>NW_020664583.1:11011608-11054678 GCF_002925995.2 Terrapene triunguis
CAGACAGTGATTTTGATTCTTTCTTTTATACCTCTATAACTAGCTAAGTGATAAGAATACACCTAAATTCTTAAAGTATAGGCCTTTGCAGACAGGCCTGAATATCTATATCCTAACACAACCTAAACTTCCCCCACTGCAACTTGAGACCATTACTCCTTGTTCTGTCTTCTGGCCACCAGAGCTGGAGTCAGCACCGTGGGTCACCCTAAGCAGTCTGTATCCTAGATCAGCTGTTCCGGACTCTGTGCTCTTATCCGAGCTCCTAGGATGAGCAGGGTCTGGCTCACCTGGTACGGGAGTGGGAGACTCCCAAGGAAAACGTGGGGCGGGTGATTCAGTAGCTGGTGCTACTCTCTGTAAGTCAGCTCTGTATGGTGTTGGGATGGGGGTGAGCTGTGCTCCTGGGGGAGCCCATAATGCCCAGTTCCTGACCACTTGTAGTCACTATATATCCTTTGCCACTTCTTGCAAGACTAGGGGTCTTAGCCCATGTGCCCATCCCAAATCTTAACTACTCTTAAATGGCCGTCCAGTTGAAACCGCAGGGCTGGTGTTTGTTCATTTCCTGTCCTACACAGTTTGGTGAGCTCTGAAACAGCTGCTGCGTTCCACCCCAGAGGTGGCTGCACTTCTCCGTTGCGGGAAATGACTCCCCTATGTGTTCAGCAGGGATCAGTCAAATCTGAATGTGGAGCAGCTGATCCAGAGGCCACCATGGATCTGAGTAGATAATGATGACAAACAAAACGTAGCATCTGTCATCCTAACAGCCCCAAGCTCTCCTGCTGGTAAACTAGCACAGAAACAGCCTCCCCTGCCCCAGCCACAGCAGGGTGGGTCCCGCTTCCCTCCTGGAGGGTGCCCCTCTACCTGCTGTCATGTCCTCTGCAGGCTGGAGGTGGTTTTTCTGCATGGCCAGGCTTTCACTTCCAAGACCTGGGAAGACCTGGGGACGCTGACCCTGCTCTCAGAGGAAGGATATCGCTCCATTGCTATCGACCTGCCCGGTAGGAATATGCAACCCATGTATCCAAGTTAATTTCTGCCTGCAGCTATAGCCCCCGTCTCCCTCTGCCCGCCAGCCAGCTGGCACGTGCCAAAGTGACTGTAAAGCTCCTTGCCTCTTTAAGTGGTCAGTTCCAGGGAGTCGCAGGTCTAGTGATGTTCACTACATAGACCATGCTTGTGCCCCCGGATCTGTTCCTCCAGGGTGCTGCCCGTATGCACTGGGCAGAAGGCTTCGGCAGGGATTTTGGTTTTGCGACACTGTTCCACATTGCCCTGGAGATGTGGCAAGACTAGCATATGTGAGTCCTGCTGGCATCCAAACCCAGCACGTCTGCTAATTAGCGTGCATGTCCCACAAGAAATCTCTATTGCATTGGCTCTTCGCTGGGGTGGGGGGTGGGGAAAAGGTTTAGGATGGTGAAACCTTCCTACTGCTAGGGGCTCTGGCTCCCCATGCAGACGCCTTCGCCTGGGCCTTTGGGGCACGCTAACCCCTCCTCCTCCTCCGCAGGCTACGGCAACTCCCCGCCTTCCGATGCCGTCTCCACGGAGCAGGGCCGCGTCGCCTTCCTGCAGCATGTGCTGAAGGAGCTGGGGATCCAGAGGCCCGTTCTGATCAGCCCGTCCATGAGTGGCCGCTATTCCGTCCCCTTCGTCCTGGTGCACGGGGCACAGCTGAAGGGCTTTGTGCCCATTGCACCTGTGGGGACCCAGGACTACACGGCCCAGCAGTACCAGCAGGTCCAGGTACGTCAGGGAAGGGGAAGTGTCTGGCTCTGGGGCGTCTGAAGCTGGTCCCTAGAGCAGAGGCTTCTCAGCTGGTCGGTGGGAAGGAAAGGGGGTGGGGAGGGTAATCAGGGCCTGACTCACAGAGGAACTTGTCCAGCTTTGTGACTGCAGCCCTGAGCTTCTCCAGTCACTGCAGCAACAGCTTGTTGGCCCAGCTGGCTGCAGTACAGCTCCCCTGCTCAGCTACAGGCTTCTCTGGGGCTAGGAGGCTGTGTGTGTATGTGGGGGGAGGGGGACGTTGAGGAGGCTGTGGGCCCCGCTCCCTGGGGCGCTGTGTGTGGGAGAGGCAGCCCCATGCTCTCTGGGGCTGGGGAGCATGGTCCCAGGCTCCCTGAGGCTCTGGGTTGGGGGTTTGGGCCCCAGGCTCCCAGGGGGCCCTGGGCTGCACTCTGCCTGGACACGTCTGCCCTGTCTCAGGGCTACACTGCTCTCCAGGTCACTTGAGTCCCTCGTGCCATACTCTTGGGGCAGCGCAGGCGGGTGGGGGTCTGTAGCCCGTCTCCCGCTGCTGGGGGGTGGTGAAGGTCTGACGGCTGAAGTTCTTCCCATCTCTCTGCAGACGCCGACTCTGATCGTCTATGGTGAGCGCGACACCAGCCTGGGTGCTCAGTCCCTGCAGAGCCTGCGGCAGCTCCCAAAGCACAAGGCGGTGGCACTGCCTGATGCTGGCCACGCCTGCTACCTGGAGAAGCCTCGCGAGTTCCACGAGGCGCTGCTAGCCTTCCTGGGCGAGCTGCAGTGAACATGGACCCTCCTGGGGCCGGAGCCTGGCTGCGCTGAGCCTTGGCTGCGTGGCTGGGATGCTGACTCTCTGACCCCGTCATTAAGGGCTGTGGGACTTGTCCGGGGGTGGGGAGTTCTCACCGCTGCCACCCTCCTGGCTGTCTGATCCCGCGGCGAGTTGGGCTGGAGGGGGTGTGGGAGCCAGGGGCTTGGCAAGGGACTTGTTAGATGTCGTCAGCCTCTGCAGGGGGATTTGCCAGATGCCGGGATTCTGCCTGCTTAGGGGCATGATTCTGCCGTGCGTGTTGGGAGGTAACCAGCCCCCTGCCAGCTTCTGGCTGTGCTCTCCTGTTGCACAGTCCTCGTGTTTGTTGCTTTCTCGTCCCCCTGCCTTGCCTCTCTGCAAGGAGCCCTCGCTAGGGCCCCAGACCGTTGCTGCTGAATGATGGGCTGGTGTGTTCGCCTGAGGGATGGGGCACAGGCCAGGTGACCATGTGGGGCTTGTTCCAAAGAGCGTTGCTGTAGAGTAGCTGAGCATCTCGCTTGGCAGGGGCTGGGGTGCGGCGGGGCTTCGTCCCCACCAATGGGTCCGATGGGTTAGCGGTTGTGTCCGGTGGTTGTTTGTAGGGAGTGTTAAATGGGCCCTTTGCCCGCGAAGCAAGGGCTGTTGGCGTGTTACCGGAGGGTGATTGATTTAACTCCTGGGTGGGTAAGCTGCTCTGACCAGGCCCAGCGGAGGGGTCTCTATGGAGGAGTCTGTTACGAGGCCAATAAACCATTTGTACGGTGCTCACTGGGCGTCTGTCTCTGGTGAGGCCATGCCGGGCTGTCTGTGTTGGCCCACCTCCCATGGGCAGTGAGTAACTCCTGCACCCGGAGCTGGGGCTTCGAGGGAGGATGCTGGCTCCTAACTACCGTGTGCCCTCGGTGCCACACCAGAGCTTTGTGTCCGTAGCTGCTTCCCTGCATGCAGAGTGGCCTCGGGCGCTCTCAGCTCCGCCTGTCCCCTGCCTCTCCTCTAGGACAGGTTCCAGAGCAGCCAAGGGGGCGCTGGCTGCTTGAGCCCATCCTGCAGTAGATGAGCAGAGAGCTGTCCTGCGTGCAGCTTCACGGGCGACGGAGCTGTTGCTGCTGGGTGGGGCGGTGGGAGCTTGGCTCTCTGGGACAGGGACTGTCTTATCCGTGCAGTGCCTAGTCCAATAGGCCCTGATCCTTCAGGGGGGTCCCTACTAGCAGTGGGGGACCAATGGCAGCGGTGCACTTGCTGTCTGCACTCGCAAACTCCATGGCCCAAAGTATGTCTCTGCTGGCTCTAACCATGGAATGGCTCCCTAGTCCATGACTGCAGGTCCCCCTTTTCTCTGTTCTCGGGGGCTCGTGGCCTCAGTTGAGTGTTACTGCTCCAGAACTTGTTGCAGAACTTCCCTGAACAAACGCAGCCCGTCCAGCGCTGGAACTGCTACCACAGCAAGTCCTGGGCCAGCCCCCAAGCTGGTGTCCATCACTGCAGCTCAGGCTTTGGTGGTGAGGGGCTAATTGCCACCTGGTGTTTCTGAACTAGAATGATTCCGGTCTCGTTGCCAAGCCTCCCCTGGTGCCCTGTCCTGCCCACTGCATTCTGTCTGGTTCTGCTAACGTGCAACTCTGCCACTCCAGGAATTAGCCTCTCTGCAGATACACCAAAGAGCCGGCTAAGAAATCATTTCCCATCCGCTGGAGCTGACCTTACTGCTCCCCCTCCCTGTTGAATGGAAAGGACAAGTTGTTACCTGGTGAACCCAGCCTCCAGTGGGGAGCTGAGCAGACCGATTCATCCCATGTGTGCTATGTTCTGCCCCAGACCTGGCTGCATTTCAAGAGGTGAATCTGGCTAAGTCTTATACCATGTCTTCTGAGATGAATCCTGCCTGGGACCCTTCAGGGTGGTTCTAACTAGCTGTGAGAGGAAGCGCTGTGGGGTGGCTCTAATGAGCCGTGAGAAGAAGTGCTGTGGGGTAAGTTCCTGCCCCACGGTCTCCAGCAAAGTGGGAGCAGTAGTTCTGAAGGGAAGCCCTTGCTCGTCTACTAGGAGCCCTGCTCCTCTCCCAAGTGTACAGGCACACAGCCACTTTTCTTAGGTTGATACTAAGGGGGACTCCCTTGGCCGCTGTCCCTGGATCAGCCAGGCGGGGTTGCTGTGCAGCTATGATAGTGGTGGCCTTCATGCCAGATATCCCCCAAAATGCACTGTATAGATACTCCCCCACATTGCACGCACGGCTTAGCGTCTGGCAACTGCTCAGCAAGGTTGTGCAGCAGCGGGGCGACCCGGCAGTCAGAGCGCAGTTAAATTCAGCAGGACATGGGCCATGATGGTGGATTTCCAGGCAGTGAGGTGTAAATCAGTCTGGGGTGGATCTTGGCAGTGGCACATTGCAGCTATGGGTGTTCTGCATTCCCCAAGTGTTCCTGTTGGGCTGGCAGCTACAGTGAGACCGCACTGATATCCATGCTGCCTTCGGGGCAGGGGCTGGGGTCACTGAGGGGGTGAGGAGTTGTCTAAACAGTTACAATGCATAGTGAGCCACCTGTAATGCTTCCCACCCCCAAAGCTCTGTACACCCAGTACCCACTGACCTCCCTATGCTGCCGGGGGCAGGGAAGAGCATTAACCCTGATTGATGGGGAAACTGAGGCAGGCTGTGACATGACTTGCTCAAGACTGGAGAGGGGAGCGGGTGTTGGATCAAGGATCAGAACTCAGGATCTGGCTGCCAGTTCTGTGCTTGGACTGCTCACATGGGCCTCTCCACTGAAGCTAAGGTGCCCCCTGGATGGGGCTTTTGGTTTGGCCTAGCCTCCCTGGGCTGCTGCCAAGGGGAACACAGAAAAGAGGAGCTAAAGACAAGGGGATGGGGACACTCTCTGCCTGGGCTAACTGGCCTGGGTTGGGGCTGATCAGGGAAGGGGGGGTCAGAAAAGGGATTGTTGAATGAACAGCTGGAGAGCTGAAGTGAGCTCATGAGATGCACCGGAGAGGGCATGGCTGGGTGGGAAGGAAAGGAATTTTATAAACTGGGTGGATTCTCATAAAGGGGATGAGTGAGCTAGCTAGCTCAGGAGAGAAGGGAAAACCTCTGCAGGCCCTCTGGGCAGAGAGGGAGCAAGGCGGGCCCCGTAGGAGCCCTATTCGCGGTTAGGGAGAGACCATGGGTACGGAGGCCTGGTGTCCTCTTCTCAGGGCCGGCTCTAACTTTTTTGCCGCCCCAGGCAAAAAAGAAGAGCGTCGCCCCGCCGTAACACCCCCCCCCCCCCCCCCCCCCCCCCCCCCCCCCCCCCCCCCCCCCGACCGCCGGGCCGCCCAAGCTCCCCGAGCGCCGTGCCGGGCCGCCCAAACCCCCACCCGAGCGCCTCGCCGCACCGGCCAACCCCCCACCCAGCGCCGCGCCGCCCAAACTCCCGGAGCGCCGCGCCGCGTTGGCCAACCCCCCGCCCCCCACCCAGCACCACGCCAGCCAAACCCCCGGAGTGCCGCGCCGGCCAAACCCCCGCCCCCCTCAGCGCCGCGCTACCGAAACAAAAACAACCCTCAAGCACCGCCCCACGAACAAAAACAAAAACACCGCGAGCGCCCCCCGCCACCCCAACATTGGCTGCCCCTTATAAGGTGCTGCCCCAAGCACGTGCTTGGTCGGCTGGTGCCTGGAGCCGGCCCTGCCTCTTCTGAGAGGAGTTTGAAGGCCTATGGGCTGGAATCCTGGCCAAAGGACAGAGGACAGCCGGAAGCAGGAGTGAGCTCCTAAACCCACAGGTGGGGGGTGAGCTGTTTCGTGTTTGACTGACTGACCCAGGTGAAGAGGCGGGGGCTGCAGTAAACCCCCAGCTGAAGGCTGCAGACTGTCGTTTCATTATCTGTGTTTAATGCTGCCAATGGGCATTATGGAGGACACTGATGCCCCAGAAGGGGCATGAATCCAGAGGGATCGGGCTGGAGGGACAGGTGCCCCACAAAGCAAGACAAAGGACAATACCACAAGGGGATGCTGCAGTGAGGTGAGCCCCGGCTGTGTCACAAGTGGGTGCTCTGGGAGGGAGAGGCCCATTACATCCTCACAAACTGACCCCCAGCGGTAGCCTGCCCTCTCACCCTGCCATGGGCAACAAAGACCGCATCACCCCTTCTCTCACGAGGTCCCTTAGTCCTTCCTCAGCTCTCTGGCTTAGTTTAAGCATGAGGCCTGGAGTCAGGACAGCTGGGTTCTTTTCCTGCCTCTCTCACTGATGTGCTACGTTACCTCGGCCAAGTCACGCCAGCTCCCATGTTTCGACTCTTGTGCCTCAAATGAGGCACTTAAATGTAGATAAAGGCAAGGATGTAGGAATGGCCTGATTTTTCCGAGGGGCTGCTCCCACTCCAATGCAGTCACTAGTGCTGAGGGCTAGCGGCCCTGCTGGAAAGCAGACCATTGCCATTTATGTAACTGTATTTGGAAAGTGTTGGTGCCTCTGCATCTCCGTGCCTCAGTTTCCCTGTCTGTACAATTTGGCTGATGATATTGACATACCCCAGAGAGCGGCTGGGAGGTTTGTCCCTTTGAATTCCTCAGCTGGAAGGGGCCAAGGGAGGGTCAGAGGAAAGTAATCAGAAGAGAGGGACCAGAGCTGGAATGGCAGGACCCAGCTCTTACCTACTCCTGTGTGGGGGGGGGGGAGTTTCTGGTCCCATCTCCGCTCAAAATAATCTTCAAAGGGCTAGTTGAGCAATAAGTCCATAGGTAACTAGGGCAGCCATGTGGGCCCTGGGCTGTGCAAAGTTCAGGGTTCGCTCGCCCCTTTCCCATGCAGCTGGTTAAACTTTGTTGATCATCACGCGCTGGTGGGAGTGACCCGGCTGGGTCATTCACCAGGGGGCCTTGTGCCTTACAGGGCCTGGGCTGAGTGCTGGGCAGTGGCTGCATTTTGTGGGATGCAGGGTGGGTCGAGCATATGACCAGTCTTCCCTCTGGAAGGGAATGTGGCTCTTGCTGGTACTAAGGCCAGGTAATGCCCGGCCACAGGAAGAAGGAAACTAGAACCTATCGGGGTCCCTTGTTTTCCCCCAGCCCATGGGAAGTTATAGATTCTAGGACTGGAAGGGACCTCGAGAGGTCATCGAGTCCAGTCCCCTGCTCGCATGGCAGGACCAAATACTGTCTAGACCATCCCTGATAGACATTTATCTAACCTACTCTTAAATATCTCCAGAGATGGAGATTCCACAACCTCCCTAGACAATTTATTCCAGTGTTTAACTACCCTGACAGTTAGGAACTTTTTCCTAATGTCCAACCTAGACCTCCCTTGCTGCAGTTTAAGCCCATTGCTTCTTGTTCTATCCTTAGAGGCTAAGGTGAACAAGTTTTCTCCGACCTCCTTATGACACCCTTTTAGATACCTGAAAACTGCTATCATGTCCCCTCTCAGTCTTCTCTTTTCCAAACTAAACAAACCCAATTCCTTCAGCCTTCCTTCATAGGTCATGTTCTCAAGACCTTTAATCATTCTTGTTGCTCTTCTCTGGACCCTTTCCAATTTCTCCACATCTTTCTTGAAATGCGGTGCCCAGAACTGAACACAATACTCCAGCTGAGGCCTAACCAGAGCAGAGTAGAGCGGAAGAATGACTTCTCGTGTCTTGCTCACAACACACCTGTTAATACATCCCAGAATCATGTTTGCTTTTTTTGCAACAGCATCACACTGACGACTCATATTTAGCTTGTGGTCCACTATAGTGAGTGAGATTGTCTCTCCTCACTCTGTCCCGGAGCAGTCCCAGGACTCTCACTCAGCACCATCTACTAAGGACCTGCCTCCTGTGTGTTCCCTGTGTCCCACCACTAATAACTGGACCATTCAACATGACCGACCTAGTGCCTGCCCCTTATAACAATAGAGAGACTTGAGGGAAACCTTCCCCAACTTGGCTCAGACACCGGAGCCCTGGGGCACCGGGTGTACTATGTGCTGTAGCACAGCACTGACTGCAGCCAGGAAGCCCTTCTCAAGTTATTTTACCAATCCTCCAAGCCAGATGGGTTTTACCCCAGGGCACAACAGGAAAGATGGTCTCCTGAGCTCAGCAAATGCTCGGTGGCTATCTGTGTTAGCAGCCTCTTCTGGGATGATTACTGATGCTTTGTACAGCAGCACTTATGGATTGGGGTAGGTACCATCCAATCCTGTAATAACAAACCAGTCCCTGTTCTGACGAACTCCCACATTTGGTTAATGACAAGACACAATCAGTGGATAAAAGGATTGAGGGGGAAGAAGGATGAGATGAGCCTGTTCTTGGAGTAAAATTGCCATTAGTCTATACATCAGGCATACAGGAGTGCTACAAAATGGATAAACCATAGGGCATCATTAAATCCCGCTGCCTTGCAAACCAAAAAGAATGGGGAATCAGACCGGAAGTTGATCTCAGCCACAACATATCCATCAGTGACCTACCACCTCTGTAGGAGCACTCCCTTCTATGAACATGCATGGATAAAATGCTGGCTGGTGATGAGCTGGTTAAACCATCTTCTGTGTCAGGACTTAGCCCCGCTAAAAATTGACTGCACTATGTGGGCCCTACCTGGAAAAGTCAGATTTCAGAGGAAGCTGCCACATAACCAAAGCAAACTAACGGTTTATGTTGGAGACCCTAAAAGTGAACATGCTCTAAATTATACGTACCTGGGGTCTCATAATACATGCATCAGGGAGCATTAGGCTGGCTGGAAAAGCATTATGAGATCAGCTGTGCCTTAAAAAAACCACTGTATATCTACAGCTCTCTGCTCAAACTAGCTGTCGGTCTTATTCAACCCATTCTACTATACAGGAGCAAAGTCTGGGGGCTAGGGTGACCAGACAGCAAGTGTGAAAAATCAGGACGGGGGGTGGGGAGTAATAGGAGCCTATATAAGAAAAAGACCCAAAAATCAGGACTGTCCCTATAAAATTGGGACATCTGGTCACCCTATTGGGGCCCAGCGTTACTAGCTAGTTACAAGAATTGTGATAAAACCCCAAGAGAGACTTGACTTGTGCAATTCAACCAACAGCTATTCCAGGCACAGAAACTGTAGCAATAATGTCTGCAGAATAGAAATGGGTCAATTGCCTCTCCCTAAATTGTGGTGTTTCAACCAAACCAGCCCTCTTCAGCTCAAAGCCCTAAAGGATGAAGACCTAAGTTCAGATGATGACAATACACTCCCATGTGTCATCCCTTCCGGGTCTCAGCAATGCTACTGTCCCAATCTGTGCAGCAAACAACCTAACCCCAACCCAAAGGCCTGGCCATTTTCAGATCAAGACTGGAGGTTTTTCCAAAAAATAGGGTCCAGTTCAATCCAGAATTATTTTGGGGAAGTTCTATGGCCCGTTTCAGACAGGTGGTCAGATCAGATGACTGGCCTTGGAATCTATGAAAAACCTTATCACATGACTCCAGGAGCTGGGGCCTTAAGAAAGACACCAAATATCACAAGACTTGCACTAAAATCACAAGCGGCAACGCAGTTCCCACCTACCCCAGCACAGCTGTCAAGTTTTGTGCAACTCCACATGCTACTCCTGCCACTGCTTTGGTGCAGATTGTCTTGACCATTAGCAGACATCTATGGTTAGATGCACATTCGCTCATTACGTAATTTGTATAAAATGTCACACCAAGTACTGTGGTCTTTGGCTCTAGCTATGTTAGGAAAGTGTTAACCATGGATTCCCCACCCTGCTGCCTGGTGCATTCTCAACTGGGGATGAAAACTATTCAGCTGCTAAGGTAGATGGAGCTAAACCGTTTCATCACCCATTCCTGAGGGTACAGCTCTACCACCGGTACCATGTTGTCAGCCATGGGTCATTTCCTAGTGTAGACAGGGATATAGGTGTGGAAAGTGGGGCCACATGGAACAGTTTTGCCTTGATTTGCAAATGTGCAATTTGCTTTTCTAAGTCTGGTGCCCCAGTAATTCAGCTGTTCTTAGTGTGCCCAACCTCCTTTGCTGTGTGGAGTTCATGAGCAGGGGAAAGTAGCGAGATCTGTAAAAAATTGATGAATGAGATTTTAAATGTCTCATGGAATCAAGTCTCGGAGTGTTTCTAGGGTGAGAAGCTTATGCATTAAATAGATGATGCAGCTTCTTGTTGCAATGAGGATTGTGTTGAGTGTGAGGTTTGGTTTCGGTTCCTTAAAGGGACCTAGGCCCCAATCCTGCAAACTCTTAAGTGTGCGAATAACTTTACTCCTCCCAGTAGTCCCATGGGAGTGTTTGCAAGACCTGGCCCAATATTCCATCTGGATTAGGCCCGACATTGCATAATAATTATTTTTAAAAGGTCTGACAAAGCCTCACGTTAACGGACATGCATTCATGATTTTTTTTAAATCAAAATTTGATTTAGGTGAAAAAAATCATTGACACCTCTTGTGATTTGATTTAAAGTCCCAGGTCCTGGAGTCAGATAATCATCTGAGCATCTCAGCTTTCATTAAAAAAAAAAAAAAAGTTTGCAAATGTGACCTGAGCGCACCCTGAAAGCTCAAAACACCAGCAGACAAATAAAAAAACCACCCACATGTGTTGTTTTAAAAATAAATCTTATTTTTTTCAACCAATCACATGGGTGTTCTGCTGGACTCCTGATTTTTTAATGTTTTGGGTTGGCAATATTGTGTAATCCTTCCCCCAGAGATTGCAACAATGTAGGAGGGGCCAGGAGAATCTGAAAGTGAAACTAGAGTGAAACTAACAAATAGTTAAACTGATAGGGGAGCAACTAAAGGTTCTTACATGGTGAAAGAAAATGTGGATTTGAAAAATCCTTTCATTTGGCAGTAATCGAAGACGTTATTCACAGAGGTAGGACATTTTGTAAGAGTATTTTTAGGCTAGCTGTGCCACGCTAAAAATGAGACTGTAACTTTGTAAGATGTTAGCCCTCAGTCCTACAACTGGATGTACATAGAGGGAATCTTGCAGCTGCGTGGAGCCCTGTTGAAATCAATGGAGGCCCGCAAGAAGTGCAGGGGTCTCTGGGGAGAGATCTAGTTGCAGGACTGGGGCCTGGTTTGGCTTGCATAATCTGTTTAACGCTTCATGTGCTGATTGTTGTTCTCATGTGTGTATGCGCAGGGCCTAGTGCACCTCAGTCAGGTGGAAGAGCAATTCAAATGTCATTTATTTTCCCTTGTTTTTCATTATAGAAAAAAAGCATTTAATAAACTGGGCTTTTGTTTCTAGAAACTAAAGCCTGCCTTAAAGCTGAGCAAGGCTGAAGTGGGACTTGTCAGCTTGGATTTATTTTTGCCCAGATGTTTGAGCAGAAAAGTTTCTGGGGTGACTGCAAAAAAAAGCTCTGGGGGGGGGGGAAATGGTAAATGGGAGTGGAGGGGCAGAGGGGGGTGGGTTTGGGCTTGCAAAACCACTAGCAGTCTGGAACCAGGGCTTTTTTTATTGGACCCACAGAAGCTCCGTGGGGGTTCACGGAAAAGGCTCCCGTTTATGGGCCCATCTCTAGCTTTTAATGAAAGCAAACATGCTTTTTTGGTGCTGTCTATAGTGTAGAACAGAGCGCGTGGAGAAGAGAGGGAGTTGGATTGTAAATGGTGGGGCAAGGACCATCTTCTTGTTCTGTTTGTACAGCGCTGGCACAAGGGGCTCCTGGCCTGTGCGTGGGGATTGTAAGCGCTACCTGCGGCACTAGAAATGCTAATACCTCAGCAGCAATCCGATCAATGGATTAAACCCAGGGTGTGAGTCTTCTCTTAGACTGGTTCCAGTGGCTGTACCCTGGCTTTACACTGGGTGAGAGCAAAGCAAGAATGGCTCTGGCTTGCAGCACTGATGGAACTGGGTCCTTGAGCTGTGCAATCGCCTTGGACTTTGGAGTGTAAGGAAAAGGCTGCACCCTAAGTCCTGAGCAGCCTGGGGGGCAGGGTTTGGGGTGCAAGGGCCCGATCCTGCAGGTGCCCCACGGCTGGGCGCGCAGGGGTCCAGCCCCAAGTTTTGCTGGTGCCCTGGGGGGCTGCCCCCCTCCCTGCTGCCCCCGGCGAGAGGCGGCTGCCTGCGGGCTGTCCTAGCGCGGGGCAGGGGCTGCGGCGGGATTGGCCGGCCGGCCGGGCGGACTCAGGCTGCGCCCACCCCAGTGCCACTGAGCGCAGAGCCAGGGCGGAGCAGGCTGCGGCGGCTGGAGCTGGGGGGAAGCGCAGAGGTAGGGCCCGGGCGGCGGCCGGCCGGGGCGGGGAGCTCACGGGGCAGCCTCCCTTGCTCCCCGCATGTTTACTTGGGGCTGGGCAGCCGGAGCTGGAGCCGGGAGCGCCCAGGGGCCGCGTGGGGGGGCAGGCACTGCTCTGCCCCCCCTCCCCCCGCCGGGCACGGCCCCGCTCCGAGCGCCCCGGACTCCTCAAGCCGGGCTGCCCCCAAACTCCTGCCCGACCCCCTGAGACCTGCACTTACCCCTACTCCGAGCGTGCTCCTGCCTCCCACCCCTGCCTACCCCACGTACCCCGACCCCTAACGGGACCCCACCCAGCCCTAGAGACCTGCACTTCCCCCAATCCAGGCATGCGCCTTCCTCCCATCTCTCACCCCATACACTCTCCTACTCCCATGCACCCCCGAGAAGTGCAGTTACCCCTAACTCCCCACCCTCCCTGCACTTCTCCTTACCCCGACCTTCAGCCTTCCCCCCACATCCTCATCCTCCCCATGCCAGGCTACCCGCAATGCCTGCCCCATTGCACCCCACTGACCCCTAGCCCCCCACTCTAGACACTCTCCTACCCCCATGTACCCCACCCACGCCTCTTACTCCTAGCCAATCTATACTGCCCTCATTCCCACACTTACCCTTACCCCCACGGACCCCTAACATCCGTACCTCTTCACCCCCCCAATCCCTAACATCTGTACCTCTTCACCCCCCCATTTCCCCCAACCCCTGCCTCATACACATGCCTGCTTCCACCCCCTCCCTCATTCCCACTCACCCGGACACCCCACTTCTAGCCTCCACAGTACCGACATACCCCAGACCCCCTTGTTTAGCTCCCTTTCACCTCTGCTAACCCCAGCGGCCTACTTCTACCCTTATCCTCATCTGCAGAAGGGGATACTGAGGCACAGAGAGACTAAGTGGATTGCCATAGTGTCACAGTGGGACAGCTGTGAATAGAACCCAGGAGTCCTGACTCCCAGTCCTTGTAGTACAGGGGTGGGCAAACTATGGCCCGGGGGCTGCATCCAGCCCTCCAGATGTTTTAATCCGGCCCTCGAGCTCCCACCGGGGAGTGGGGTCTGGGGCTTGCCCTGCTCCGGCACTCCAGCTGGGGAGTGGGGTTGGGGGCCAGTCCCACAAGCAGCTCTAGCATCCTCTGGTCCCTAGCGCTAACTGCCTCCCGCCACAGATACCATGGCAGCTCCCCCTGGGCACGGTGGCACAATGCTGCCTTCCAAAGCTCCCAGGGTACTTGCTGTCGTGAGGAACGATCCCGGATGGGGATTCTGGCTGCTTCCCCGTGTTGGTGACACCGTGTCTAGCAAGTTAAGCCGCTGACGTCAGGCAGAGCTTTGGGAGGGACGTGCCTGTGTGTGGATGTGGTGCTGTGGCTTTGGAATGAATCCTGACTGGGGAAGCTTTGAAAGCCCAAGCCAACGCTCCACTTACACATACAGGTCTAGATTCAGCCCTGCTGCATACAGCTGCTTCATTGGAGATGGTGGAGTCATGCCGGGGGAAATTTGGCCAGTACATTTGATGACAAAGTCTATTCACAGCTGTTCAGGATGGCGATTTTATCCCTTTCCCCTGTGCATCCTCTCTCCTTCCTCACAGGGCCCCGATACCCCAGCAGATGGACATCATGTTGCCTGAGGGAGACTCTAAAAGGACAGAGGAGAAGGTCAGAGGCCAGGATCCCGGGGAGCATCCTTCAGTCGCACTCTTCCGAGAGTACCTGAGGCTCAAGACAGTCCAGCCCGAGCCCAACTATGGTAAGGAGGCTGGTTCCCTTTCTTTTACCAGGGCAAGCTGCTGAGGCAGCATGAGCACTGGGGGAGGGTTACGCCGCCAGCCAGCAAGGGAGATGGCCAGACAACTGGCTCGCTGCTGCGACGGCCAGTGACAACGTTCTTGCCTCACATGCTGGGCACAAAGTTCTCAGCACCCTTCTGGAGCGTCGTTGGGCTCTTGTTCCCTGCTGCTCTCCTGCAGAAGACAGGACAAGGGTGCTGCCCTGTATCATCTGACGAGGAATCCGCGATCATCTGGTAGAACCACTTAGTTCTTAAAACCATCCCCTCCCTGCAAAGACACCTGCTTGTGGGTGGAAGCGAGTTGGTGGGTGTGAATCCAGAGGAGTCCATGTCACCCAAACCACCCCTACCATTGGCTCTGCTTGGCCTCCTCGCAACTGGCCAAAGGTGGAGTTGGGCCATGGGGGCTGAAGTGTCCTGCCTCGCCAGCTCAGGGCTCAGGCCCGTGCTCAGTGCAATGTGAGGGAAGCTGGATAGCATTGCTGCTGCCTGTGCTGGGTCCGCCTGGTGCAGAGCCTGAGACTTCCATCGCTGATGGCACGTGAATGCTGAAAATATTGAGTGTTGGGGGAGGGGGTGAAAACCCACTTCATCAAAGAACCAAAATTACCAGCCAGATGTTCAACCTTAAAAAGAAGACAGCAGTCGAAATGGAGTGGGCGGGGCATTGGGGAAGGGGTGGGAGTGGGTGGGGCAATTCACATTGAAATTGTATGCTAATCTCTCCGACACTGGCGGAAAGTTCCCTGAACCTTGGCAAATGAGCGGCTCCCTGGAGGCAGAAAGAGTCCTAGTGAGACTTGTTAGTGATCGTGCAACCCAGTCAAGAGGCCTCACAGCTCATGCTGGCCTCTAGAATGGGAAACTCCCTGGTAATGTGAGATGGGGACTGAAATTCCAGGCTGTGGAACAGCCTTCCTTGAACAGCGCCTTCTACTGCCCCTGGGATTTGGGAACCTCCTTGCAGGAGCTGCTACACCACCTGTCTCACCCACAGCTGGGATGATGCTTAGACTGATTCTCTACTGCATCACACCTTGTCATTCATGCCTGGGCAAAGTGGATGGAAAATGTGGCCAGATCAGACCCCTCCACCCCCCACTCACTCACACTGGTCTGTCTGCCTAAGAGGCACGTGGCTGCTCTTTGGACTCAGCTACTGCACAAAGTCCACATTTCGGAGCTCTCTTCCACATGGGGCCACATCTCCCCCTTGTTCTGAACGTTAATCAGTCACAGAGCAGATGGATTTGAATCTTGGGTCCAGCAACAGCATCTGCCCAGTCCGTGAGCCAACAGAGTTAAGACAGATGATCTTTTTATAATGTGGTTTCCCCCTGTTGGAGTTGGCTAGCCAAACCCAGTTGAAGCTATTTTAGCTGGTGCTGTATTAATCCTCATATTGGATGGACTGGGAGCTTTAGTTTCATATCGAGTGAAATATAGTTCTCATTAAACCAGCATGTAACATGGCTGTGGGTTAGTAACTGAGTGTGTGTGTGTGTGTGATTGTGCATGCATGTGTCAGAGGAGATGCCTTCCAAGGGTCTGATCCAAAGCTCATTGAAGTATTATTTACCCCTTCTCATAACACAAGAATTAGGGGTCACAAATGAAATTAAGAGGCAGCAGGTTTGAAACAAACAAAAGGAAGTATCTCGTCACACAACTCACAGTTAAGCTGTGGAACTCTTTGCCAGAGGATGCTGGGAAGGCCAAGACTATAACAGGGTTCAAAAAAGAACTCCCCTTGCTGTACTGAGGGTCTAGTGAAGACACAGGCCTGACCTGCGCTAGAAAATCAGGTAGGCTTAACTACGCCACTCAGGGGTGTGAAAAATCCACACCCTGGAATGTTGTGTAGCCGACCAAACCCCCATTGTAGACAGTGCTAGGTCCACAGAAGAATACTTCTGTTGACTTCCCTATCGCCTCCTGGGGAGGTGGATTACCTTTGCTGATGGGAGAACCACTTCCGTTGGCGCAGGTGGTGTCAGCTAAAGGAGCAGAGGGGGCATATGGGGCGAAGGGGAGAAGCAGCAGGGATTAGGGGCCTGACAAAATCCTGAGAACCTGGGGGGATAAAGTCTATTAAATATGTTCAACATCTCTTTAAAGCCTTTGCTCTATTATTTGTAACTCCTCCTCCCAACTGCTTTCCTAGTGGCAGATTATGATTGTGCTGCAGCTGCAGCAGCACCTGAGGCCCCAGCCAGAGATCAGGAACTTCTTGTGCTAGGCGCTTTACAGAGTGGAAAGCTGAGCCTTGCCGTGTTATGTGGCAGATCTCTGAGCCGTGGCAGAGGCTGTATGAGTAGATTGTTGATGGTAGGCCTGCTAATACATCCATTCTTGGGGCTTAGTACTGCAATCGTGTTCCGTTACTGACAGCGCTGTGCTGGGAGTTGTGTGCTTGGCTGTATAGACCGGGCACTTGCCTATCGACCGCATAGACTGCGTGCCACATTATTCACCAGGATGGAGCCTGGGCATGACGACCTTTGTGCAGTCTGAGCTTCTGACGTTCTTGCAGCACTGCTGCTCCAAAGGGTTCCCCCTTGTGGCAAGGGGCCTCTGGAGATGAGACGGGAGGAGCTAGAGTGTGGAGACAGCCCCTTCCTAGTGCAGGATGGGATTCCCGGATGGGAGAGATGCAACAGGTGCAAGGAAACAGCAAGGGGATTCCAGCTGAATGTCTGTAACTTTCCTGCTTTCTCCCTCTCTCAGATGTGGCCGTGCGGTTCCTGGAGCGGATTGCAGCCGAGCTTGGCCTGGGGTGTCAGAAAGTGGAGGTAGGAAAAGTGAACCCACCCACTCCTCTGCCCCCACGGTGAAATTCATTCCCGATCTGTCCGAGCCTGAAACCACCAGGGGGTGTCTGGGGTGCCCCCCGCTAGGCATCCTCTGTACAGCACAGCTCCAGTCACGGTGCTTCCGCCAGTACTGTCAGGTGGCAGATGTTTCCGCACCAAGTCCCGCCTCAGAGACGGTCCCCTTTACCATGTGTCTGGGCTCGTTCGCCTCAACGAGCGCTTTTGTATCTGCTTTTGCTGCATGAGTTAGAAACGTAATGCTTCCCATTCACTGGGGAGCCGTCTTCCTTCCAGAGAGGTCTGGGTTGCTCACCTTACCCCTTTCCAATGCTAAAGTGGCACTGACAGTGCTATAGCCTGGGCTCCTCCGGGAGGATCCCAGCAAACCAGGGAATGACTGAGTAAATCATTGAGCGGTTCCCATCTAAAAAGAATTGGTGGGTCTCAGCCAAGTTCTCAGTGGACGTGTCCTCATCACCAAATTCAGCCTTGCAATGAGCACTCCTTGGTACCCCTGTGGGCACTGCCAGGGTGGACGTCCCTTGCCCTTGGCGGTCCTTCCAGATCTGGGCTGAAGGCCATTGGCAGCAGCATGGAGCTGGCCTGCACTGCTTGTGCCAGACTCATTCTTTGGGTAACCAGAGGACTCCTGTCTGCAGATGCCGGTCTTTCAGTTGCAATTAATCCCCATAAAGACGGCTAGAGCGACCTGAGCATGTCGCACTGGAATCCATCCTACCTGCACCCATGGAAGAGTCACCTGGTCATTAGTGTCCTCCGGCGTGGAGTGAATACATGGGTCACCACCAGTAGCGTAGCTAGGGAGAGAGCGGCCGCTCCCCCACTGAGCACAAGTGGCGCCTTGTCAATTTCTTGGCGCCTTTTTACTCACCCGGGGGAGCGATAAAAAAAAAAAAGGCGCCACCTGCTGCAGCGCTTTTATTTTACTCACCCGACGGCGCTCCGGGTCTTCGGCGGCGGGACCTTCACTCTCTCCAGGTCTTCGGCGGCATTTCGGCGGCGGGACCTTCAGTGCCACCGAAGACACCCGGAGCGAGTGAAGGGCCCGCCGCCGAAGACCCAGAGCACCCAGCGGGTGAGTAAAAGCACCGCAGCGGGTGGCGCCTTTTTTTTTTTTATTGCTCCCCCCCGTTCCCTCCACCTGGCTACGCCACTGGTCACCACCAGGAGCTAAACCTCAGCCTTGTTGGGTAGAGCGAAGCGTAGGTCCGTCCTAGATACACCAGGGCAGAGTCTGACCTCAATTACCCCAGTGCAAGTCTGGAGACGGTGGAGTCGCTCCATATTTCCACTGATGAGACCAGCAGTTGGCCCTTTATCTGCTCCGTGGTGCACTCCATGTGCTTCGTCCCAACCTGCACTGGCCAGTGTAGATATAAAACAGTATCGATATTAATAATTAGGCCCGTGAGTCCTCCCGCCAGCACACCCTCTGGCCCCTACTCCAGAGATTCACTGTGCTGCATTGGCAGGTACCCGTAGGACTGGGAAGAGGGGCCCTCCCATGCGTGGCACTCTAGCTGGCTCTAGGGGGAGCTCTGGGCAAGGAGAGGCTACCCTCTCAGATCCTTGATTCATGATCCTTGCATTGGGAGTCCAGGACAGGCCAGGGTGCTGTTTGTTTGCTCCCCCCCACCCCTCCGTTCATAGCAGGAGAGACCCTGCGAAATGTGACGATGCGAGCGGTTGTTTCCATTGGTGTACAAATCCCTTGCTGTCGGTAATCCCCTGCAGACTTGGCCAGCCCATTAATCTGCTATTACTGGTTCTCGGTCTATTTTTGAGTCGATCCATCCCGACTGTATGTGCTGTAATTAGACTGGGACTTAGCAAGGTCACATTCCTCCGAGGAGGCCTGGGGTGACACGACTTTCTCTGCAACTTGTCCCGGCTTGTGGGCACAGGAATCCCGACCGGCAGAAACTTGGGTTAGGAAAAATGTAGGGAAGTTCCCTGAAGACAGGATCTCGGTTGTGTGTGTGTTGGCTAGATCCCCAGAGCCATTCGGAGATGCAGTGCGTGCCTGGATTTCAATACTTTTAGTGATTGCTGAGCCCATATTCTTTCAAGGCCTCCTGCCACTGGCATTTGCTGTTGGATTTTTGTACTGAGATTCCATAGCCCTCATCAGTTTTGTCTAGTGTTCTCTGGGGTGGCCCAGATCAGTGTTTAAGGTCCCTTGCTTGGGGGATTGGATGGTTCTGGGGGTACAGAGCGTTCCTTGCTTGTTCACCAGCTCCTGTGGTAACACGCTGCCCTTCTCTAGCGCTTCTCATTCCAGGCACAGCAATCCAGGGTGTTGCTGTCCGGTGACTCTTCAGTGAAATAAAATGGGGGGTCTTGGTGCAGTTCCTAGTGGACCAAGAACCCAGGAGCTCCTTGCTTTTGGGTCACCCTTTTGGGGTTCAGCTTATCTGCAGCTTCTGGCATCCTTGCTCAGGGCGAGGGTTTGCCTCCCTGACCACCGCAGCTATGAGTCCCACACGCTGACCCTGCCCTGTGGGAAGAAGCGTTTCCTTTTCATTGGGTGCCTGTTTATCAGCCATTAATCGAGTGACTCCGCTGTGTTCTCTCGATCCAGGGCAGCTCAGAAAGGAGGAAGAAATCCCCTTCCGGGTCTTCAAGCTCCCAGCTGCATCATTTGGATATGGCTTGGGAGCCCTCCGTAGTTGAGGTGTCTTTATGGGAGGAGATTACGTCCTGCCTGGGATCTCTCGATCCAGTTGCTCGGAGGGCCCCATCGCCATCCGAGTGCCTCGCAGTTACCAATGGATTTATTCCTCGCAGCACCCCTCTGAGGCAGGGAGTTGTAATCCCAATAGCACAGGTGGGGAGCTGAGGCACTGGGGAGATGCAGCGACTTGACCAAGGTCACTCAGGGAGTCTGTGGCAGAGCTGGGAATAGAGCCCAGGTCTCCTGGTTCCCAGTCCAGTGCCCTGTCTGTGAGACCCTCCTTCCTGCCCTCCTAGAAGGGAGAGGAGTCTCTTGTCCTTTGAAATCTGCTCCCTCCCAGGCGAAACAACCCCTCCCTTTGCAACAACATGTTGTATGCGAACCCCGCTGCCCCTCCTCATCCTCCCCACCCAGGGGCTGCTCCGTCAGCTCCTTCTGTCTGCCCAGCTTCCCCGACCCACAGCAGGGTGGAGCATGCCCTTCCTCTGTAACAGACTCCCTTTTGCTTCGCAGGTGTGCCCGGGCCAGGTTGTCACCATCATGACCTGGCCGGGCACGGACCCGCAGCTCCGCTCCATCCTGCTGAACTCGCACACGGATGTCGTGCCGGTATTTGAGGTGAGAGGCTGGGGGCGGGGGGGGCCTCACAGCTGGGATTTGGCTGCTGCCCATGGGTGGGCAGGGGGCGGTTATTTGTCCAGAGGGGAAATGGGAGTGTCCCTCTGCAGAGTGTTTCTCTGCAGCTCAGGAGGATGCCCAGGGGCATTGCTGGGCCGGAGGGAGACCTGGGCCGTCTCTGCTGAGGACCTGCGGCGTGTCAATGCCATCTGCACCCTTTGTTAATGCAAACACAGCACCACCTACAGTAGAATGAGGGGAACTGTGAGCCTTTGTCAGGATTGCTGTTGCCCGCGGTGGGGTCTGCCCAGGGAAAACGCCTTCTGCTTCCATTTGGGACTGCCCCTTCCCTCACCCCCGCTGTGTGCTAATTTTCAAGCTGAGAGGCTGGTTTGATCCAAGGCCCTTCGCCTCTCTGCTGCGATGGAAAAAGACGCTCACTGGGATAGTGCTGCCTTTGGAGCCCGTCACCTTATTATTTTAAAATTGTCTCCATTGTGCACGGGACTCCCTCGTTTGCTTCTTGCACTGCGGCTATAAAGTTCTGATGCTTGCCCCTTGATCAAAACCCTGGCTTGTCTGGCTGTATTCTCCAGGAGGGATCTCTGGCACTCACCATCCACCACCACAAACTTCAGTTGCTACCTTTTGTTATTTTGGGGGTTACTTACTATGAAGTCCTGTTTTCCAATGGGCTGCATTAGGCTCTCACTGTACTCGATTAGACGTGCACCTGCTCTTTGTAATGGATGTGTTGGAGTCCAATTTGTCCTGAGAAGCCCCACTGCAGGAGGCCCCGCTATTTTGTTGAAATTGCACAGGGCGTTTCCTGTTAACATGGTTGCATGCATGGGGGTTGGTCTTGTCCATTATTGCTTTCATATCCCTTCAGATCTGGACAGAGGCGTGTTGGCAGCAGTGCGTCGGAGAAGCCTGCTCTGCAGCTGCCCATACTGTGCCTGTCTTGCCCTTCGGTCTCCAGCACTGTCAGGCTGGCATTAAATCACACTCCCATCCCTTTTGCCCCCTCCCACACCATCTACCTCCTAATGGCTGAGGTGCCACCTAGCACATCAGCCCTGTTTGATGCTTCATCCCCCAAACCAGGCCTCTCTCCATCTCCCAAACAGGATGCTGTCCCTTTCTTTTATGGGGATGGGGATCAGGTGTGGGGAGATCAGCTTCTTGTCCTGCCCCTCTCCTCCATGGAAAAGTCAGGATGCCATGCTGGGAGCCAGCCGGACTGTGCTCATGCCCTCCGGCAGCGCCCGCTCCCCATGGGGAACCCTTCTGTGACACTCAGTGCTGGTTTCTTCCCTGCAGGAGCACTGGACCCACGACCCTTTCGAAGCCTTTAAGGACTCTCAGGGTAACATCTACGCCCGCGGGGCCCAGGATATGAAGTGTGTCTCCATCCAGTGAGTGCAGCCGGCCTCCTCCATTCTCTGTCTTGTCTTAGTTCTCCATTGCCTCTCTGGGGCAATTGAATGGAGCTGAACGTCCCCCTCTGCACACAGCTCCATCCCTCTTGACTCATGCTCGCTATGAACCCTTGGGCCAGATCCTGATCTTGGTTACACTGGCATAAATCTGGAGGAACTCCCCTGAGCTCAGTGGGCAGGTGTTCTGGAATTGTCTCATGCTGGGCGCCTTGCCCCTGGCTGTGCAGCTGCTGGTCACAGCTGGAAACGGGTGACTGGGCTAGGTAGGCTGGGCCGGTCTGGCAATCCCTGCCAGTAGCTGCGTGATGCAGTAGACATTGGAGATCCTGAAAGCTCAGCAGATGCCTCTTATCGTCGTCTTTATATATTGTCCCAGCTTGTATCTGCCTGGACATATAACTATCACAGGGCTGGGGGGCTCTGCTCCCTGCATTGGCTGGCTGGAGTGACCAAAGCCCCGTGACACCTGCCCCCCATTCCTGGACACCCAATATGTTACCTGCTCCACACTAGGCCCCTTAATCTTTGGCTGATATCAGGTGCGGGAAAACCAGGGGGTGCTGGTGCTGGCTGCAATCTAGGGGTGCAGCTCCGTCCATGCATCTTACGCCTGGCCTGGAGCACTGCCTGAGCTCAAGGTTCTTGCAGGTACCTGGCGCATCCAGCATCCTGACCAGTCTCTCCCTGTTCAGGTACATCGAGGCCATCCGGAGGCTGAAGGCCGAGGGGAAGCGCTTCCCCCGAACAATTCACATGACATTCGTGCCCGGTAAGTGACTGGCCCCTCTTCATGGCCAGCTGGTTGCTAGAGTTTGGCTGGAAGGGGTGAGAAGGTGGGGCTAGAGATGGGAGCTGCCCTGCCTCTTCCTTAGCTTTGGGACTCCCCTGATCAGCGCGTTCCTGGGAGTGAAACACGCGGAGAAACCAAGCGCATCAAGCCTTGAGCATGTTCATGGGTGGGAGTAAAGCATGTTGAGCTCCTGGCCTGGAAAGCACTGTCCGGATCCAGGCCCTGACATGTCCTTCTCACTCACTGTTCAGCCCTGCTCCGCAGACTTTCTTGCATTTAAGGCAGGCTGGAGTGGGTGACTCTGTGCCAGGCTCTAGGCTCTCATGGGGAGCTTTGGCGAGGCAGCGTGAGAACGCTGGGGAAGGAGGTGAAGAAGAGCAGGGAGTGTTACTTGGGGTAGGTTGGAGAGATTGCAGACCCCAGTTCAGTCCCACTGATGCCTGCTGCGTTTGGTAAAGCACTGATGGTGGTCCTTCCTCCCACTGCTCCAGCATTACCCCCACCCCCGCTTTCTAAACTCTCGCCATGAGCTGAGTAGTTCCCATGAGATGGCAGACAGCTGGGGCCTGGAAATGCCAGCGTTGGGGAAAACAGCTACTTTCCCCCGCCTTGCATCGGTCGCAAGCTGGCTGCTGTGGGAGTTGGACTGGCCAGAAGCTGCCACGGATCCCAGTCTGCCATGGGGTGCTCTGGCTGTGCCACTAGCTGGGGTGAAAGGGAGGGCTTGGCTCAGCCGTGGGGCCCAGCAGAGCTTGGCGGCCACTAACTCTGTGCCCTTCCCCTGAGCGCAGACGAAGAGATCGGGGGCTTCAAGGGCATGGAGCTGTTTGTGAAGCGGCCCGAGTTCCAGGCTCTCAACATTGGCTTCGCCCTGGATGAAGGTGCGACTCCCTGGGTGTGATGGCGGAGGAGCCAGTGGGAGTGCTCTGTGCGAGGGGAGGGCGGGCAGGGAGGGACTAAACTGTGCCTTGGCGGCCGGCCCCTCTGCAGAGATGAGCTTGGCCCCCTGGCCATTAGGCGGTAGATGGGCTGAGATGCATGAAGGGTTGGTGGTGGGGATAAAGGCGGCGTCCTGCGTAGGCATGTTCCCTCAGCCCAGGGCCCAGCCTCGCACCCTGTCTTGGCAGGTACTTGTCTCATGGGTGAAGGATGTTGAGTGGCTGGGTCCTCTGCACTCATGGAGCCTGATTGGGGCAGGGCTGGGGATCTGGAGATTTCCCCCCAGGCCCTAAATGGCAGCCAGCGGCTCCCCTGTTGCATTGCCACGGCAGCAGCTGGCAGTGGCTGCCTGGCTCCCACTCCACCACAGCGACCTGTCTTCTCTTTCCCTCCCCCAGGCCTGGCCAACCCGACGGACACCTTCACTGTGTTCTACGGGGAGAAGTGCGCCTGGTGTGAGTAGGGTCCAGGACATGTCCCCTCATTTTGTTTCTGTCTATCTGTGCTTTTCTAACATACCCATCATTGTGGTGTCTGGGTGCCAGGCTCACCCACTCTCTCTCTCCCCTCTCTCCTAACACGTCTCCCCCTCTCGTTGGCACTTGCAGGGATTAAAGTCAAATGCGAGGGGAACCCAGGCCATGGATCCCAGTTCATTGAGAACACGGCTGCTGAGAAGTTGGTAAGAGAGGGCGCCCTCTTCTGGGGGGTGAGGGGCTTGCAGTGCCACCCACCCTGGCTTCACCCACCTGCCCTCTCGGCAGGAAGGGCAAGTGAGTGTGACAGAGAGTGAATTGCAGTCCTCTTGCACCAAGGGAGAGACCATCAGCTTCTCTCTAGCAAGGAATGGTGTAGAGTTCCCGGGTGCAGGGGAGATCCCTGCCATTCCAACCCCAGCCTCTGCCAGCAGGGGGCACTATGAGGAGTGGGGCAGGAGCACTGGCTTTGGGGGGAGCTCCTGGCTATGTCAGCCCCAGCCTCTCTTAGTCAGAGCGCCCCTTGTGGCTCCTGTGTGGGAGCTGGTTGGTTTGTTTCTGGGCAGCCCTGGGTGAAGGGCAGAGCTGCTTGCCCTGATGGTGCAGGCATCTGGGAGAGCCGGGATGTAGCTATAATACACTGGTCAGGACACTGACACCCCCTATTCCCACCACAGAACAGAGTGATCACCTCCCTCCTGCAGTTCAGAGAGAGTGAGAAGCAGAGGTAAGAGGCAGCGCTGCATGAAACCTGTGGCTCGTTTAGTCTGCAGGGAGAAGGTGGACGTCCTAGCTCCAGAGGATGGGTTAGGGATGCACACACAGGCCTGGGACTCAGGACTCCTCGGTTCTGTCCTCAGCTCTGCCATGGACTCCCTCTGTGTCCTGGGGTGAGTCATATCACTGCTCTGTGCCTCAGTTTTCCCATCTGGGAAATGGCTGTGATTATCCTGACTTGCCTTCTGGAGTGGGCGGGGCGTGAGGGTTCATACACTGATCTCAGTAGGGTGCTTTAAGATCCGGGCAGAGGACACGGAGCGTTGTTGTGAGGGCAGGATCCAGGGCCTGGCTCCACGTGGCAGAGAGCGTGTCCATCCCAGCGACCCACACGTGTCCTGGCACTGTGTGTCAGTGCACGTGGATGTCACATTGATGGCCCCAGCCCAGGCGAGGCATATCTCTGGACCTAGGTCTGCCCTCCCCTTGGTCTGGGTGCAGAGTCCTTTCCCAGGGGAGTAGTTGGGGCCGAAAGGCTCCAACAGACACAGATCACAGACGCTGAGTATGACCCCCCCTCCCTGCAGATTGAAGTGTGACGAGCACCTCACCCTGGGCGACGTCACCTCCCTCAACATGACCATGCTGAGCGGGGGCGTCTCCTTCAATGTGGTGCCCTCGGAGCTGTCCGCCGGCTTCGACATCCGCATCCCGCCCACTGTCAACTTGCAGGTACGGTGCCCGCTCTGGCAGGGGTCCCGTTCCCCCAGGGAGGGGGTGGGGTGCACATTCCCCCAGGTTTGGGGGAGATCTTGATCTGTCAGCCATCGCCACAGCAGTGCCCGCCAGAAGAGAGGCAGAACAAGGGCTGATGGCGTGGACCCGAGAGAGAACCCCCCCCGCTCATGCCCCCCTGTTGGTTTGCCCCCTCTCCTGCAGGCATTTGAGGAACAGCTCACAGTCTGGTGCCGGGCAGCTGGAGAGGGTGTCACCTACAAGTTCTACCAGGTACGGCATGGAACTGAGGAGCTGGGCTTGGAGCCGCCCCTTGAAATCTGCTTGGGTGTGTGTAACTTGGCTGGGCACCTCCATGCCCTCACCCTCCCTGTGCAGCCCGTCCCAGTTGGACCCCCACCTTCCTGCCCCACGCTGCCCCCGAGCCTCTCGGCCTCCCACCCCCCTTGCTCTGCCGCCACCCCAGCCTCCTCCCTCCACCCCCCCACCAAGAAGATTTAACACTCTCCCCTCTTTTCTTTGGTGTAGAAATATATGGATCAGACGGTGACCTGCATCGAGGAGTCCGACCCGTGGTGGAAGGCATTCAGTGGGGCCTGCAGAGACATGTGAGTATGACTCTCATGCAGAAAAGGACCTGAGGATTACAGTGGACGAGAAGCTGGATATGAATCAGCAGTGTGCCCTTGTTGCCAAGAAGGCCAATGGCATATTGGGCTGTATTAGTAGGAGCATTGCCAGCAGATCAAGGGAAGTGATTATTCCCCTCTATTCGGCACTGGTGAGGCCACACCTGGAGTATTGCGTCCAGGTTAGGGCCCCCCACTACAGAAAGGTTGTGGACAAATTGGAGAGAGTCCAGCAGAGGGCAACGAAAATGATCAGGGGGCTGGGGCACATGACTTACGAGGAGAGGCTGAGGGAACTGGGGTTATTTAGTCTGCAGAAGAGAAGAGTGAGGGATTTGATAGCAGCCTTCAACTACCTGAAGGGGGGTTACAAAGAGGATGGAGCTCGACTGTTCTCAGTGGTAGCGGATGACAGAACAAGGAGCAATGGTCTCAAGTTGCAGTAGGGGAGGTCTAGGTTGGATATTAGGAAACACTATTTCACTAGGAGGGTGGTGAAGCACTGGAATGGGTTACCTAGGGAGATGGTGGAATCTCCTTCCCTAGAGGTTTTTAAGGTCTGGCTTGGCAAAGCCCTGGCTGGGATGATTTAGTTGGGGATTGGTCCTGCTTTGAGCAGGGGGTTGGACTAGATGATCTCCTGAGGTCTCTTCCAACCCTAATCTTCTGTGGTTCTATGATAAATGGCTATCCCCCCAGCCACGCCGCTGGCACAGTGCCGGCAGGCTGGGCTCATCTAGGGGCTTGGAAGCTCTGCAAAAGCGGATGCCTCTCAGCCAGGCCTGGGGTGCAAGGGCAAGCTAAACATGGCCCTCCCCAGCTCTGCCGCATGGGATTGCCCTCTGTCCCTGCCTCCCCATCAGGCCCTGGCTCCCCGTGGCGGGGGAGAGAATAGCTGCACTGGGAGTGTGGCTCACCCGGGCTCTCTCTCTGTTGACAGGCACATTACGCTGAAGTGTGAGATCTTCCCGGCCAGCACAGACAGCCGCTTTATCCGAGCAGTGAGTGCTGGCGCCTCCCCCTGGTCTGCCTCCTTCCCTGCCCACTGCCCGTCCTGCAGGTTCTGGCTGGGTCTCCCTGGTTCTCCCATCCTCTCCTCCGGCCTCTTCCCCACCCCCTTTTTCTTTCTCTTGCTCTCTATCTTAATTTAATTGGTCTCTGACTCTGCTCCATTATCTAGTGGGGATGGCCTTGGCCTGAGAGTCAGGACTCCTGGGTTCTATTCCTGCCCCTGCCACCGATTCCCTAGAGCAGGTTACGCCCCCGTGCCTCAGTTTCCCCACCTGTAAAATGGGAACTGACCTGCTGTCAGGAAGTGCTTTGAGAGTCTCTGGCTAGCACTGCTCTGTAAATGTTCTGTATTATTATCCTTCCCATTGGTTAACTGTATTACAGTAGTGCCTTGTGCCCAGCCCGCTACAAACATTGTTTCTTCTTCAGGAAACAGCATCCTTGGGGGCTTCAGCTAGGACGGTCTCAGATATATGGGGGTGGGGGTATTGAGGCAGTGGGGCTGGGAAGGAGCCCAGGGATGGTTGAGGGGAAGCTGCTTTCCCAGCGGTGAGATTGTGGGGTCTGGTTGGTGCCAACCTGGTAAAAGAGAAGATTGCTGCCCACCTCTGCCCTGCCGCATGGGAGCCCCCCTGCTGGAATGAGCCTGACCTCCCACTGCAGACTCTGGCACGGCCCCCCGCAGTTCAGGCCAGCATGGGACAAGGGCCAGGGCCAGTGAAGGATGGGAATGCAGTAATGCCGGGGCTGGCCAGGAGGGGGCACCACACAGGGTTGAATGTCAGCGGGGGGCGGGGAATACACAGCTTAATCTGCTGTTTGCAGGTGGCTCAGTCCAGCCCCACCCCCTCATTCGTTCCCCATTCCTTGGACCCCATATAGTTTGATACGGCTGCTAGGCTCTGTGTGGAGGCAGTGACTTCCCCTTTCACTGCTTTGCAGGCTGGTCACCCGGCCCTCGGCTTCTCCCCCATGAACCACACCCCGGTACTGCTGCACGACCACAACGAGTACCTCAACGAGCGAGTCTTCCTGCGGGGCATCGAGATCTACGCCTGCCTCCTCTCCTCCTTGGCCAGCGTCCCCCCTCTGCCGGCGGAGGGCTGAGGGGCACAGCAGGGGGTGGGGGATACTAAAGTGAGAGACGGGGAGTGAAAATTCATGGGGGCAGAGGGCAATGGACATACAGGGGCTCGGGTAAGAAGCAGCTGCCCGGGGATGGGCAGGACTCCAGGGTTCCTTGGTGGCAGCACCATGTGCAGAACTACCCAGTTGTGCCAGCCCAGAGGGGCAGGTGCCTGTTGTGTCCGGGGGAAGGGGCAGCTTGTGTCCCTGCCTGTGCTCCAGGTCCCCTGAGCCCATCCATGGAGCCTATGGAATTACACCCGGTGTCCAGCTTTCCAGCCCATGGCTCTGCAAGCTGCGGGGGGAGGCTGCACCCGGGGGCACGACATGCCGGGCTTTCTCCCATTGCTTGCACTGGGGGGTGGGGAATACATCTCGAGTGCCCCATGCCCCTGCCAGGCATTTACCTCCTCACCACATTGCAGCAGTAATGCAAGCCCTCCCCTCCCAACAGAGGTAGGCCTGGGTGCTGGGGTCTATGCGGGGTGGGGGGAGGGTTGCATCTGTCCATCCCAACCCCTCCCAAGGCCCCAGAGCCCCTCTCCCTGCTGCTCCTAGCCCCAGATCTCTGCAGAGCCACCCCCAGCCTCCAGGGATGGGCCAGGGCCATGGGGCACCCCCTGGGCAGCCTGCCCCTCCCTTGGGCCCCCTTGGCTCTCCCTGGCTGCCTAGTGGCTCTCCTTGCTCCCAGGGCTAAGCATCACCACTTGCCCCAGGCAGGGCGGGGATCTGGAAGCGGGCGTAGCTGTGGGTGGGTGCAGGCATTGAAAGCAGGGTGACCTAGCGGATAAGGCACTGGACTGGGGCTCAGGAGACCCGGGTTCCACTTCTGGCTCTAGCCCAGACTCCCTATGTGACCTTGGGTGAGTCAGCTGAACTCTGTGTGCCTCCGTTCCCCGGATGATCATCCCCCCAGGCTCCTGGTGTGCTGCTCTCGGAGCCTTGGCTGGGCGATGCTTTGTACCTGCTGCCTACTCTCATTAAACCACTGGTGGCAGGAAAGCAGCTGGGATGGCACCTCCTCCTGAGTGCCCCAGACTGTCACTGCCCAGCAAAGAGGGTTTGGGGCTAAAGCCAATTGCTGCGAAAGCTCAAGGCAGGAATCAGCTCTGAGCTGGCAGTGGTGGGTCTGGCTCAGCAGGGGTGGGTGTTTCCCAGCCATACCGGGGCTAGCGGCAGGGCCGTGGGGGGAGGGGGTGCCCAAGTCCCCTGTCTGTGTGACCATGCTATGAATTTTCATTCCCTGGGGCAGAAAAGCAGCTGGGATGGCACTTCCTCCCGAGTGCCCCAGACTGTCACTGCCCAGCAAAGAGGGTTTAATTGCTGTCCTAATGAATCACTGCATTGGTGAATGCAAATCAGAGCACAGTGCCTGGATGGGCTGCTGCGCGTGGCAGCCTGGAGTCCCAGGCCGGAGGACTGGCCCCATCTCGGGGGGTGGAGAAATGTCTTCTAGCACATCAGAAAGCCTCAATGGGGACTCACGTTCCAGATCCCCATTCCCCAGCTCCAGCTCTCTGGCCTTGGCCCCATCACCCAGGCGGGAGCTTGCTGCGGTCAGGGGCCGGTGGCTACCAGCAGGGAGTCGATGCTCAGGGACAATGTGCCGCCCTCACCCGCCTACCTGCAGCACCCCATTGCCCCTTTGTGAGCCAGTCATGGAGCGAGAGAAACCCTGATGTGCCAGGCCTTTTCCTGGTTGATGACTGGGCATAGGGAGGTTGGCATCCTGTTGGGGGATGGGACAGATTGCAAGGGGCAGGCTGCCAGCCTAAGTCCCAGTGGTTAGGGTGGGCTGATGCTGAGCAGCTCCTTTGCTGGGTCTGAGGAAAGTGGTGGGCCTGCAGAGGTCTTTCCTCATCTGTGTGTGGGGGGTCTGCCTACCCGAGCTCCCCCACCCCAGCGTTAACGCCAGTTGTTTGGGCTGGGGGATCAGGTCTGGTTCTTTGCTGACCTCGTGCCAAAGCTGCCAGCTGTCGGTGTGTCTCTCCATGGTGCTTGTGATTTTACTAATTAAAGCCGTTTGATTGGAAAGAACAGCCAAGGGTGTGGTAACTCCTGGGATGACCTCTCCCTTTCTGTCTGTCTGTCTGTCTGATCTTGAAATCCACCCCCCAATGCGCTCTCTCCCCATTACATCAGCCTCCCAGCTGGTTGCTCTGGGGTCAACTTCATGCCTTGTTGCTCCATAAGAATTGCTACAACTGGGGACGTCATTGGGTCAGTGTCTTCCCCCACTGCCCTGAACTGTCTTGTTCTGAGATCATGTCTTTTCCACTGCTCCGTGCTGGGTGCTTTGGAGGCTCCAGGTCTGCAGTGCTCTACCCAAGGCTACGGATTTCTTCCTGACCCCTTTGTGTCCTGGAGCTTAAGCATGAAATCCTCCTAGTGTAACTGGATGTGCCGTTCTGACAAGTACCAGATCCTTCGCTGACACTTCCTGAGATGCATGAGCCTGAAGTTAGGCACCTAAATCCCCGGGGCAGTGTAGCAAGCAGGTTATTTAGCTGCCTAAATACAGCTGGAGGGAGAGAACATGAAACACCCCAATTTGGGGATTTGGCTGTGTAGAAATGAGGGCCTGAGCACACCAAGTCATTAGCTGAGCAGCCCGTGGGCAGCAAGACTAGACCTCTCAGCTTTGGACCCCCAAGCTCAGCCTGCTGCTCCCTGAGCTAGAGGAGAAATGATGTGGCATTGCCAGCTTCAGAGCTTTTACACTTGCCATACAAAGTGTCTACACCTTGTCTGGGTGTCTGTGTCCTGTAGAGGGCAGCAGTGCAGCCCAGGGCAGTAACACAGCATTAGCCCCAAGCTGCTGGATCAGTCTGTATTCCAGGCTGACACCCCCCCTCCCCAACTTGGCAGGCTCCCCCTGGACTAAAGCTCCGGAATGGGTGCTGCAAGAGCAACCATTCGCAGAATGCTACTTCTCCTATATCTTCGTATGTAGGGGCTTTATTATTGTTCCTGGAGCTCTGGCCTACACGGCCCCATAGCCAGCTCAGCCCATGGGCTGACTGTGCCGGTGGGGTTGTGCCACCAGCTGGTGCTGAGCCACCGGCCCTTCGGCCTGGGGTGTGGAGTCCCTGAAATAGGGACAGCGTAGGGGACTGAGATTGGAAATGGAGCGCCAGACCCTTCCCTGCAGGAGAGTCTCTGAGCAGGTGGAGTGCCCCGTTGTGTCTAACAGCTCTGCACCCTGTGCCTTCTGGGAGCAGCAGAGCCAGGGCCCGTGGCCTGAAGGATGCACTAGGGCTGAAGAGCCAGAGCAGGGAGGGCTGTGGGGAGAGCTGGATTCACTCCTGCAGTGCCAGCCACCTGGCCTAAGTTGTGGCTGCAGACTCTGGGCAGCTGGCAATGCTGTGTAAGACGCAGGGAGAACAGGACGTTTTCTGCCCACCGGGTCTGAACTTCCCTGGGGAGCTGAGTACCTTGGGCATCTAGGGAGCCTCATGCTGTAAGCAGCCTCTTGCGGGGTCTGTCTGCCTTTTGGAAAATGCCACACTCAGCGTGCCAAACGAAGGCATCTCCTTCTGGCTGGCAGAGGAAACGTGACACTCGATCTGCCTGTAACCAAGGCTCCTTTTCCATTTCCTCCCTACAGCTTTGGAGGTGGGTCAATGCAGAGAGTAGGCGCCTGGTGGGCTGGGATGCCATGCCAGGCACAGGGGACAGCAAGGAAGAGGCACAAAGCTAGGACCAGGCAGGAAAGGACGGGGGGCGGTGATGCTGGCATAGTGCAGGGAAGCCGGCATAGTCAGAGGATCCGAGCTGTAGCCCCTGCCCCAACATCACGGTGGAAGTGTTGCCAGGCCGTGCCCCTGCCAGACCCCTTTCTGTACCCTGTATCAATGGGGCAGAGGGATGGAGGGTAGGGGGGAAAATGCTCAGGGCAAGCAAATAATGACGTTTGCCTGGCTCTCGCCAACTGGGACCCAGCCTTGGCTCGCCGTGGGCTGGAGCACCCAGCACTCATTTCATGGAGCCCTTGCCCTAAATAGTGCCAGGCCACGGAGAGCGGGTGAGCACCTGGGAATGAGATGAAGGGACAGGCGGTGGTAGGTGAATTATTAGCCTGGTAGGCAACAACCAATCCCACAGCAGCTGATGAGCCGTTAGTGAAAGTCCTCACTGGCTCCAGGGGAGTGGCACAGCCACAGACCAGCTGGGGAAGTTTGTCAACAGATTCCAGCCTCTACTGCCAGGCTGTGAACTGCAGCTGGCTGGTGAGACATGGGCAAGTCACCCTGGCACGCTGGGCTGGAAAGTCAGAGCAGCACGTGGCCATCAGGGGCATGGGTAGGAGAAAGCTAGCAGGTGAGATGGGAGGGGAGCAGAACACCACAGCAGCCGTGCTTAGAGGCTCCAGCCAAGCTCAGGCCCAATTGTGCTAGGTGCTGTACAGACTCATGGTGAGAGACAGGCATTGCCCTAAAGCACTTGCTCTCTAAAGAGATGAGGGTCGCAGAGCAAACAGAAGCCCAGAGAGGGGGAGATAAGTTCACACGGCAGGTCAGCGTCAGAGCCCAGGTCGCCTGAGTCCCAATCTACTGTCCTATCCACTAGGCCACACTGCCTCTCATGGAGCCCCCCTGCCACAGTGTGGTTGTGAGCCAGCACCTTACCTGTGGTACAAATCCCCATGGAGCTCAGCTAGCTTACCTCAGCCAGGTGCAGTGTGGGAAGTGGGAGCAAGCACATGGTGAGACTTGCTCCTGCTCCTGCTCCCAGCTCACCTTTTGAGCACATGGTGGCCATTAATATAGAGTTAGTCAGAGGGGCCTTAGTTTTCCCCAAAGGAAAGAGAAGGTTCATCCAAGGAGTCTCCGGCCTGGCTGATCTCTTCCAGAGGACAGGTGATTGTGTCAGCACCACGCTCATCTGCCAGTGGCCGCTGCTCTCCAAATCGAAAGCTGCCCCATGCAGCCTGAATGACAGTGCTCCAGCTGCTGTCTGCACCCAATTCCCTTCGCAATTGGTCACGCCAGTATTTGTCTAGTAGCATCCTGCTATTCCATGCAACTGTAGAGCATTCCCGGGCTCTAGCATGGGGCACACAACTCCTCCAATGCACTGGGTTGGAATCAAATGCCTCATGGCTCCCTTTGACGGCCCAAAAGCACCACTAGGTAGTACTCAGGCCTTATCCTCCTGGTGACCTTTGCGTTTGCGGTGATAGCCTAATGATTACATTTATGTGGGCCACCCTTTGGCCTGGTGTACACCTAAAAATTAGCTCAACTTGGCTACGTGGTTCAGGGCGGTGAAAAATTTCCTGCCCTGTGCATCACAGTTAGCTCAACCCAACACCCAGCAAAGCCGCTGCTAGGTCACCAGACAAATTCCTTCATTGCTCTAGCTACTACTGCTATTAATTGTGTGGACGGCAAAACCCCCTTCTGTCGATATAGGCAGCAACTATGTTACAGGGCTACAGCTATGTGGCTGTAGCATAACCATGGCCTTGGGAGGTGCCCTCCTGCCACCTCACACACTTACACACCAAGCTAAGTTCATATGAGGGGCAAGGCTGCTGCCTTGCCCGGTGCCCATCCCATCACTCCGTAGCTGCTCATGCCAGGATATGAAACTAAGGGGCTTGTGTACGATGCCTTCCCCAACCCACCCGCCCTCATCCAAGCACTCCCCAGCCCTCATCCAAAGCCCAGGATCATGGCTAAGCTGGAGCGTGTCCTAAAGCTCAGATTTCAGAGTAGCAGCCGTGTTAGTCTGTATCCGCAAAAAGAACAGGAGTACTTGCGTCACCTTAGAGACTAACAAATTTATTTGAGCATAAGCTTTGGTGGGCTACAGCCCACTTCTTCCAATGCAAAGCTCAGAGGGGGTTCAGGGTCAAGTCCCCTCCTGGGAATATTCCCTGCCACCAGCTGTCTCCCTCTGGAAGCTATTAGCTCAGGCGCTTTCTCCAAGGGGAGCTAGCCCAGGGCTGGCACCTGGAGAGAGGCATCTCTCAGCTACCCGGGCTCAAATCAGTCAGGGATTTATAGGTCAAACCCCACGCACAACAGCTGGACCGGCTTCTGGGGTGCTTGTGGTGTCAGGCATGACTATCCACTAGGTGGCGCCATATATCCAGAAATGCTCCCTCCCCCACCACTCCCCAAGCTGGCAGCTCTAAGGGCCTGGGTGACAGAGGTGCAAGGAGCCTCCAAGGCTGGGGCCCTGGGTCCTGATCAGGGCCGGCTTCAGGCACCAGCCCAGCAAGCAGGTGCTTGGGGCGGCCAAGGGGAAGGGGCGGCACGTCGGGCTGTTCGGCGGCGGGTCCCTCTCGGAGGGAAGCACCTGCCACCGAATTACCGCCGAAGAAGAAAGCGCTGCGGTGAAGCTGCCGCTGGAGTGCCACTGATCGCGATTGCGATCGCGGCTATTTTTTTTTTTTTTTTTCCCCGCCGCTTGGGGCAGCAAAAACCCTGGAGCCAGTCCTGGTCCTGATGTGTCTTATTGCACAGTTACTCGTCAGTAAGCGCCACTGCTCCAGATGTGAGAGGCGCACATAGCTCTGGCCCCGCTCCTGGCTGCTGGCTTTGCTGCTTGTATGTGCTATCAGTCCCCAGACTCAGCTGTATATGCCCCTTCGGCCCGTGGGGGACAAGGTTCTTATGGCCCAAGGGAAGTGTCTTACGATGAGCCAGGGGATTTTTGCACTTTACAGGCCGCTTTATTCTAAAGCTCAGCTAGATCTAATTGCACCTGCTGAGTGACTGGCCCGAACACACACAACGGCAGGGCCATCTGGGGAAGGGCTGGAGTGGAGGTGGAAATAGCTCAGCTACTTCCCTGCTTGTGAGGCATTGGATGCCTCCAGCACTGGGACTGTCTCTGTGCACTGCAGAATGAGGAGACTCTTCCTAGCTGGCTTTCGCTGCTCCAGATAATGGCTGCAAATAAATTCGCCCCTTGTTCTCCCTGAAGCACCTCACAGGAGGAAGGCTGGCCCCAGGGAAGTTAATGTGAGTTTTGCCATTTCCATTCATGGAGCCAGGATTTGCCCTCCCCACCCCGAAGCAGACAGGTTATTTAAAAGGGTTTGGGGAACAATGATCCAGCTTTGGGTTGTTCACAAACTCCTTGCTCTGTGATTGGTCAGCCAAGTTCCGCAGCATTGTTTCTGCTGCTCGATTGGCTGGGTGAGACTTCTTTTAAAGAGGCAGCGAGTTAGCAGGGAAAGACAGTCCAAGCAGTATGGTGGAGGAGTTGCCTGGCTGGGACAGGCCAGGGGGCCAACCCCATCCATTTCAGAGGAAGAAGGAAGATACCCTGAAGTGGGCGGTTATGGATTAGCTGGTCGGGATGGGAAAGTTCTTTCCTGACCCTCTCCAAGATGAGGGTGGTCTCTGAAGCATGAGAGTTTCTAACCCTTCCAAATTCCTGGGCAGTCTGTTTCTTAGCAGTCTGTTTGTATGTGTCCATAGGCACCTGTACAAAGAAAGATGAGCCATGGCCCAGGCATTAGCAAGAGCAAATCCAGCTGGCAAAAAGCCTGGGCACAGTAGGGCACATATCTGAGCAAAGCAAGGCAGTGTGTGGGCCCATTCCTGGGGAGAAAACTGCTTTACTAGTCCCCCATTACGCGTGCATGCAAATGTCCCAGAGCAGCCCCTGGCTCTGTCGCCCTGCTGTCTGCGATCCACTCAACACACAGCTGCCGGTGGAGTCGTTCGCAGGGCACGGTTGACATTGAAATCAGGTGAGATGAGAAGGCTAATGCGCCGAGGCTGAACTCCCCTTCCCTTCTCCCAGGACAGGGGGTCTTTGCTGGGCCCCCAGACCGTGCCCCTGAATAGAAGCCGACGGCTGAGGAAGTTGGACTGACAGGCCCACAAGGAGCAATTTCCTAGTGCCAGTTAGGAGTCAGGTTAGACACAGAGGTTGCCACCTTGGATCACTGAGTGAGGCTGCCAATGATGGTGGAGTGGAGAGGGCTTGAGTAGTGAAGGGGAGGTCAGGATTTGCTATTGTGCATTTCAGGTGGCAGGGGAACAGCCAGCTGGAGACGTTGGAGATACAGCAAGGGGAGGGGGGAGGAGCAGTCTGGGACCCAGCACCATAGAGGTGGTAGCTGTGGGCGCGGATGAGGTCACATGAGGCGGGGAGAGAGGGGGCTGAGGTTAGAGCCTTGAGGAAGGCTAATGGGAGAGGGGAGTAGTGGGAGATGGAGAAGGAGAAGGAGCAGGCAGTGGGTATCGGCAGTACAGGGTGGGGAAATCAGGGCCTGGGGCACGAGTACCTGACTCTGAAGGCGCTGATGTAGGAGGTCTGGGGAGGGTCTCTTCAGTCCTGGCAGGAGATGACAGCTCCCTCTCGTTAGTAAGGAGAATGAAAAGGTGTCCTCTTTCCCTGGGGCAGGGACAGCAGCCTCTCCATGTGATGGTAACCAGGAGGTAACCCCCACCCCCATCCCTATGTTTCTGAGACCCATGCTCAGACCCCCATGTAGGGGAAGAGGATTGGCCTTCAATGGGAGGGGTCTTTGCCCCCCCCCATCACTAGCAGACCCTTCCTGGAGGGTCTCACCGTTGCGATGGATGGACAGGCCAGCCAAGGGTCCAGTCCTGTCCTCCCCTCTTGCTGTGGAGGGCAGGGTGGAGTGGCTGCATGCCATGGAGTGTCAGTCCCCTGAGGAGGAGGATGCTGTGATTTGGAGTGGGTGGGACAGGTTTTGCCCCCTCCGCTTCCTGGGGGTGGTGGTTTGAGAGGTGGGCTGGGGAAGAGTTCTCCAGAGACTGGGTGACCTCAGACTTGGAGAACTGCAGCCACCCTATTGGGGACTTCACTGGCTCTCCTAGTTTGCTAAACCCCAGTGAGCAGCGCTGTCACTTCCCTGGCATTCCTCGCGCCCTGCCAGCTGGTCCTCAGGATGTTTGTGCACAGAAGCTGATCAATCAGCTGAGCCCCTCTTCCTGCCTCATTTATTCCATGATGTCACAGCCCACCAGTTGACTTCACCAGGGTTGTGACAGTGATGTCACCAGTGTTGGGTGATGATACCATGGCATTAATCTGGGGCCTGGAGGAACAGGCCAGTTAGAGCAGCGAATGGCGCACAAATCTCTGACCCATCAGCAATGCTAGGCATACCAGAGTGTGCTGAGCCCTTGGAAAAGCAAAGGGTGGTGGACACACGCTAGCCCAAATAGTATTGGGGTGTGGCCCTTTAAACTGATGGAATGCTGGGAAATGTAGTCCAAAGGGATGCTGGGAAATGTAGTCCAAAGGGATGCTGGGAATTGTAGTCTGGGGTCAGGTGACTGAGGGCAGGTGTGTGCGGGGCTGTATAAAAGGCAAGCCCTGTGGTCAGTTGGAGAGCATTCAGGGTAAGATGTGGGGAAAGGCTCTAGAGTGGCTAGGCTGGAAAATAGTGAGGCAGGGCTGATGGAAAGGGGCTTGGGACAGGGTGTAGATAGACCGCAAGGAGGGGTGAAGTGAGAAAGAAGAGCCCTGCACACTGACTGAGGCCTCAGATAACACCTGCACCTTATTCAGGAGGCTCAGATGGGTGCTTCCAGTGTCATTGGGGTGGAACCTTGTAGATAGAACCTTTTGTTACCCCTGGGAGACAGGGCCCGCTCCAGCGTTTTTGCCGCCCCAAGCGGCGGAAAAAAAAAAGAAGCCGTGATCGTGGCGACAATTTGGTGGCAGGTCCTTTCTTCCCAGAGGGACTGAGGGACCCGCCGCCGAATTGCCGCCGAAGAGCTGGACGTGCCGCCCCTTTCTATTGGCCGCCCCAAGCACCTGCTTACTACGCTGGTGCCTGGAGCTGGCCCTGCTGGGAGGGGAAGGAAGTGTTTGAGATTTGTTCTGGAGGGCTGAACCCCAACCCACCCAGGAGACTGCAGGCCACTAGCTGGCTTAAGGGGAAACTGAGGCAACGATGCTGAGAAGTAAGAGTCTGTCCCGCTGGGGAAGGGAAGACAGGAAAACGCTGATTAGAGATTGGGGTGAGGGGAGAGAATCAGGTCTAAATGTGGGCAGACTTTAGTCCTGGAGTCTGACTACTCTAAAGTCTGCACCAATTGTCCCCTTGGACTCATCTCTAGTTTTGAGGAGAAATTACATTTGGGTGAAACAAAAAAGTGTCATTCTTCTGTCTGCTCTAATTCTTCTATCTGCTAATATAGATGCAAATAAACCAGCAAGCTGGTCCCTTGAATCATGTCTGCTGACCTTGAGCTTGGTTGTCCCACAACTGCTATTGGTTAACCTCTTATGTGTTGTACCCCCTCTCATCCTTGTACGCTCTCCGTGTTGAGATGGATTCTGGAGCTGCAGCCGTTTTCTCCCTAATTCTCTGTGTTGGGGCTGTGCAGTTGAGTGGTATGTGCATAATCCCATTTTGTGGGAGAAAATGGTGGCTTCTCCGTCCATCTCCAATGGAGACTCTTTCCTGTCCTAGGGGAAGAACCGATAGTGGTTTCAGCGCCTGGCATGAGAAGGCTCTGACTCCTATTTCTATGGCCAGCTCCTATGGCGCTTGGGTAGAGCCAGCCGCTTAGTGGAGGAAGTGGCTCGTGAATTGCGCACTTGTGCGATGTAGACAGAGCTGAGTGCTGTGCGGATTATCTGAGGGGCCCGTGGAAACGGCTGCCTTTCTAGACCAGGAGAGCGAAGGAGTAGTTTCTGCTGGAGCAGAGAGAGGGTAGGGTTTCCAGCCGGCTGCCGGATGAGTTACCAAAACCACAGGTCCCTGTTTCTGGAGTTACTAGTTAAATAAACGCCTGTCTTAGAGATGGGGCTAATTAGCTGGGAGCAGCCCAGAGGAGGAAAACTGTTCTTCAGTTCAAAGGACACTTACCAAAAATAACAGTTTAGCAGCTGGAAAGCTAACGGCCCTCCAAGCTAAAACTAATGCAAACCTTCCCATGCTGAGATGGCAACACGCCTAACTAATAGCATCACACCCATTCTGGGGGATTCCAGACAGAGTCAATCGCGGTCTGCTTTCAAAGGTGGGGTACTACTGGCCTTTTGAAAGAGGAGCAGGGGCCTAACTGACCAATCTGAGGGAAGGGGGCAGGAGGCAGAGAAAGGGAGCCGGAGGCCAGGTAACAGTGGAGAAAATAGGACCGAATTCAACAGTGCTGTAGGAAAGGATTAATCGGCTCTCACTTGCTAAGTGGCCTGGCCTGGAGAACTGATCTCAGTGATGTTATGTAATGCTTGTAACTGAGTATCTGGCTAGCTGGTGAGTGAATGAAGCCGTGTCTGGTCTGACGGGGAGCTGCTAGATCTTAGAAAGAACAAGTTTATTCAACATGAGACTTGCCTCTGGCCTTTTGGCAGCATGGTGTGGTGGGGTGATGGACCCCACCTCCTCTAGACGCAGCCTCCATTCTATCCAGCAGGTGTACAGGAGCAGGCAGTAATGTCTCCTTCACCCAGCTGTTGAGTACAGCGCATGACAGCTCTGATAGCCTTCATGTTGCACTTTGACAGGGAACTGCATTGGGGTAGACTGGAGCCTGTTGAGTGAGTTGGCTGGGCTTAGCAGCTGGACGTGGGGCTGTCTTGCTGAGTAATCCAAACCACACTGGGTCTGCAGAAGCGGGTTGGAAGCTCCTTCTGGTGTCTTGGTACTGCCGATTCAGTCCTGCTGGAACCAGGACATGGAGAGGAAATGCATGTGCCCATTGAAAAAGGGAAGGGGTGTTAGTTCAACACCAAGCTACAAAGAAAAACCATCCTGTATGGAGGTTGGTGGCTTTGGGTCCGTTCACCGCTAACACTGCAGGTAAGAGCTGTGAGCTGGGAGATCAAGGCTGGAAAATTCCCAGGGAACACTAGGAAAGTCACCAAATGGGGGAGAACTGGTATAAACACTGAAAAACCTTTCACCATGGGAGATCTGGGTTCAAATCCCACCGTGGGTAACACGAGACTGAGTGATCCCTCTTTACACACAGCAAAAATCACTGTGCAAACTGGCAGGACCGGCAGTCCGTGCTGAAGAGAAGTCTGGGACTGGGCTGTGAGTCAGGCCCGAGGTGCTTTGGCAGAGCTGAACGGGGAGCCAGGAAGGGATTTGCAGGGGGTGCTATCCTTGAGGACTGAAATGCATTGGCTGCCCTGTGTGGAGGAAATTTGCCTGGCTCCCAGGCATGTTGTATTCCAGGCTCTAGCTGATCCTTCACTCTGCATCCACGTGCCGGAGTACATGGGGGGCCAGTGGTAGAACAAGACGTGCTGCCTTCCTCACATCCCTGCAAGATCTGGGCCTGCCCCATGGTGGCCTGATGCTGCAGAGTGTTAGCACATTGCCACTGGCACCAGCCAGTGCCCTAGACCTCCTTGGAGCTGAGACTGTGGTCTGCTGAGCAGATGCTGGCAATTAGCACACCCTACTCTCTCTCTCCCCACCCCACTCCGATTTCTTGGAGACCGGATCTTGGCAGAGTAGGAAATGAAGAGTGCTGGCAGAGCAAAGGAGAGCGAGAGAGCAAGCAGAGCCGTTTACTAAACTGATGCCCAGGGTCGGCTCCAGGCACCAGCTTAACAAGCAGATGCTTGGGGTGGCCAAGGGAGAGGGGCGGCACCTGCGGCAATTCGGGGGCGGCAGGTCCCTCACTCCCTCTAGGAGCGAAGGACCTGCCGCTTCGCCGATCGCGGCTTTTTTTCTTTTTTTTCCAATTGCCGCCGCCGATCGCAGCTTTTTTTCTTTTTTTTTTTTTTTTGCTTGGGGCGGCAGAAATGCTGGAGCCGGCCCTGCTGATGCCTAAGGCCATCATAGTCCATTCTGATTGGATTTTAAAAATAGTAAATTTCATGATTTCCGATATTTAAATCTGAAATTTCATGGTGTTGTAACTGTAGGGGTCCTGACCCAAAAGAGGGTTGCAGGGGGGTCACAAGTTTATTGTAGTGGGGGGTCATGGCGTTGCCACCCTTACTTTTGCGCTGCTGCTGATGGTGGCACTGCCTTCAGAGCTGGGCGGCTGGAGAGTGCTGGCTGCTGCCAAGAGCAGCACAGAAGTAAGGGTGGCATGGTATGGTATTGCCAACCTTATTTCTGCGCTGCTGGTGGCAGGGCGCTGCCTTCAGAGCTGAGTTCCCGGCTAGCAGCCGCCGTTCTCTGGCCACCCAGCTCTGAAGGCAGCACAGAAGTAAGGGTGGCAATACTGCAATAATCTACCCCCCAGCCCTGCAATCTCGTTTTGGGTCAGGACCCCCAGTTTGAGAAACTCTGGTCTCCCCCATGAAATCTGTATAGTACAGGGTAAAAGTACACAAAAGACCAGATTTCACAGTCCGTATGTGTTTTTCACATCTGTGAATTTGGCTTCTGTTGAAATTTCCAAACAGACCTCTGTTATCTTCTCCCCCTACCTCCCTAGCCTTACCCACCTTTCTCCTCCCATCCTATAGGTCACGAGCAAAATCCTTGGTGCATGAAACTCTGCACCTTCCCCGTTTCACTGAAAAAACCCTGAAACTGCTTCAATGCAAAAAACTCTTCATTTTGGCCAAGGTGCCCTTTTTCGTGGAAAAAGTAGATGAAAGTAGATGAAGCTGTTTCATCCAGATTCACTGAGATGCTAGGCCTACATCTGAAATACAGTGCAATGCAGTGTTGGCTTACACAGCTGCATGGCGCTGGCTGGCTGGCAGCCATGGGTGGAAACACTTGCTCTTACAAGCACGCTTGTTGCCTCACAAATGGTTGTTGTAACATAGCTGCGTTGCAGCCCCAGTGCTGTGTTGTCACAGTCTGGTGTGGCCACCGCGTGATGACATTGCACCAAACCACCAGATTTCTGAACACACTGAAACCCCACCCCACTGAAATCAGCAGGAACCAAGAAAATACAAACCCAATGGACTTGCTGTGAAGAGAGGAGACTTGAGTTCAGCTGCAATCATGTGGACTCTTCTGCCTGCCAGCTAGTGGATAGATCATTGCTGAAATGGAGTTTTCCTCACTTGCTGTCTTGACTTGGCCCTGCTACAGCAGAGCCTTGAACTAGCAGCCTCCTAGTCTGTAGGCAACTGCCTCACCTCTGGAGCCAAAGGGGACCTTTGGAACCAGGCTAAGCTTATCTCAGCTAGAAACTATTCTGGGCTGATTTTGCCCAGACCTAGTTTCTTATGCCAAGCAGCTCAATGGTCAGATGGCTTAAGGACAGTAGAGGGGCAAACCCACGAAGGCAGGTTGCAATAAGTGGCTGGGGTAGTGACTTACAGAGGTGCCTGGGTCTGAGCAAGGGTGAGACCCTCTGAATTACTGTCTGTTCACAGCTGCATGGGCAAAGCTGGAGTGTCCCCCGGTCTGCAGGCTAACTGTACACTTGCCACACAACTGGAATTTGCCACAGCGTGACAGGCTAACAGCGCATCTGATTAACACCCAACAACCCGCGCAAGATGCACTCTGCCCAATATAACACACCAGCCATCAGAGCCCTGTGGCCATGTTTGCAGGTGCTGCGGGTCAGGATTGGGGGGGCATTGGCAGAGCTGTGTGGGAGCCCAGGGCTGGGATAGCAGGG
>NW_020664583.1:11054688-11061266 GCF_002925995.2 Terrapene triunguis
GGGGCATTGGCAGAGCTGTGTGGGAGCCCAGGGCTGGGATAGCAGGGGGTCCTGCACACCAGGTAATGAGATGGTTTGGCAGAGCGGTGGGCATTGGGACGCTGCACAGCACCTGATGCCCTGTTCTGACTAGTGCTAGTAGAGACTCCATTTTAGGAGCCTCAAAAATCTTTCACCCAAAACTTTTATCCTCAGATATTTATTCTGTTTAAACTGTTTGCCGGACCTGCCCCCCAACCCCTGTCAAAAAGGCTGGGGGTGGTCTGGCAGTCATGCTGGCCAGGCCCAAATCCAAGCCAAACACCCAGACAGCTCTCTCACGGTGAAGCTCTGAGCTGAAGGACGCAGGGTGGATGAAATCAGACGTTTGATGCTGAGCAGATTCTTTGTGTTGGCAGCAGTCTCTTGGTGAACTACTGCTGCTGGCCCAGGACACCATGGAAAAGCAGGGTTCCCAGGGAAGGTGTCCAGGGGACGCTGGCTGCTCCTAGATGGAGGGGTCATGCTCCTAGGGGTGTCTGGATAGACCAGAGAGCGTCCCAAAGGGGAGCTGCCTCTGAGCAGGGCAGTTGGGGAATAACCGGGGCACGCGCTGGGGTTGGTGGGATAGGAGCTGGAGATTAATAGGTGGGAGTGGGAGGGGGGTATTGTACCCCCTTATGCTCAGCCTTCACCTTGTCCTCTCTGGAGCCTGAGGTCCCAGCTATCCCCAGACAGAGTGCAAGTCCCCCCCACTTTCCTAGGTGGTTCCCCCTGGCCTGGTGTCTTGCTCAAGCACCGCGGACGGCTGGAATGCCCAAGCCCTGACCTGGGCCAGCGATACCCACAGAGTGGAAAATTCACTGCTGGCAGCTGCTTCTCCCTTTCATCTCCTCTCTGGGGGAGCCCTGGAGAGCAATGAAAGTGGATGCGGGCGAGGAAGAGCTGACCCGCGGCGTGCGAGTCTGCAAAGGGGTCCCAGGCGAGTTCAGGGGGAGTGGAGCCGGCTCCTCTCTCCAGATCACTGACCTGTGACTTTGGGCTCTGCTGGTAGGTGAGGAATGTTAATGGAAGGCCTGGGGCCCCGTGTCAGTGGAGGCCTCCGCTCCCTGCAGGAGTTGAGACCCACTGGACCGGCTCCCTCTGCAACCTGAGTCAGCCCATTCCTCTGTCTGATCCGGGACAGCGGGAGTGAGTGACTCCTCTCCCTGGAGAACGGAGCCCTGCTTTCCTGGCTCAGCTCTCCTGCCTCCTCAGGGTGGAGGGGCGACTGCTGCCCACTCTCTGTATGCCCCGTGCAACCCAATCCAGAGCCCCAGCCACCTCCACCTCAGTGCTAGGGCCCCACACATCTCTGCCAATGCAACCCAATCGAGGGATGCAGCTCTCCGCCCAGCCTCGGTCTGCAAACCCCCTCCTGTCCTGCAGCTGCCCCCCGTTCTCTGCCTTGGGTCTTTCGGCCAGACTGTCGATCCGACTGAAGTGTGGCAGTTCTGAGACAGGCATGCTGTAAGGAGCATTCACCCCATCATACCTGGGACGGGAGGCTAAAGAAAGCTGGCTAGCAAATTAACCCATTATGGCACCAAGCCTAGCTACTGCATAATCAGAGTCCTCTCCCTCCTTGGCCCTCTCCCTGTGTCTTGTCCTTAACTTGTTAGTGCTTCCGGGCAGGGCCTGTCTTCTTTGTATTTGTTTGTACAGTGCCTGGCACAATGGGGCTCAGCCCTGAACAGGAGTCCTTAGCACTGCCAGAATGCAAATGGTTGGTCCCCATGGGTGCGGGAAACACTGAGTGGGATAAACGGGGGCAGAGGGTTAGCAAGGGCAGAACGGAATGATCCTGGGTTTGGTTGGCAGATGTCAGCAATGCCACGGTATACGCTGCACATGTCATCCTTAGGGAGGTGCAGGGCCCGGGACAACTTGGGGACCCTGCTCTGCATCCAGCCTGGTGCTGGGCCGTCTGCTGCTGCTGGCAGTTGCCAGCGCCTACCACGGGGCTATTGTTGGCCATAGCGCCACAGCTGCTGAGGGCTCTGGCTGGGGCGGTGGACTCGCTGCACCAAAACGTGGGCGGCCAAGCTGGGCACTGTCTCTGCTAACTGCCAACAAGATGGCAGGCCCTGCGGAAGTGACGGATTTGTCTTTCAGCAGTGGTGCTGGAACATTTTTAATAGGGGTGCTGAAAGCCAGCCCCCTTACCCCTGCCCCCTAGAGCTGAGGCTGGGAGCAGGGCTCCGGGTGTGCAGGGCTGGCAGCTGGGACCCCGGGGGTGCTGTGGGACCCCCCACACCTACAGGGCCGGCCCACAACATTTTGGTACCTGAGGCGGGGCGCTCAAATGATGCTTCCATGCCCCCTCGCTTGGGCCAAAACTTTGAAAGGTCTCAATTCTGCCTTCCTTCCTGTTCTACTCCTCTCATGGTACTGCTCTGCCACCTACCCAAATAAAGGAGAACTAACAACTTAAAATGCCTTGTTCAAAAATTTTAAGTAACACTTAACTTTCAAACGCCTGAACAGCAAATGTAACTTTTCTTGTCTGCATAGTAAACACTGGCATTTTTATCTGTTTGAATAATCAAAGTGGTGCTTTCCGTGCCTTCTTGGTTGCAAAGATTTGAACTGCTTCCTGTTGAAGGTCCACAGTCTGGGCCAGCTCATGCTCTATTGAGATGGTTGCAAGGCCGACCAGCCTCTCCTGTGTCATTGTGGAGCGTAGATGTGTTTTTATTAACTTCAGCTTGGAGAAGCTGCGTTCTCCACTGTTACAGGAAGTGTGAAGTATGTGCAGAGCAACAAAAGCATTTGGAAAGAGGGTGGTCATCTTATTTGTGCACATATATTCCAGAACAGCCTTCGGAGTTGATCCTGCTGAACTGTATCTTGAAAGGGCTTTCAGTTCATCACCTAAATCACTCGCATCCATATCGCGCATGTCATCATGTATCAACACTGTCTCTAGTGCCCTGCATTGCTGGTGTAGGTCTTCTTCAGGTATAGTGAGGAGTTTTGGAATATACAACATCCCAAATATACTGCTGTGTTTCTTGAGCTGCATGAAACGTTCTTCAGCTGACTGTATTGCACAATCTAGCACCTGGTTAAAGAATTCAACTTTGAATTGTTGTTTGGGGTCTCTTATGGGATTATCCCGTAACTCGTAATCAAAATGTCATCTTCTTCGGTGACTTGTATTCTTGAATGGGTGGGAAAATAGCTTCAGTGTGAAGTTCCTCTGCCAACTTCTGTGCACTCTTCAGAACATTTTGAAATCCCTCATCTGACCGGTATGACTTTGCTTTGTCCAGTTGTTCCATTGCTCCAGATATATCAAGGTCAACACCTTGGAGTCTCTTGCTTACAACATTTATTTCAAACAGTATGTCATGCCACAACATTAAGCCACACAGAAATTTGAAGTTATGTGTGCTTCTGGTGATTCCATTTCCCTCGGCCACTGTTCTCCCACGAACAGTTCCTGTTATAGCATTATCCTCCATAATGGCAACTATGGCATCATCTATCTTCCCAATTTGGTGTTTGACAGGCTTTATTGCCTCCAATCGACTTTCCCATCATGTGGCACTCAGTGGTTTCAGTGTCAGAGAGGATGTTCCTTCAAAATTTGCCATCGATGAGTTGATGCAGAGAAAAATACATAGATGCTTTGAATTACATTAAAAAATTCAGCAGCCTCACTAGAAGCTGATGCTGCATCACTGACCACCAAGTTCAATGAATGAGAACTGCATGGGACAAAAAACGCTCGAGGGTTTAACTCTCGGATCCATGTCTGCACTCCTCTGTTCTTTCCTCTCATGTTGGCACCATTATCGTAGCCCTGACCTCATGTCAGCTATTGCAATTCCTGTATCTTCCAGCTTTTTAAGAAGCACATTTGTCATACCAGCTCCTGTAATATCATCAATTCTAGAAAATGCTCTCTGACAGTCACCATTGCAAGGACATTTTCACTACGTTCTGTTGTTGTTACAAAAGGCACCATTAAAGTCATTTGTTCCGTCTGGCTGATGTCAGGTGTGCAGTCCAGAATAACAGAGTAATATCTTGCTTACTTCAGATCTGCCACAATCTTCTGTTTGACTTTTGTTGCCAATTTTGAATTGTTTTTCCAAGTTAGTGGCGTGTGTACATTTCTTGGGTGGTGACTCTTCTTAGATGCTCCTAGCGTACAGCATCAAACTCAGCCATCAGCTCCACAATTTTAAGGAAGTTTCCATTGTTTGGCACATACAGCTGATCTGAAGTGCCACGCAGTGCTAGGTTTTGGGTAGCAAGCATTCTCACAATAGCAATGAGCCTTTTCAGAACATTTTGCCCATAAAGAGACTCTGATGCAATCTTCTCTTGATGCTGATCATCTATGGTGGCCTTTAACCTTAATCTCATCTCAAGCTCTTTCCACCTATGGAATACTCTCTGGTGATTTGCTGCCTTCTCACAGCATGCCAGATTTTTCCAGTCCTTTGTTCCCGTAGAACCCAGTGTGGCTGGAACATTAGACTAGAAGAGTTTGCAACAAAAACAGTATGCAGCATTCTGGGTTTTTGAGTATATAAGCCATGGCCTCTTCACTTTGTCACTATTGGGGATTTCACGCCAGTAATGTGTTGGATGGAAACTTCTATTTTCATTGTCTTTGGGGAACATGAAGTTTTTCACTTGCTGTGGCCCATGCAGTACAAGGAAGTCCCTCAGGCTACTGCTCAAGTGGGTCCACAGTCCTGGATCATCTAGACTTAAGGAACTAAACTCAGCAGCAGCTGTTTCTTGCGCCTCCACCACACTCTTGTCTGATCTACACTTTTCTTCAGGAATGTGCATGGTTATATCCATTTGAGATGGAGATATGGATGCTGCAGTAGCTGCCAGGTCACCTGCACTCTGACTAACTGGAAGATCAGGCATCTCCTCACCACTCACATCCTCACTGGGGCCGGAAGGCTCACCGTGAACATTTGTGTCTATGTATCTCAGGAAAGCTCCTTCCTGCTTAGATAGAAAAGCTTCCTTTGCTTTCTTTTTCTGAATGCTGCCCCAGAGGGGTGTTTTCTTCTTTCACTCATGACTGCTGTTCTGTGCCAGCTATAGTGGCTCTGTCAAGGTTCCTTCCCCACTCTGAACTCTAGGGTATAGATGTGGGGACCTGCATGAGAACCTCTAAGCTTAACTACCAGCTTAGATCTGGTTTTGCTGCCACCACCCAAATTATTTATGAGTCATTTGGGAAACTCTGTCTACCTCCCCCCCAGAATATCTCCCTCTCAAGTACTATAACCCTTCCCTGGGTAGCCTTGAGAGACTTTTTCACCAATTTCCTGGTGAACACCGATCCAAACCCTTGGATCTTAAAACAAGGAGAAATTAACCATTCCTCCTCCTTTCCCCCCCACCAATTCCTGGTGAGTCCACATCCACCCCCCTTGGATCTTAAAACAAGGAGAAATCAATCAGGTTCTTAAAAAGAAGGCTTTTAATTAAAGAAAGAAAGGTAAAAATCATCTCTGTAAAATCAGGAAGGAAAATAACTTTACAGGGTAATCAGATTCAAAGAGCCCAGAGGAACCCCCTCTAGCCTTAGGTTAAAAGTTACAGCAAACAGAGGTAAACCCTCTAGCAAAAGGAACATTTACAATTTGAGAAAACAAAGATAAACTAACATGCCTTGCCTGGCTGTTACTTACAAGTTTGAAATATGAGAGACTTGTTCAGAAAGATTTGGAGAGCATGGATTGATGTCCGGTCCCTCTTAGTCCCAAGAGCAAAAACCCCCAAAACAAAGAGCACAAACAAATGCCTTCCCCCCTCAAGGTTTGAAAGTATCTTGTCCCTTTATTGATCCTTTGAGTCAGGTGCAGCCAGGTTACCTGAGCTTCTTAACCCTTTACAGGTAAAAGGATTTTGGTGTCTCTGGCCAGGAGGGATTTTATAGTATTGTACACGGGAGGGTTGTTACCCTTCCCTTTATAGTTATGACAGGCTCTCAACACTCAATTGAAGGGGACAAATAAGCAGGCTGGTAGCAGGGCCTGAGTGAGGGCCCTCATATCATATCATATCATATCATATCATATCATTAAGACTCATATCAGCGTCTTAAGGGCCTAACTGGCTCCTACTACTTCAGTTGACTGCCTGTTCTCCTCAAGTGGGTTCAGGGAAGCAGCAGGAGACAGGAAGCTCTCTGAGTAGCTGGTGTTAATCAGTCCAGGCTCCTGGGGGTGCTAGAGAGGTACATAAGAGGCTCCTCCTCCTCTTTCTCCCTGCAGCTACTGCTGCTTTCTGTTATTCCTTCTCACCTTTTTTCCAGCCTGCCTGTTATGTCTCTTGTGCCCTCCTTCCTCCATCACATAGGGTTACCATATTTTGAGTGTCCAAAAAGAGGACACTCCACGGGGCCCCGGCCCCGCCCCCAGCCCCGCCCCTGCTCCAACTCTACCCCTTCCCCAAAGTCCCCGCCCCAACTCCGCCCCCTCCCCTGCTTCCCGCGAACATTTGATTCGCGGGAAGCCTGAAGCAGGTAGCAGGTAAGCTGGGGGGGTGGGGGGAGGAGGCGCGGCCCAGTCTGGCCC
>NW_020664583.1:11066266-11086671 GCF_002925995.2 Terrapene triunguis
CCCCCCCCCCCGTCTCTTGACTGCCCCCTCCAAAACCTCCCTGCCCCTTCTCCGACCCCCTGGCCCCCTTGTTGTTGGCCTTTCTTCACCTAATGTCTCAGTGAACTTGCTCAGGAACTGCCTGAGCTGCTGGGCAGCAGTGGGGGAGGAGCTCCAGACTGCCGGAGCCGATCTGCAATGCAGGGAGGGAGGAGGAGGACGTGCTCTCTCTGGCTGAGTGTCGGAGCCCCATGTAAGTGACACCGTCCGGCCGGCAGCACTGTTAGCCGCGCGTGCTCTGCATCAGGGGGAAGTCCGGACATTTACAAATTCCCCCCGGACGCTATTTTTAGCTTAAAAAGCCGGACATGTCTGGGGGAATCCGGACGAATGGTAACTCTAACATATGCACCAGCAGCAGACACAATTTTCTACACTCTGGGTCCTAGTGGTGCCCCCCCACAGTCTGGCACCTGAGGCGGCCGCCTCAGTTCGCCTCATGGTAAGGCCAGCCCTGCGTGACTATGTCTTCTGGGACTGACCGCACTGGCCAATCACACCGGCCCATGGGGCCCCCCAAAGCACTGGGCCCAGAGCGGTTGCCCTGATTCGCCCTACCCAAGGGACGGCTCTGCCTGCATCGCAAGGGAGGCCATGCCTGAGCCCTGAGCAGGCAGAGTGCTAAACGCATGGGGAAGTCAGCGGCCTTGAACATTGCTGACGCGTGGACCATGGCTGAAGGCTGACCTCATGGTGCAAGCTGGAAGGAGCCCTGCAGTCCAGAAGAACCAGCCTGGGTCCCAGAACAACCCCTGACGTGCCCGGCCCCTCATGGATCAGGTAGGGCTGCTGTGCCCGGGCCTGGGCCGTATGAAGGGACTGGAAGCATGGCAGCCTCACGCCCGTATGTGTGACTCTGCTTCGTGGGCCTGCTGCAGCCCTGCTCTGGGCTGACCCATGTCTATGCTGTAACCTTTCCTTCTGGAGGCTCCTTGCCCCACCCACGCAGCCTGTGCTGCCTGCCCCATTTCCCAAACAGTAGGGCCCAGGCAGCCCCCCCGCGGCGCCCTGCGCTCAGACAATAGCAGCAATGTGTGCTGCCTAATGACAGCATCTGACTCCAATTACCGCTCGCTTGGATTTGCATTTCTGCTTAATTGAGGAAGTGAGAGGAATCCTTTCATCTGCTAATGTGGGTTTAATTAGCCTGTAATTGCTTGGCTGCCCAGGCTCCTTGGGGGCTCAATGAAGCCATCACCTCCTCCCTCTGCCCCCCCCCACTTCAACTCCTCTGTCTTGGGGCATAAACCACGTGGACGTGGACAGCAGTGACTCACTGCAGGTGGGAGGGCCCCACAGCAGAGGCACTTTCCACTCACTGCTAATACTGGGCCTTAACGGTTGGGGAGGCTGGAGCATGAGAGGCTGCTGGGTTGCAGCTCAGGTTCTGCTGGAGGGGAAGAAGCTGTGGTGAATCAGGCCCACGGCCCCTAGTCTCTTGTATCTTGTGTAGTCTCCTGGAACCGTGCAAAGTGAACGTCAGATGGTTTGGATCTGGTGCAACTCCACACTCGCTTTACACAGGTGCGAATGGCTGCAAGGGGTGCAAAGTAGTGAAGACTCAGATGCTATGTGTAAAGACGGGTGCCTTGCCTCCAACGTGACTAGGAGGAGCTGGGTATATGGGGAGGGAACGGCCGGCTCTGGAACAAATGGGCAGTGTTGATTTCTAATATTTTGTTGAGCGGTCAAGGGCTGGCTGGGCTGCCAACTGCCTTGGGGGAAAACCTACAACCGCATTGTCTGCAGTAGCTGGGAGATCGTGGGTACCTTGGCCCCACTCTGTGGCTGCTTGGTGCCCATGCAGCTGCCCTCGGGTGTCAGGCAGTAGCTAAAACAGCCCTGCCTTTAACCAAGAGGAAATGAGCCAGGAATGCACAATGTCGCTGCAGCCAGCCACTTGGAAACCCCTCAGCGGTAAAGAAAGCAGCATCCGAGGGGCCAGGGAAAGCTTGTTTGCTTTTGCATTAAACTCAGAAGGGCCTTTACTTAAGGCAGGGTGGTGTGACAGTGACTAGGATTCTCATCAGTTTCTCGCTGCAGCCTTTGTGTATCAAGTGCTACTGCTTGGCAGCTGCTTCTCCTGCCGCTGGAGTGAAAAAAGCCAGTGAAGGAGAAGAAATGATGGGAGCATATGAAAAGGGGAACTGGAAGAGGGAAGGATGGGTAGGAAGAGCAACAGGAAGAATGGGGGCTCTGACTTTGAACCTAACTATTCACTGGGAAGCATGTGGGGCACCAGCACTTGGAGAGGAGAAAGTGAACTGTACTTAATGGCTCAGTAGATGTTGTATTTACTGAGCACTGATAGCATATGCATGGAGCTGTACGCAGCTCTGAGAGAAGCACAGTCCCTGCCTCTAAGAACTAGCCGTCTTAGCTAGCCACACTGCAGGCCTACTATCATCTTCAGCAGGTGAAGGGTTCAGTAATTGCTCTGGGCTCCCGGTGTTTGAAAGAGATCCTCTTTACTCAGCCGGCTGGGGGAGAAGCAGCTCCGAGGAGGTGTGGCCTCGCGCTGTGAGATGACCAATGTGAGGAAATAGATGGAGGAAAGGACAGGCTCTGGGGGTGTTGTCATGGAACTGGTGGGATGTGCATGAGAAGCATTACTCCATGGGGTAACTATGCTCCTGACTAACCTATGATGGGCTGGAGTACAGGCCGGCATGTAGGGTTGGCTCTCTGAACCACATTTGCTTGGAGGGTGTGATGGGAGAGACCCAGCAGTTGCTCTGAGCATTGGGGCTAACCCCTTCATGTCCTTGCTATGGGATCCTGCTGGAATAGGTGTGCCGTTATCTGAGCAATAAAGAATGGTCGGCCCCATTGCCCAGGGTCAGACAGCCAGACCTTGCTTATCTACTAGAGCAGCCAGAGGGCCGGGCCCCAGGTCCTGTCCAGACACCTTCGCTCTCCTCTCTGATCTCTCCCCATTCTCTCTACTCTCTCGGAATCTTATCAAACGCTCCATAAAAACTTCAAGGGGAACTGTATCTGTGCATGCAGCATCTGGTGCTTCCCTCTTTGGCCTTATCTGCCAGCTGCTCCTGTGATCCCGCTGGAAGGAGCCCAGGTCTATGGGGGAGAGATCAGCAGCCAGGACTCCCTCACTGGCGGGATGACTCAAAGGTTCCTGGTGTGTGCCTGTCTCCTCGGAGCCTCTCCTCTTACCCTCTGCCTTAAACTGGAGTTGGATCTCCACTGGACAGGCACTGCATGGAGAGCGGCAGCACATCTGTCACCGCACTGCATCCCTCGCTTCCCAGCCAGCATGCCCCATCCCTCCTCTGCCCAGGTGTGAGAGGGCAGCTCAGTCTCTAGGTCCCTTAATGTGTTCTCTGAGACGCCACCAGGTATCACTGGCTGATATGTGGATACCCATTTATTTTGCACAGGGATGTCCATCCCTGCCACAGCCTCTAGCTGCCTTCAGTGGAAGGAATAAAAGCCCCCTCTGAACTTTCGGCAGCAATAATCATCAGTCATCACTACCATCCACCCACGTGACCGTCACCCATCACTTGTGCTCTGTTCATGATCCAAACTCTAGCGTGGAGAGAGCAGCTTTGTAGCTGAGTAGTAGTCGCCTAGAGTAACGAATGCCTGTATCCCAACCCCACCGAGTTCTCTGGGGAGGCTTTGCACCATCTCTGCTTCCAGCTCCCACTTCTTCATGTTTCTTAGTGTGCAAATGATGCACCAAACTAATAGTTTCTGTATATTGCAGTTGGGACAAAATGCTGACCAGTCTCGGTGGGGTGGGTCTAGGGGAGCAGTGATCAAGTGGCTCTGCAGAACCATGGAACACCCAGTCCTGCCCTGGGGAGTTTATCATTGAAATACACGAGATGACAAAGGGTGGGAAGGGAAGTGTCTGAGGTCACACAATGGGCTGGGGGAGAGCAGGGAATAGAATGCAGGTCTACTGCCTCCCAACGCTCCATCTACCCATGCCCCGGGATGATGCTAGCAGTATTGTGCTGCTAGAAGTGTTGTCTCTGTCCTGCACATGTTCCATCTCTCTACATGCCCTGCGTGGCCTTAAGGAGTGCTGTCCCTCACGCCTGGGCATGCTCCATCTCCCAATGCATCTGCATTGCTCGTGGGCTAGAGCTGGGACTTCTGCGTGTATTACCCCTCTTCCAGGCACGTGTTCTCACTCAGACCCTTGTGAGTCTGGGGCAGGAAGCAGCAGCCCTGAGCCGCCAACAAGCACGTGTTGCTCCTTCTGATTGGGAGCGTGGGAATGTGGGAGCCACAGCGGGCTTGCACGTTGGGTCAGCAATGCTGCCAGCGCTCCCCTTCCTGTCTTATCGGCCCCGAGGTTGCTGGATGGAAAACTGGTGCTGCAGCGGGGTTGCGCCGACGTGTGAAATCTGGTAAGACATGTTCACATGACCTGCCACTGCATCCTTGGCTTAGTCCCTATCTCCTACCCAGCATGCACGCAGTCATGCTGTCCCCAGCCATGTCAGTCTCAGTTGTGCTGGCTTCTCCATTCTGTCCTTCTCGGTCGTGCCTTGTGGGCCTTGTTCTCCCCTGATCTCTTCCCTCACTTCCTCTCTTCCATGGACAGAGGGAAATTCTGCGTGGAGATCAGCCATGGGAGATCTAGCAATAGGACCTAGTACCATGCAGCCCATTTGAGGCTTACCCACTCTCCCGCCTAGCCCCTCTCTCGTGCCCCCATCTCTGGTGTTCCGGCTCCAAGCAATAGTGTCCATTCTAATGCTGACATTTCCCTGTGAAGGCTGGGTGCTTTTCAGCCACGCGTGCAATAGCAGGGCTGACTGTTGCAGTGTTTGTGCAGGACACACATCTGTCATCTGTGTACAATGGGGAGGAAAACAACAAGGAGTCTGGTGGCACCTTAAAGACTAACAGATTTATTTGGGCATAAGCTTTCGTGGGTAAAAACCTCACTTCTTCAGATGCATAGAGTGAAAGTTACAGATGCAGGCATTATATACTGACACATGGAGAGCAGGGAGTTACTTCATAAGGGTATGTCTACACTACAGGATTAATCCGAATTTAGATAATTCGAATTTGGGAAACAGGTTGTATAAATTCGATTGTGCGCGGCCACACTAAGCACCTTAATTCGGTTTTAAACCACATTAATTCGGTGGTGTGCGGCCACACTACCCCATTAACTTAAACACAGTAATTCGGTGGTGTGCGTCCACACTAACCCTAATTCGAATTAACAAAATCGATTTAGGCTCTACTCCGTTCGTCGAGGTGGAGTACAGAAATCGATTTAAAGGGCCCTTTAATTCGAATTAACTGGCTCTGTAGTGTGGACGGGTGAAGGGTTAATTCGGATTAAGGCAGCTAAATCCGAATTAAAGTCCTAGTGTAGACCAGGCCTAAGTGGAGAACCAGTGTTGACAGGGCCAATTCAATCAGGGTGGATGTAGTCCACTCCCAATAATAGATGAGGAGGTGTCAATTCCAGGAGAGGAAAAGCTGCTTCTGTAATGAGCCAGCCACTCCCAGTCCCTATTCAAGCCCAGATTAATGGTGTTAAATTTGCAAATGAATTTTAGTTCTGCTGTTTCTCTTTGAAGTCTGTTTCTGAAGTTTTTTTTTGTTCAATGATAGTGACTTTTAAATCTGTAATAGAATGACCAGGGAGATTGAAGTGTTCACTTACTGGCTTTTGCATGTTACCATTCCCGATGTCCGATTTGTGTCCATTTATTCTTTTGCGGAGGGACTGTCCGGTTTGGCCAATGTACATGGCAGAGGGGCATTGCTGGCACATGATGGCATATATAACATTAGTAGATGTGCAGGTGAATGAGCCCTTGATGGTGTGGCTGATGTGGTTGGGTCCTCTGATGGTGTCGCCAGAGTAGATATGGGGACAGAGCAGGCAACGAGGTTTGCTACAGGGATTGGTTCCTGGGTTGGTGTTTCTGTGGTGTGGTGTGTAGTTGCTGGTGAGTATTTGCTTCAGGTTGGGGGGTTGTCTGTAAGCGAGGACTGGCCTGCCTCCCAAGGTCTGTGAGAGTGAGGGATCATTTTCCAGGATAGGTTGTAGATCGTGGATAATGCGCTGGAGAGGTTTTAGCTGGGGGCTGTATGTGATGGCCAGTGGTGTTCTGTTATTGTCCTTGTTGGGCCTGTTCTGTAGTAGGTGATTTCTGGGTACCCGTCTTGCTCTGTCAATCTGTTTCCTCACTTCCCCAGGTGGGTATTGTAGTTTTAAGAATGCTTGATAAAGATCTTGTAGGTGTTTGTCTCTGTCTGAGGGGTTGGAGCAAATTCAGTTGTATCTTAGGGCTTGGCTGTAGACAATGGATCGTGTGATGTGTCTTGGATGGAAGCTGGAGGCATGTAGGTACGTATAGCAGTCAGTAGGTTTCCGGTATAGGGTGGTGTTTATGTGACCATCACTTATTTGCACTGTAGTGTCCAGGAAGTGGATCTCTTATGTGGACTGGTCCAGGCTGAGGTTGATGGTGGAGTGGAAATTGTTGAAGTCCAGGTGGAATTCTTCAAGGGCCTCCTTTCCGTGGGTCCATATGATGAAGATGTCATCAATGTAGCGCAAGTAGAGGAGGGGCACTAGGGGACGAGAGCTGAGGAAGCGTTGTTCTAAGTCAGCCATAAAAATGTTGGCATACTGTGGGGCCATGCGGGTACCCATAGCAGTGCCACTGACTTGAAGGTATAAGTTGTCCCCAAATCTGAAGTGGTTGTGGGTGAGGACAAAGTCACAAAGCTCAGCCACCAGGCGTGCTGTGGCCTCATCAGGGATACTGTTCCTGACAGCTTGTAGTCCATCCTCATGTGGAATATTGGTGTAAAGTGCTTCTACATCCATGGTGGCCAGGATGGGGTTTTCAGGAAGAACACCAATTCATTGTAGTTTCCTCAGGAAGTCGTTGGTGTCTCGAAGATAGCTGGGAGTGCTGGTAGCGTAGGGTCTGAGGAGAGAGTCCAAATAGCCAGATAATCCTGCTGTAAGAGTGCCAATGCTAAGATGATGGGGCATCCAGGGTTTCCGGGTTTATGGATCTTGGGTAGCAGATAGAATACCCCTGGTCAGGGTTCTGGGGGTGTGTCCATGTAGATTTGTTCCCGTACTGTAGCTGGGAATTTCTTGAGCAGATGGTGTAGTTTCTTTTGGTATTCCTCAGTGGGATCAGAGGATAGTGGCCTGTAGAATGTGGTCTTGGAGAGTTGCCTGGCAGCCTCCTGTTCATAATCCAACCTGTTCATTATGACTATCATCAAAGGGGCTAACAAAGGAGGTGCTGTAATGTCAGAGTTGTTTCTGAGGCTGTGGATGGCATTGCGTTCCATACGGCTGAGGTTATGGGACAAGTGATGTTTGTCCACAATTTCAGCCTGTGCACGTCTGCGGAAGCACTCTATGTAGAGGTCCAGTCTGTCATTTCGACCGTCAGGAGGAGTCCACGCAGAGTTCTTCTTGTAGTGTTGGTAGGAGGGTTCCTGTGGGTCAGTGTGTGTCACTAAGGACTATAGAGAGCTAGGATCAGGGCTCTAGTGGAGACTCGTGGGGTGACCTAGTCAACTGGCTTCATCTCTCTGGGCCTCAGTTCCCAGCCTCTAGAAAGGGGATAATGACTGAGGCTACTCAAAACCTTCCTATCAATCTTTATTTATTTATTTATTTATTTTCTTCCACAAAATAGCTTTTTGACAAAACAAACATTTTCTAGGAGAGACATTTTCTGCAAAACCTTTGGATTGTTTGGTTGGAAAACGGACTCAATTGAAACTGTTTCAAAACTTTCCCTAGGGGGAACACCTCTTCCCAACCAGCTCCCCCACATCCTCTATCCTGACACTTTAGACTGTTAGATCTCTGGGGCAGGGACTCTCACTATGTGTTTGTACAGCACCTAGCACAGTGGGGCCTCCGTGTGCTAACAGAGCACTCCAGTATGTAATTGCACATAAATCAGAGGCACAGTTGTGACCTGGGTTATTTGAAAAAAGGACCACAAGTGTCTAACTCTCTCCTGAACATTACTGAGTTGCCTCTTTCCCAAAAGTCTTTTCCCACCTTCACCCTTTTGGAAAAGGCATGTCCTCCAAAGCCAGGGTCCTTCTGCCATAGCTTCACTTTATGCCTCTGATTGCTCTCTTAAACAGCCTTCCCTTTGCACCCAGCAGTAACCCCCATGCCCTCAACTTCCTAGCTGCCCTCCTGTCCACCTGTGCCACCAGTTCTTTGATTCTCCTTCCTGTGATGCAGTATATCAAAATCTCTGCCCAGACCTCCAGCTGGGACGTCTCACTAGCCATTGTGCAGCACTGACGATCCCGTCCTGGTCTCTGTTAACGTGTCCTGGGGCCTAGTTTGCTTTGCTTACTGCTGCCAGAGCAGATAGAAGAAGAGAGAGCCACGTGCTGAAATTAATTTTGGGTAGCTCAGGGGATTGGTAACAATGGTGAGTTTCTTAAGCTAGGGTGGGACAGGGGTAGGGTGACCAAATGTCCTGATTTTATAGGGACAGTCCCAATTTTTGGGTCTTTTTCTTATACGTATAGGTTTCTATTACCTCCCACCCCCTGTCCCGATTTTTCACATTTGCTGTCTGGTCACCCTAGTCAGGAGTGACCAAAATTCACTGCTACAATGGCTATTTGGCCTGCATGAAGTAACATGTACTTTGAGGTCAGCAGATGAGGCTATAGAAGAGACAAGTAAGTACCTTAGGAACCTTAATCTGAGCCTCTTGAGCCCCATGTGAGTTCTAGTTGACAGATGAGGAAACTGAGGCAGACACAACTTGCCAAAGTTTTCACTGCAAATCAATCGCAAAGCTGAGACTAGAACTCACAGGTCCCAGTCTTGAGCTTTAGTGACTAGCCACTCCCAGAAGAGACCACTTGGCCATCTCAGCCGAGTCTAACAAGCGGGAGTCCTTCTAGCATCACTTGTGGGAGGCAATGGCACCTGTATAGATAGAGGTGCCCAGGGGTTGAATGGCACAGGGAACACCCAGGATGGAGCTTGGCCATGCGACAGCGTACAGCAAGCCGGCGCTGCTCTTTCCATGCTAGTCTCTTCTGTAGAGCCCATCAGTCAGGCCCAAAGCACTAACTTCTCATTTAAAAAACTGATGTAATGTGTGTATGGAAATCAAAAATCAAGGGGCAGCCAGCGGATTCTGCAAGGATGTGGCCCCTTATAGCTGGGAATCCTGAGCTCTGCCCTGTTTTGCCTGGAGTTGGGCTGAGCGGCTGGGGCAGGGAGAGGCTAGGTGCTGCTCTGGCAGGCTGGTAGCGTGATCTGAAGAGTGAGCTGCGTGGGAAATGGATTTCCTGGCCCATGAGAATCTTCAAGATTTCCAAAATTTTCCCATCCTGAACTGGGACCAAAAAATCAAAATCTCAGATTTTCACAAACCCAAAAACTTCAGCCAGGTCCTCAGACTGTTGGATTGTGACCTTTGGAATGTTTTGACTTTTTTTGGTCAAGAGTTCTATTTTGGGGTCAAACCAATTTTGTGTTGGAACTGTAAGTTTATTTATAGTAAAACCCAGTCATGTGCCATTCCCTTTCCTTTTTGAAAAGGGGAAATAAACCAAAACACAGACCCTTGCCCAGTTTCAACAAATCTACATTTGCCAACACAGTTTTGTCCGAACAAAGTCCTGAAGAGCTCTAGCGTGAAGCCCAAGTCTGCTGCACAGGCCAGAATAAGCACTGCAGACGAGTGATTTTGAGGCAGTGCCTTCAGCTCCCCAGTGTTGGGAATAAGGCCTCGGAGCTGCTCTTGCCCAGGCTTCGGGCAGTGTACAAGTACAGCTCAGCCACAGCAGGGCCGCTTGGTTGGCCACTCAGCCTGGTTGGCCGAGGAAGCCTGTTCTTAAACCCAAGAGCACCAGCTGATCTCTGGCTGCTCAATGCCTATGCCCCAGCTGTGATCGCTCCTCTGCCTGGCTTGTCCCCAGGCCTGCTTCTATACAGACCTGCTGGCTCTGACTTCTGCCTTTGGTTCCTGATGCCCAGCGCCTGCTCCAGCCACTGGGCCTGACTGCCCCATCCCAGTTCAGTGTACCCGGCAAACTGGCTCTGCAGGAGTGGCTGTCATGAGATGGGACTAGAGCTCGCTTGGAGCACTTGGGAGCAGAGTGCAGCTTAGCATAGGCCTGCAGGGGAAGACAAAGTAAAGAAGCAGGAGTCATGGTCAGGAGGAGCAGGAGCCAAAGTAATCTGAAGCTGTGTCAGGGTGACCCATCCCCTCCAGGCAGAGAACAGCAAGTCACCCACTCAAACCTATTCAGTGCATAGCTGGAATGCAGATGTGAAGGAGCTAGTCCTAGGGGAGAGCTAAGAGGAGACCAACCCCTGGTGCGAACCAAACGGTCATCCAGCTGCTCCAACCAAGAGCAGGAGCAGAGCAGGTCCCTGTCTCCATCACTATGGGATGGAGACTGCCTGGGGCATTGATCATTCACGCACAAGAGGAACAGACCATCAGCTGGCACAGTGCCTCCCCTGGAGTGTGGCACTGCCTGGCTAATAGCCTGGGTTGGTGCCCATCTTTTAGAAACACCTGTCATCGGCCGCTGCCGGAGCCGACATGGCAGATGAGCCGGGCTACTGGCAGGAGAGTGGGCAGGGGAAGGTCAGGTCCTACATGGCACTGGTCTGCAGTGATGCAGAACATCCTATACTATCTCCACCTCTTAATTCTTTGTCAACTGACCTGTTAGTTCACATGATGGTGACAGAGCCCCCCACTCAGCCTGGGGTCCCATTGTGCTAGGCGCTGTACAGATGCACAGCGGGGACAGTCCCTGCCCTGAAGGACTTACTGTTTAAATCCATGAAAGGTGGGAGGTGAACCAGGCATAGGGAGGGGACATGATTTGCCCAGGGCCAGCTGGCAGTGCTGGGACTAAGACCCATGTCTTCTGAGTCCTAGTTCAGGGCCCTAACGCATAGGCCATGCTGCCTCCCCACTTCTGAAGTGTAAGGGAACCATTCCTCCCACTCAGCCCTTCTCTCCAGCCCCAGCAGCAGAGCAGGCAGATGGCATGATGGCGGGGCACTGCCTGGCTGGGTGCCAGCCTCCGGGGGAAACAGCACCATTATTGTTCAAGTTATTCCGAGCTGACATGACCTATTTGGCAGAGAGCTCCCTCCACCAACACCCATGAAGTCCTGTTTCCCATTAAACCCCACACGGCCAGAGAGTTACTGGCCTACACAGGACAATCGGTCCGTGCTCTGCAGCTGAGCGAGCAAACGGAGCTGCCAAGAGCTTGTGTCTCTCCATCACCTGCTGCAGTTGTGGGCTGAACCTGGAGCCTGTGAGGAACCTGTGTTCCCATCCTAACTGGCCAGCCCCTGGCTGCTGCTGCCGCCCCTCTGCTTGTCCTGACTTGGAGATAATGTCCATCAGACACAATCCACATTTGATAGAGGCACTTCTTGCTGAAGTCACTTGCCCCAAGCTATAGGAGGAGTTTGCAGCAGAACTCTGCAGTTCCTGGCTCCCAGTCTTGTGTTTGGACCGCTAGGCCACGTTGCCTGCCTCTCAGTCACAGGAGATGAGACATGTGCACTTCCCCCTTAGAACAATACTGTTTCCAAAGGTCCGGCCAGCAACTGGAGAAGGTCAAAAGCTGGAGAGGTCTGGTTTGGCAAAGACACCAAAAAGCCGTGCGGTCTATATGCGGCATGCCAGGCTCGTTGGGGGCCTAGCATTGGGCTGGGATTGGAAATGTCACAGGAACACATCTCCCCTGCTATATGTTTGCATGGCATTTTCTGGCCAGCGCCCAGAAGTGCAGAGTTAGGGAAAAGTGAATTAGTCTGGCAGTAAAGACTTCCTTTTGGCTCTGATTGGAACCAAACCATTAGGGACATTCCAAAACTCCAGATAAAGGCTCCTCCTCACTCTTTCGCCCACTTTAGTTCCCGGCCAGGACCAGAAGCTGAAGGGCTGGAAGGTTGAGGGCCTGTTCCTGTGAGGTTTTTGTGTCTCTGGCCCCCAGCTTCAGGTTTATACTGAGAACTGGAAGCCAATGGGCCCTTGGAACTCCCTGAGGGTCTCTCCTCTCTCACAGAGAGATGGTCAAAACCAAAAAGCGAGGTTATAAATTGCTGTATCCACCTGTCTCCTGCATGGCCAGGCAAGGTTCTACCCAAATCTTGGGTGAGGATCCGGGCCAAACCACAGATAGGGATTCCACTCTCTGTAGTGTGAAACATAATTCATCCTCAGTCACTTTCCATTCTGTTCAGATTTGCATGCCGCATCCATCCTCATGGTATCTGATCACCTCAGGCTAATTATCTCCTGTCCCACTGATGGGGAAACTGAAGCACAGATTAACTGACTTGCCTACAGTCACACAAGTCATTAGCAACGCTGGGTACGTAATCCAGTGCCATGCCTTACCCGCTAGACGACACTGCCTCTTTACATATGTCTGGGGGAGAAAAGCTGAGCAGCCAAAAATGGTGGTAGCCCTATAGTGACAGCAATCTTTAGAATGGGCCAGCTTGGTCCTGTTGCATCCCCCCACCCATCTTCTGTCCCCTGACCTCACTGAACTCAACCTGAGCCTGACAAGTCTGGGCTGGGCAGAGTTTACAGCACAATGTGAGGAAATTTGCATTGCTACATCCTCCTCCTCCTCCTGTAATGGGCATGGGGTGGAATGCAGCCATCTCAGAGCACAGGCCTTGCTGGGCCACCGCAGCTTGGATCTGAACTTCTTTGGGGCCACTTACCTTCCATTTGGGCAGCTATTGCAGATTGACAGCAACTACTTGCACGGATCTCTGTTCCTGTCACTCGTATGGAACCCCCTGGCACCAGGGCCATATCCTGCCAGATAGAACTCCCTCCCTGTTCTGAGAGCTGCACGAGAGGTCGCTAACTGGGGGAGAAGGGGAGCTTTGGTGCCTTGGACTCCAGGACACACAGTGGCTGCTGGGATCATGACTTACAATGTACACTTAGCCCACATGTTTCAAACTTGGCCATCAAAAGCAAGACAACTCAACCCAAGTGTCCTGACTTAGCTGGGCATCCTCACTGATGCTGATGGGAACTGTGGGTTTACGGCACCTCTGAGCATCCGGCCCATTTTGGTTCAGTGGCCCTATATAGACACAGGCACCTATGACTGCGCCGCACACACTCCCCTACTTGCAAGGAGTGAAAAGAAAGCTCGTTCCCAGTGGGTGCTGACGTTGGGAGGACTCTGTGCTTGCGGCCGCCCAAGCAAGGAAGAGGAGGACATGAGGCTGCATCTCTGTGGTTCAGGCAGCCTGCAGCTCTTTGACGGTGTCTGCGTAGGTGGCATTCTAATAAGAAACAGCCAAGTGGAGATGCATGTTGGATGGGCAGGTTCACTGGCGATTCTCTGCATCATGTATACCCCCTTGATGCCATCATGTATACTCCCTTGCCCACCCAAAGCACTTCTTGCAGCGGTGCCGTGTATGAAAACTGGCTGATCATTGTGCTCGCTCGCTTTATTTGCGGTGCTACTGAGCATCAGGGCAAAATCCCAGTGTTTTTATTAGCGTGCATCTGGGAGTTGGGTGGTGCATTGCCAAGCAGAGGACTCTCTTCCTTTCAAAGCACATAGCAATGGAAGCCGGTTTAGGACCCCTTGTCCTCTAGTGTCCAGCCTCACCTTCCTCCACATCTGTGTCGTTCGCCTCTTCCTTCCTCTGAACACATGTTTTCTCTTAGCTCTCCAGTGATTGGAATTGCTTCCAGACCTGTTAATCTCTGTCAAAATATTAGTATCCTGAAGCTGGAGGTTCCCTCTTGTTTAATCATCAGAGACATTCTCCCTCTGGGAGGTAGTGTCTCGAAACCAGCAACAGCTGGGAGCCCCAGCAGGAATGGCCCTGCCCCCCAGTGTAGCTTCCCCTCTGCCCAGCCCTCTGCCGCGTCACTCATGAGCTGAATTTCAGGCACGTGTGAAATTCTTGTTCCCTCCTGCTTCCCAGGGAGTGAAGAACCCACAGGACTCAAGCCACTGGTCAGTGGTGGGAGAGAACGCAGAATTTCTGAGCTAAGGGCACATAGGGCTGATGCTGGGTCCCTTTCATCGTCACCGAACCCCAGTTCATCCACCATGCCTGCTTGCTGGGATGTCTAAGGTGGTAGCAGGTATAGTGGATGAAGTGAGGTTCGGTGGTGGTGAGAGGAGGTCAATTCCCATAGCCCTGGGGTGCAGTGGAAAGATCCAAAGCCCTTATGCGCTGGGTGCCCCTCTCCATTGTTCTATGGGCAGGGTTGCAGGGACTTTGCCCTCAGTGGGCTGTCTGGAGCCCTCCCTCCATTGCTCGCAGGACATGTGGCCCAGTGGAAGGGCAGCAAGGGGGCTGTCTGACACTGCTCCCCACGCCCCTCTGTTAGCCAACAGGATTCCTGGCTGTGATCAGCCGCCACGCTTCAGGATTGTTCTTCAAGGTGTGTCTGGCCCCACTGGTACTCTTGTGTCACAATTCCTTTAAAACTGTTTGACCCAGGCCACCCTAATGTCTGAGGGGTCACGTACACTAGGCCTGCGTGGACCACTTGTCACTGCTTGTGGCAGTTCATAGCCCCCTTATGTGCCTGAGTACCCCTGGACCAGGCAGCCCTTTCTACTCTTCCCTCTCTGAGGAATTCTGCCTCCCTCTCTAGCTTGTGCAGTGCTTTAAGGAGCACCCTGCTGAGCTGGGACATGCCAGCCGAAGAGATGAGGGTCTTGCTTGATATGCTGCAGGTAGCTTGGTTTGAATGTAGACGGAGGCTGGCCAACCCCAGTGGCCTATGGAATTCTCTCCACCTAGGCTACAGTAGAGCAGTTCTGGTGGCAGCTGCAGCACAGCACAGATCTGTCTACGGCTTCTATGGAGGGCTTTATCCAGAGGCTCTGCCTTCTTCCACTCTGCAGGATTCCACACTAAGGGTATGTCTACACTACAGGATTAATCCGAATTTAGATAATTCGAATTTGGGAAACAGGTTGTATAAATTCGATTGTGCGCGGCCACACTAAGCACCTTAATTCGGTTTTAAACCACATTAATTCGGTGGTGTGCGGCCACACTACCCCATTAACTTAAACACAGTAATTCGGTGGTGTGCGTCCACACTAACCCTAATTCGAATTAACAAAATCGATTTAGGCTCTACTCCGTTCGTCGAGGTGGAGTACAGAAATCGATTTAAAGGGCCCTTTAATTCGAATTAACTGGCTCTGTAGTGTGGACGGGTGAAGGGTTAATTCGGATTAAGGCAGCTAAATCCGAATTAAAGTCCTAGTGTAGACCAGGCCTGAGTGCCGCTTCGGCCAGTATCCTCACGATCCACTAGCCAGACCATGCTATGGGCCCAAGCTTTGAAGCTGTCTAATCTGCAGCTCTGGGCTAAAGTGATCTGGTTTTAAAGCGCCTGGGCAAATGGCCTTGTCAGACAAGGACTTACTGACCCAGGACAAGAGAAGGTTGGAGTGGGGCAGGGCAGGTCGGGGACAGAGGAGAGAGACTTGCCCAGTGCCTAAAGAGAAGTTGTCTCCAGAGGGAATTCTGTTTACATAAACATTTGATTGTTTATAATCTGTAGAAGCCTAATCTTAACCCCATGGGAGCATCCGCACTGCAGAGCCGCCAGCAGGTTTGGCTTTCCTGGGTAAATGCTCCAGTGAAGACATGCCCATGAGGATGGGTTGCTCATGATGAATGCAGGGCTGGGCATACTGGGTTGTTGCTGAGTGGTGGGCTGTCAGAATTCATTTAAAGCAGCGTGAAGTTGTTTTGAATTAAACCCTGTAGGGGAGAAGGAATTAAGTGGATTTTGCAGACAGAGAGTAACAAAAAATTAACTAAAACGCTTGGCTGATCCATCCCTGTCAGTCATTTTAACCCAAATAATTTAGTACAACATCCTGACAACACTCCACAGCTGGCTCTCCTTGGATCAGTGCTTCTGGCTGCCACCCTTTGAGCAACTGCTATGTTGTATTACACACTTGATTAGGAATGCTAGAGGATGCAGAGCCTCCTGCCTTGCTCTCAAGGGTTTTTTGGCTGGAGAGCAGTGGTGGATCTCCTCTGAGAGATTTGTACGAGCCCACCTGGGATCTGTCACCTTGGATCCTTCAGCTGGTATGATGGATAATCCTGCATTGGCCAGGTGCTTTGTGTTCCTGCTGGTTCCTCCTAAAAGGAGGTCCCTCCCATAACCCAGCCTCTCCCTGCCCTCTAACAATTCTGAGGCTCTCACTGGATATAAGTCTTCTAAAGAACATTCCCACCCCCTCAATAGAGAATCATAAGGGAACAAACGGGGGGGTCATTGGTGGAAACTGGAGAAGCCTCCTAGCAGATGTTTTCTCTCTATTCTAACATGTGATGTGGTGTCAGGCTCTAATGAGATGGGAATTAGATAACTCCCCTTCCAGTTGCACTATTCTTCCTTGTCTTTTTGAACTACTCTTTACTGTGGATGAACATTCTGTGGACATCTAGGAAGACCGTGCCCATTGGGCTGCCATGGGCAACCCTGGAATATTCATCTGCTGAACTGTCCAGAGATGTCCTAACGTTCCATTGCTCCCAGGAGACGGAGAATGATCCCTAGTCTTTGCTTGCTCAGCCTGCATGCTAGAGCAGAGTTTTCCAACAGAGCATATTGACTGTTGATGTTGAGCTCCTGTTCATCTGGCAGGGCCGGCTCCAGGCACCAGCTGACCAAGCAGGTGCTTGGGGCGGCCAAGGGGAAGGGGCGGCATGTCGGGCTCTTTGGCAGCAATTCGGCGGAGGGTCCCTGTCCCTCTCGGAGGGAAGGACCTGCCGCCGAACTGCCGCCGAAGAAGAAAGCAGCGCGGTGGAGCTGCCGCCGATCACGATCGCGGCTTTTTTTTTTTTTTCGCCGCTTGGGGCGGCAAAAACTCTGGAGCCGGCCCTGTGACATCTGGCCAGAAATTTCACAAAGTGGTGCTGCTGGGTGCTGGGCACTCTTGAAAATCTGGTCCCAACTGCAGTCTCTGAGTGCTTTCAAATCTGTCCCTTAATGTTTAATAAACCATAGGTCTGTTGCTGGCAGAGTCAGTCCCAATGACTGCAGCAGTGCCACCCTCACCCCTGCCATCTTCAGTGATGCCCTCTCTTAGTGGCTATGCAGTCATCAAGCTGAGGAAACTCTCAGGAGTTAGCGCGTGGATCAGCGCAGTATATTGGAAAGCTGCCTCTTTAAAAAGACGGAGCTTTCATTTCTACTAGCTGCTTAAACTCTGATCCTACCATTTGCCTCTCTTTAATATCTGAACTTTTGTAGAAGACTGACGGGGAAACAATTGAAGTTAGTATAGGATGCTGCCTTGCAATATATAGAGGTGCAAATGAGATCAGGGAAAATAGAACCTTGTTGCAGTTTCCTTGCTTGTTCCTAATTGTATTATCGCTATATCCCTCTGGGATCACTTTACACAGTATCATTTTTTACTTTAACAGCAAGTGACAAATAATGAATGATGTAAGCAGAGGGTGTTAACCCCACTGAGGATGGATCTTGCCGTCGCTCCTGTGCGCTGTGGTGGTGTTCGTAGAAGAGCCGGTGTTGCAGTGGAGAGTGGGCTAAAGGGCCCAGATCACCAGGACTTTGTCTTGCTATGGGTGGAGTCTTCAGGACCCTCTCTGGGACTCTGCAACCCGTAACCTGCCTAACTGCAGGCCGCCTGTTTGTTCAAGTGAATATACGGCTGCTAAAGGTAATTGGACTTCCCATGAAGTGGAAGTCCTCTGCCAGGTTCGGCTCAGTCTCTGCCCCCCTCACTCGTCCTATTGACACACCGGCCCTGGCCAGGATGCTGCACCTTTAGTTCAGTCTCTGTGGCCCATTCAGGCCACCATTTCTTGGGTGAGGCTACAACCAAAGGACAGGCGAGGTCCAGGTGGTGAAGGTGGACCTACCTACCAAGAGCCAGGCTGTTTGTTAACCCGTTCCCCAGATGTTCCTGACCAGCCCTCACTGCTGGTTGGCCACTAGTGATCCGGGCAGGATTTGAAGCAGTGACTTGGAGGGGAAATGCTCCATAGCCCCACGCCCAGTCCCCTGAACCATCTGCTCCCACAACACCCCTCCAGATGCTGGGCTCCCCAGCTGCGAGGGTAGCGGCAGGTACTGGTGAGTATCGGAGGGAGAGGAGGGGAGGGAAGGTCGAGGCAGGCAGCTGAGCAATCCATCCTGGCAGTGTCAGGGAATGCACGGCTGGCTTTTCTCTCAAGTGCTTTGGGAGGTGCCCAATGGGCCCTGGCTGCATTCAGTGGGCGGGGGTTTGCATGGCCATGCTCTTCTCCTCCCACGAATCGCTCCCCCCTTGGGCTGGCGCAGGGGAAACATTCTCCAGAAAGCCAGCTCCCCCGTCACTGGGGATGAATAGAAGCAGGCCCCAGCCTCCTCCCTGTTGCAATCCTGGGCCCACGGTGAGGTTTGTTGTGTTAAGGACAAGAATCTCTGCCTATGTCTGTGCGGGCTGGGCCCGGAGAAGGGCAGGAGCAGTGGGCTGCTTTTTTCCCAAGAGCTTCTGCGTCTCTTCGGGCAGTGCAGGCGCCAGCAAGGGACTTGTGCCTTAATCCAGTGAGGAAACAGCCCTGGACTGTCGTCATCTCACCACTGGCAGCGCTCCGGGCATGGTCGGAGCAGGCTCCGCAGCACCATCCCACTCAGTCCTGGAGGTTTTGCTCAGGAGGTCTTCCCTTGGGCGGTGCTGCCCCCCTCCACCCTGAAGGACTCTATTCATTAGGCTTCTGCTTGGAGACCTTCCCAACACGAGGTGCAAACAATGAAGTAGCTTGGCTTCCTGCAGGGACTGCAGCAATCACGTAACCCCGTAGGAGAGAGGAAAACTGGCCAAGTGGGAGACCTGGATTCAAATCCCTGTTCTGACACGGATGGCATGTGATCCTGGGCAAGGCACTTAGGGTACGTCTACACTGCATTTAAGCACTTGTGGCTTTCCCAGGGCAGCTGACTCGGGCTCATGGGGCTATCAATCTGCAGTGCGGACATCCGGGCTCAGTCTGGCGCCTGGGATCTGGGACCATTCTCCCTCATGGGGTCCCAGAACCTGCGCTCCAGCCTGTGCTTGGTCGTCTGCACTGCAATTGTATAGTTCCGCAACCCTAGCCTGGGCCAGATGTGGGTGTTCCATTGCTGTGTAGACATACCCTTAGGGTAATTCCCAGGATGGGTACACATAAGCTCTGCTTGAGCTAGTACCTAGAAATAGCCGTGTGGCCACAGCAGCTCAGGCTAGCTAGCTCCTCTCCCGACTTCTCCTGCAGCAGCTGGCCTCGCGTATCTCTTCCACCTCGCATCACCTGGTTCTGACAATCCTCCAGCCATCACCTGAATTAACGGCCTATGCACGTCACCTGATCCTGTAGTGCTGAACACCTCCCTTCATGGAGGGAGATGCTCCAAGTATGAACTTCCATGAAATACCACCTGGACTGCTGGCCCTTGCATCGCCACAAGCCCTTGATGGCTAGGCAGAGTTTGAGTTAAATCTATGCCTGCCATTACCTTCCTGTCCCTGAGAGAGCCCGTGGCTCTGGGAAGAGCCCTCCTTGGTCTATCGGGATATCTGTTTTCCTTCACCAAGATCCCGTGTCTTAGACATCCAGTGGCCTGGAGATGTGGAAGAAAAACCAAGGCTAATGAGCGGACATTCTCTCTCTCTCTCTCCCCTCCCCCCAGCTCCTTTCAAGTTCTGTTCAAATTACTGGCCCCCATCTCCATTGAAATAACTGTCCTGGCAGCAGGATCAGAGGGAATTTTCACTCCCTCCATGCAGCTGTGGTTCTGGGATAGATTACAAAAGCAATATTAGGAAATGCAAGAGGAGGAGCAGCCCTTCCTAGGACAATCCACCCGGGGCCTGCTTGCTGCCAGGGGGCCTGGCACGCCATCCGTCAGCGCTCTCCCAGGGCTGCGTAAGCCAGCCGTGAACCCCGTGCTCCTGGCTTTTATTTTAATTAGGGCTGCTGAAACCCTATAGGGAGGGGAAGGGGTGGGGGCGGTCTAATATTAATGAGCCTTTTATGAAGTCAGCGGCCTCTCCTGTCCTGGAGAGCCTGCTCCTGGAGAAGGTGAAGGGTCAAAGAAGCCTTGAGTGTTTCAGGGAAAGGGAAGCTTTCTGTTTTTCTCTTTGACCTCGTTGGCTGGAAGCTTTTAATTACGGCCGTCCCTTCCCCAGTGGTCGGACATCTGGCAGGCAAGGATAGTGAAGGTTGGCCACCTATGGTGGCAGCGCGGGTGATGCCCTCCAGTGATGGAGGGCATGTGAATAGGAGAGAGGGAGATGCACCGATGAACTTGTGGAAAGGAACTGAGAGAGAAGCAGAA
>NW_020664583.1:11087071-11100174 GCF_002925995.2 Terrapene triunguis
ATCGGGGGGCGGCGCTTTTTTTTGCTGCTTGGGGCAGCAAAAAAGCTAGAGCCGGCCCTGTGCATAGCACAGTGAAGCCATCCTCTCCGACGAAGGCCTCTTGCTGCTAATGCTATATAAATAATAGAGGATCCAGTTTACAACGTCCCTTTGCTCTGTCGTCCTTCGGAGAAATCTTGTCTGTAGCAGAACAATTGAGAAGTTCCAGTTTGGTTCCAAATTCAGATCCAAATGCCACAGGTCCCACTGTGACTTTAATCGTCTGATAGAAAGTGGCTATCTCTGCATCCATCTGACTTTTAGTTTTTAATGTTAATTGTCCTTAACTCCTAGCTGGGAGCTCCCATAGGTCCTAACCTCAGTCTGGGGTGAACCAACCCCATTAACGTGACCCTCCCAGGTTCTGGGATCAGGGGGCTGAAACGTAGCAATGTGCATTGCTCAGGTTGCAGTCCTGCCCTGTGAGCTGGGCTGTAGCAGGTGAGGAGGATGGCCTAGTGAACACTGCCGCGGTGAGTCTGATGGGTGGGCGGGAGAGTGAATGTTGTCTGAGGTCGCACTGAGGGCAGGGGAGAGGTAGAGGCAGCTCATGGCCGCAGGCAACTCTCTTGGGTGCTCACGTCCTTTGGATTTTGCCCATGCAGTGGATTGGGTGAGGAGCCCTGTATTCCTGCTATGCACCAAGTGACCCATGGCTAGCCCTGCTGGAGTGGGGAAGGGACACCGTGCTGACTGGAGGGGCTGGTGAGAGACAGGGAATGACGGTGACCAAACTAAGTGCAGGGGAGGGTGGAGGGCCCCGAATCTGGAGAGGATGGAATTGTACCTAACCTGCGGATCTGACAGACCACGGACGGGCTCCAGCTAGGAGCCAGTGCTCTGGGTCAGAGCGCTGTTGTGCAGGGGGTGCCTTGGCACGGCTAGTGCCACCCACCCATAGAGCTGGCAGGAACTGGAGTTTCCTTTGGGCAGGAAATTCTGCTGGTTTGGAATGTAGTCTCATTCAGGGTCAGGCTGGCCCGTCTCAGCGGTCAGAGTCCAGCATCGAGGTGCAGCAGCCACTACCCAACGGCAGAGCCGAAATACCCGACTCGTCACATGTCAGATGCAGCTCAGTGCGGGGGACAGCAGCGACGGCACTCTGTGACCAAGCACTGTCAGGCTTTCCTGCACGCCGCCGTCCCCGCTTCAGCTCATGGCTACTCTATGGCCGCATCGCTCTTTGGGGCAGGGCCTGGCTCTTCAGTCTGGGTTTGTACAGCGCCTGGCACGGTGATGGCCTGGGGCTCTTGGATGCTACCAATATACGGGTGATGACTAAGAATCAGACCTTTCTCATGAGAGCACAATATTTGCTTTTTCACCTTCATTAACCCTCCCTCGTGACTGGGCCCCAGTCTGTTTTCCTGTCCTCGTTCTCAACCCTTGCCCTTGGTTATCCGTCCCTAGATCCTTTGTCTGCCAGCCTTGCTGTCTTGGCTTGGTCCCTACCTTGCGCCTTTCCCTCTAGGCCTCTCTCCCCCTGCTGCTCCTGAGGTAACCCAGACCCGCTCCTGACCTTCCTATGCTTCAGTAGAAATATACATTACATGAGGCTCAGGTCTGCTGCCAGAGGAGGCATCGATTCCTCCCTCACCTCAGCCCAGCCTGGATTTGATCCTGCTGGCTGCATGTGATTCAAGACAGACAGCAAGCGGAGCGGGTGCCCACATGGAGACTAGTTGCTCCCAAGGCTTGTTTGTGTGCTCACCTCCAGGGGAGATGCATTAGCCTTGGCTGAGGTTGCTTGTCTCTAGCATTAGCCCTGTAAGTAAAGGCTTGGGTGCTTTCCTGATGGCGGTTTAACATTTACGTTGGGGTGCTCTCAGCCCTTTCCCCCGAGGTGTAGCTCTGCACCCCCAGCTGAGCTGGGCGAAGGGCTGCAGCTCCCAGCAGAAGCTGCATTTCCTGGATTGGCAGGTTGCTCAGCAGTCTTCTCTTTGTAAATCCCCCGGCTGCAAGCCCACATAAGGCCCAGTGTGGCTCAGCCAGACGCGGAGCCTGCAACATGTGGCAAGGAGAAAGCTGACACTGACGCCCTCCCAGCCAGCATGGGCTGTCCTTCCTGCTGGCTCAGGCTTGGCCAGTATCTGAGGCAAGGCTGTGGGGAGCTGGCGGGGAGAAGGGGATAGATCCTGAAACGGCTGCTGGGCCCATTGTCCCCGAATTCAGGCAGGAAGGGAGGAGTGGTGAGTCCCAAGCCAGGACTGGGCTTAGGCTGTGCCCAGTGCCAGTACTAACAATCAGTGCAGCGAGTCTGGCAGTTCTCAGATCAGTCCCTGGCAAGCATTGTCCAAATCATTTAGATGAGACTCCTCCTTGGTGGTAGAGGGGAGTCAACGACTAAGCAATGTGGAGCATGAATTGCCCCTCTCCTCCCAGAAGGTGCTTTCCCCAGGCCAGAGCTTGAGGGCCTAGTCTGGGAGCCCAAGATCGTATGAAGATGATGAAGGAATTCGGCTCCACCCCAGGAGAGGCTGGAGGCCTATTGATGGGAGTCACGAGAGTGAGTGAACGTGGACAATGGATGATTCCGTCACGCCATGGTTGTGGGGATAACTGAGGGTCACTTGGACAGCTGGCTGGGGTGGTGGGGGGAGTACAGAGGCTGGCTTAATATGCAGGTTCCTTCCCCATAGAGCTGGGGAAACAGGCTGTTTTGTAACCTTATTACAATGTCCCAGTGATCCAGGCTTGTGGGCCACCCTGCCAGGTAATTCTGGGTCACCAGATGCACGTGGCAGGGGCAATTGGGCTCACTGTGAGGTTAAATGTGGGGGCTAGCTGAGCAGGAAGAATAGGGGCAACGCGAACGACGCTGATCTGAGCCATGCTGTTGAGGCGGCTCTCAGTGCTGGAGGAAGAAGGTGGAGGAGCAAAGAGGGTAAACTAAAGCTCCCATGTATTGTCATTTCATGTGTAGATGCCCTGCAGTGGGTGGAGCCCAGCCAGCGGACGTGGGCTCTGGATTTAATCTCTCCTGCGTTTCCACTCAGGCCACCACTGCACGCGCTCAGGTTGGCTGCTTGCTGGCCCGAGGACGCAGATGCAGTGGGTTATGGGGTCAGGGGGGAAAGCTGCTCCGAGCAGCTCTGGGCCTGCTGTGGTCTCCTGAGTCACATCCCAGAGGCCAACCGCGCCACTCCACTGCCCCACCCCCCTAAGTCTGGAGGTCTCGCTGGGCTCTCCAGCCACCCCAGGGGATGATTTAGGAGCCGATGTACCAGTCAAGTTCTTCCTAAGCTGGTCCTGTAATCAGAAGCTGTGGTGCAGGAATATGCAGTGGTGAATGCTTATACCAGGATCTCAGCCATAAGGGGAAATTCTAAGCTGTGCTGAGTGGGATTTAATAGCCAGGTTTCTGTGGTGAAGGGACCCTTATCTGCTATGGTTGAACATTCAGCACTATGCTGTTTGATGCGGTTGGCTGGGAGAAGCAGCTCGGCGGTCAGCTGAATTCCGGTTCCACGGCAACACTGGCTCATGTTTCCTAGACGACTGAAGATGCCCGGTCCCCAGCGGCAACTGGGAAGTACAAGAGCTTTGGAAACTTGGAGACACTTGAAGTCTAGAGCTTCACTCGGGATGAGCTGTTGGGGTTGGACTCTGGATGGCAGTCAGACAGTTCTTGTGCGGGTGCTGCGTAGCCTGTGTGCAAACTCCCTGGGCGGTCTGGTCAGGGGAGTGTGATCCATGGATGGGGGAAGGTGATGGGTTTGTTTGACTTTTCCTAGCTCTAGAGTCTCTCCTGCAATCTCCTGTCAGGATCAGCATTCTGGCTGGGCCTGTGTTTTGTAAATATCTTTTATTTCAAATTATATTCACCATGTTATGGCTGCAAATGTTCTGTAAACATGTTTTGTTTGCTCTTCCTCTGAGAGTCTTTTCAGCAGTAGAATTTAATACTTTGTTTTAAAACAGTTGTGCAGGTGAAGATCCACCCTGTATGTTTTTGTTTGTTTGTTTAGTCCCTACATCTTAACAATAAAGCTAATAATTTAATTTGGAGAAAGCTGTTAGGGATAATAAATAGCTTCTGATTGCCTGATCCAATGTGAAAACATGGCTAACGCTGTCTCTTAAATGCCCTCCATATACAAAATGTAACTACACCTCTACCCCGATATAACACAACCTCATATAACATGAATTCGGATATAACGCGGTAAGACAGCGCTCTGGGTGGCTGGGCTGCACCACCTTTGGCTAAGAGAAAGACAACGGCGCTGCTTGGCAGCACAGTTCAGCTAACAACTCCCAGTGCACAAGCCAAGCGCCCCCGCCCCCGCAGTGAGCGATCAGAGGCGTGGGCAGGTACAGGACACACCGGCCAGCCCGAGACGGCTGGGAGTGGAGTCCTCTAGGTAACAGCCCATCAGCCCCCCGCAACAAGGCGCCGGCACACGTGAGCGAACCCGTCTCTACCTGCACAGAGCTCATTATTTTGCCACCACGTCGGGCATGCTTACAGAGCGGCCACCCGCAGGGCCCAGCCTCACCTGGCTCCCGCATCTACCGGCGATCCGGGGTGGCGGCGGCAGGGCACAGCAGAAGGGCACAGTGGGAGAGACGTGGGAGCTGCCCGCGCAGCACCCCGCCCGAGCCGCACCCCGCCCCACAGGGCCCAGCTCCCCATCGAGGAGTCAGGCCGCATGGTCCCTGCTGTCCACATAGCAAAGGCCGCCCGGCCAGCCGGGGCGGCCCTCAGCAGGGAGGCAGGACCGAGGAGCCACCTCACCCAGCAGGGAGGAGAGAGAGGACAGAGACCGAGCCCTTGCGTGTGGGGATCGCCAGGGCTGGGAAAACAGGACTTCCCTGTTCCCTGCCTGGAGCGAGATTGCAGCAAACAGCCCGGGGGTAGCCGCTGTGTAACTCAGACCTGCTGTGGTCACAGCTGCTGCCATGCTGGCCCCTCAGCCTAGGGTAGGGGTTGTAAGAGCTCTGAAAACTAGCTGGGGACCAGGGAGCTGGGGATCGGTGTCTGTCAATCGAAGGCCAAAGCAAGTTCGATATAACGTGGTTTCACCTATAATGCGGTAAGATTTTTTGGCTCCCGGGGACCGCGTTATATTGGGGTAGAGGTGTATTAAATCACAAAGTAGGAAGCAGTCGTATTGTCAGCCTGATGGGATGCATCAAGACAGAAAGACTGGAAGATTTGAGCTAGAGCCAGAGTAGAGAGATGGCAGGTGACTCTTTTTAGGTAGTTTGTTTGCTCAGAGTGTGCACCCATGTTAAAGAAATGACTCCTCCCTCTGATCCTTTCATCCATAAAACTGCATAACTCAGCTCAAAAGAGACCAGGCTTTCCCTTGCTGTCCCGTGTCTCTGGCTTCAGCTCTGATCCTCCAGTCCTGACTCAGCCTATATTGTCATGTTGCGTTTCTTGTAGGCGTTATCGTTAACCGGGCAGCCCCAGGGATGGGAGAAATGCCCAGTTCAGCTGTTTGAGGGTTTTCTTTAATAGCACCCATCACTGGAGCCTTATAGAGATTGGGAAATATTTGCAGGGTCTGGGCTTTAAGGTGATAAAGGCTTGTATGATTAATCTCTGGTGAGCACTGTATTGACAGGGAGGCAGAGACTCATAGATTAAAGCCAGAAGGGACCATTAGATCATCTGCTCTGACCTCATTTATCAGGCAGATAAATTTCCACATCTGCTGAGCAAGGGAAAATTGACCAACTCCTTCAACAGAGATGGGGTGGCTGGGTGGATATGGGAGCAGTGCTGTGAAATCCCACTGGCTGTATTGCCCTGCTCCATCTCCTAGCCACTCTACTAGTTAGAGCCACGTCTACACTATGGGCATGACAGTGGCACGGTTACGGCACTGCAGCTGTAATGCTGTAGCAGAGGTGTTTCCCACAGTGATGGAAGAGGTTTTCCCATTGCTGTAGTTGCTCTGCCTCTCCAAACCGCAGGAGCTAGCGTGACAAAAGAAGCCCTCCATCCAGCTAGCTGCGTCTACGGCAGGGGTACGCAAGGGCACTCAGGACAGAGCTAGGCGGGTGGATCTCATTTTTAAGTATGCGCTGGGCCTTGTTCTCACCTCTTCATGGCCTTTCATCCCAACCTGAAGATCGCTCTTACACTGCAGCTCCTCCCATCCTAATTTCTGGCGGGCAGTGGGCTGTCTGTGAAGTGACATGCAAAAGGTAGCAGCTCATATGTCTTTGCAAGCATCTAGCCAGAGGGGAGAGGCCAGGTCTAACGACATGCTGTAATGCACAAGTAAGCCTCGGGGGGCCATGTGTGTCTCTGATTAGATCAGTGGGGCCGCCTCTTGCTGGCAAATAGTAACGGGATTGTTCAGGGAATCGGTCTGCAGCAGCCCTGCTGTATATTCAGTGAGGCAGGGCCTGAGGTTTCCTTTCTGCTTCTTCGCACCCTGAGCTGGTGCCACCCTCTTCTCACCAGAGAGGTTGATCGTGAGCCCTCAATGCCAGGTTGCTGAGCTGCAGCAAGACATTGTCAGCTGTTACTCCTCTGATCAGCCGCTCTCGGAGTCACTGCTTTGAAATTGGCCATCCTGGCACAGTGCCTTCGGCTGGCTGAGTTGGTCACACCATGAGGAACGATGGGATTCGGGGACTGTCCTGTCAATGGTTAACTGAAGCCTGGGAAAAATCTTCTCTGATGCTCTGGGCTCTTCTCTCCACTATCCCCAGCTGCCTTTGCCTCCCTGTTAGAGCTCAGTTCCTTATCTGGCCCCCGCATCGCACCTCACACCTTTATTGTATCTAACCTCCCTGTAAGGCAGAGCAGTGCAATTATCCCCTTGCGCAGATGGGGAACACAGGGAGGTGAAGTGACTTGCTCAAGGTCACCTAGGAAGTTGGTGGGGGAAACAGGGACTTGAACTTGGGTCTCCTAGGCTACTGCCCTAACCACTAGCCCATCCTTCCCCATCCAGCTAACTTTAAGGCCTCCTAATATAAAATGGGGTTTAATTGTTCCATGGCCTCACCACCACCTTGCTAATGCAATCAGCCTGCCCAGGGAACTAATCCGAAGGCCACGCCTTAATGGTGCAACAGCATCTTGGGGCTCCATTCCTCCATAAGGCAGGACAAAAGAGTGACACAGCTCGCGTTGTATTTTCAGGCAGGAGGGGAGCCTGGGTATGTCCGTGGCATGGGGAGGAGAGGAGCTGGGTGGAGGAGGGGGTTGTTCTGTGCCTCCTGGTCGAGATGAGCCGGGGTGTGGGTGGAGTGACTATAAAGGGGGTGCTTTGGGCAGACCGCTAAGCCACCGTGGCAGGGCAGTGTGGAGGAGGAGGGTTTAGCGTAACCCGTCGGCCTGAGGGCCGCGTCTCTGAACAGCCGAGAAGTGAGCGTTGCTCCAGGGACCCACTGTTGTTCTCAGCGCCAAGCGAGGTGGCCTGCTGAGTTCCACTGGGGTCCCTCCGTTCCGGCTGCTGACCCCCGTTAAAGAGGGGTGGAGAATGGGCAGTTGGAGAGCGGCTTGTTTTCTTTGCTCGTGGCAAAGGGATTACTTCACGTGGCTGGTTGCCATGGCAATGCTAATATTATTTCCTCCTTCTGGAGTTGCCCAAAGGTGGAGTGAAATGAGCCTCATTAACTTCAGGGGGTGCCAGCTTCTGCAGCGACCTCTCTCCTCCTCCTGCCTGGCTTAGGCCTCGGGATCTTTGGGCTCAGGAAAGAGAAGCGCGATCTATAAACTCACACCAGCACAGGACCCAGCCTGCAGGGGGCCAGCGTGGTGCCAGAGCCCGAGCATCTCCCGACTCTGACTCCATGGGCAAGTCCCTTCCCCTCTCTGCCTCACTTTCCCAAGGACCTAATACACAGCTTCATCAGCTTGGGGAAGTGCCCAGAATGTGCCAGGCACTTTCCAAGCACAGAGCCTGCTGGAGGCCGGCCCTGCAGAGTGAACGGAACAGGCTGCCAAGACCCATTCAGGCGAAGGGCGGGAGAACAGGGATGCTGGGAGATATTGTCCATCAGTGTCTGCAAAGTGCTCCTGAAGGTGTCTGTGGGGGGGTCCTATTTAGTGTGAAGACCGTGCTGTACAGTGGCTCCCACCCTTTGAGTCTGAGCTGTCTTTGCCAGGGTACTGTACCGTCTGGGGTCAGGGCTATAGCAATGGTCTCTGTGCTAGAGGGCTAATCTCTGTGCTGCTGCAGCGTGATTCATCTGCCTTGGCTTCGCTTCACTGGGGGCGTGAAATGAAAGTGAAAACAGGGCTCCCTTTGGAGGTCAGTGTGTGTGTGTGTGTGTGGGGCGGGGAGTAGCTGGAATCCCCTCCCCATGATACATTGGTCACAACGGAGTCCGCTCTGGCGGCTGTGTTGTGGGGACCTCTGTGCTGCCCTTTGACTCCCTGGGACCCTGAGGTCAAAGATGGAGAAGGTCAGTGCTTTTAATCACGAGGGTGTTAGCATTTGTCAAAGGCTCCTTCTCTCTTGCCTCCAGTCGGTATCTAGCCTTGTGGGCCAGTGGCCGGCTGCCCACCCTACAGGCCCCCAAAAGAGCCCTACAAGGATTGTGGCCTGTCAGAACTTGTCTAGAACAAAGACCCTTTCCCCTAGGAGCTCTGTGGGGATTGGGCATCTCCTCTCTGCTCCTGGCCCTGGGATCTAGCCCCAGCTATGATCATTCCACTTGCTCCAAAGCCCCTGCAAGGGGCTGGCTCTCCAGCAGCCTGCACCAGGCCCTGTGTGGTGAGGTGGGCAGTGGGCAGCTCCCCCATTTCTCTGGCACTGACCTGTTAGGTAATCCTGGAAGGGGAGAAACATCTGAACTTTGGAGGGGTGGGCTTGCCATGCCTCCGAGGCCAAGGACTGTGTGTGAGCCCAAATCTGTCCTGTGTAGCTGTGCCACAGGGCAGCTGGCATCGCTGTGGGGCCACCTGGGGAAGCCCCTCTGAATATGACCATCCTCAATGCTAACGGCCCTGGTATGCGGCTTACCAGGAGCATGCGGTAAAGGAGACTATGGAGAACACAGGCTCTGAGTGCATTCATCCCACTAGGGGAACAGGCTCCAGCGTTTTTGCCGCCCCAAGCCGCAGAAAAAATAAAAAAAAGCCGCGATCGGCGGCACTTCAGCGGCAGCTCTACTGCCGCCGCTTCGTTCTTCGGCGGCAATTTGGTGTCAGGACCTTCCCTCCGAGAGGGAGAGAGGGACCTGCTGCCAAAGAGCCGGACATGCCGCCCCTCTCCGTTGGCCGCCCCAAGCACCTGCTTGGTGCGCTGGTGCCTGGAGCCGGCCCTGGGAACAGGGCTTTGATTGTTCGATGGCTTCCATCATGGCTTCACCCGACGTTGGCCTGACACAGGGGACCCCACAGCAGAGCTGGAGCTGGGGGCAGAGGGAAGCCCCAGTGATCTCTCCAGGCTGAGCCTGGGGATGGCTGGTGTGGGCTGGGCGGGGGACTGCAGCCTGAAGACTGCTGGCACTCTTTCCTGGCAGCTGCTGAGGATGTGTCTGATCTTGTGGTCTGTGGTTGTCCAGCCTTGCAACAGAGGAGAGAATGCGCTCCTAAATGTCCTGCGGTCACGGAGCCAAGGCACGCAGCTGAGAGCTGGCTGCCGTGACTGCCTACGGTCTTGAGCACCAGCATGCGTTCCAGCGACGGCGTTCTTCTTGCCATCCCATGCCCTAGGCAGGGGAAGTTTGAGGCCCCAGCCCTGGTGACAGCACTTCCTTGCACAGAATCAGAGAAAGGCGGGGCTGGAAGGGACCTCGAGAGCAGCGCCAAGGAAATCTAGACCAGTCCTGGCAGGTGTTTGTCCAAACTGTTCTGAAAACCCTCCAGTGACGGGGATTTCACAGCCTCCCTTGGAAGCCTGTTCCAGAGCTGAACTATTTTTATAGTTACAGTTTTTCCTAATATAGAACCTAACTCCCTTGCTGCAGATTAAGCCCATTACTCCTTGTCCCACCTTCAGTGGACACAAAAAACAGCGGATCATCATCCTGTTTGTAACAGCCCTTAATATATTTGCAGACTGTGATTGTGTCCCCCCTCAGCCGTCTGTTCTCTAGACTAAACATGCCCAGTTTGGCATTGCACAGTCCAAGTCTTCCAGCTTTCCCCTGCTGAGGCCTATCCACTGTTGTCAAAATACCCCAGGGAAGCCGGGTCAGCATTTCAGGACTCCGTCATGCCCCAGTGCAAACATTCGGGGGACTCCAAGCTCTGCCTGCTGCCTGGGGGTGTTTGGGCCCTGGGAGCGGGCTGCAGCCAGGTTCTCTTTATGACCTAATTGCTAATTTGTAATGAACCTGGTTCTAATAATGCGGTGGTGTTTATAGAATACACCGTAACTAAGGGGCTCATTAAATTGGAATGGGATGGGGGCTTGAGAGCTGTCGGCTAGAGCTTTGCTGGTGTTATTGCTCAGCTCGCTTTCCCAGACAGCTAGAGGAGGTGAGTGAAATGAAACTGCACCTAGGAGAGGAAGGATGGTTTTGTGGTTGGGGGCCCCTGACTGGGACTTAGCAGACCTTGGTTCAGTTCCCTCCTCTGCCACAGACTTCCTGTATGATGCTAGGCAAGTCACCTGATGGCTCTGTGCCTCAGTTTCCCCATCTGTAGAATGGGGATAATACTCTGTCCATTTAGACTGTCAGGTTTTCTGGGTTATGACTGTTTGTACCGTGCCTGGTGTGACGGAGCCCTGATCTCAGCTGAGGCCTCTCAGTGCTACTGTAACGCGAATATAAGCGAGGGGGCTGCCTCTGGCTTCCAGGGGGTTAATTTGCATAACTTCCCCCACAATGCTCTGGGATGAGTGTTTTCCTTTTTTTGTTCTGATGGGGGATTAATACAATCAGCTGTTTGGAATAAGCCACTGCAGCCCCTCCTTAGGCTAATGCCTTTGAGAGAGTGAGAGCCAAGGAGCTATTGGGCGGGGAGCCGATGGCAGAAAACTGGCTGAGGCTGGCTCTCGAGTGGCCATTGGGGGGGCGGGGGCAGGATTCCTGGCAGCACTGCCAACCCAGACAAGGTCATCTCCATTATGCCAGCTGCAAGGGCTGGCGGTGCGCAAAGCAAATGCCAGGTTGCGGGAAGGGGGATTATGTGGGAGTCTGGGGGCCTGGCAGAGACTGAGATGAGGCTCCATTTCTGCTGCTGCCTTAATGAAAAGTGGTTGTGGGAAGGAGTTTAGGAGACTGGCCAGGGATAAATGTTTAAGTCAGGATGGAAAAGACAGAAGTGGGTGAGGACATGGAAAGGGGAGCCTGAGGAATCAAAGAGGGACAGATGTAGCAGGGAACAGGGGCTGTCTCTCTGCTGTGGATTCATACAGCACCTAGCACACCAGCCTGGATCCCTAGTTAGGGTTCCCAATGCTACTATATGGGATGCTGGAAGGCCAGTGCGATCAGTATGAGGGCCCAGGGCCTGTGTTAAGCTGTGATGTCCTCTTGCATGGGAGGTTGATGGGGTTAGGCTGGGCAGACTCCATAGAGCTGGGTCACCTGTGCTCTCCCAGCTGAGCTCCTTGGAAGGAAAGGCAGGAAGCTACATCTGCCATGCCCTTGCTTGAACCTGTAGCTGGCAGCGTTAAGGAGGCGCTGTAGGAGCAGGGAGGGGAGGCAGATGGATTTTGGTGAGCCACCCACTGCTGCAGAAGCCCCCACCCCTGCAGAAAAAACAGGGCACCCTGTAAACACAGGCCAGCCAGAAAAGGAGCCATCCAGAGGCTTAAGTGGAGTAAGGGGCTGATCTTGCCCTACTTGAGATCATATGTGAGAGGAGGGCTCTGATCTCATGCACGTCCCTGCCTCCCAGTGGAGGCTTGACACATGCCAAACCCCAGGATGCAGAAGGAGCCAGAACTGGCTGTGTCTGCTTAGGAGAGAGACAGGGCTGGGACAGCAGGGGTTCCAGGGCAGGAGGGAGGGGCACTGGCAGGGACATGAGGGGGGTGTCAGTGCTGGAATGTGGGGGGTGTAACTGCAGGGCTGAGGGGCAGCCCCAGGCTGGAATGTGGGGGGTACTGCAGGGCCATGGGGGGGCCCAGGGCTGGAATGTGGGGGGTGTGTGTTGCTGCAGGGCCATGGAGGGGGGGCAGGACTGAAGTAGCAAGGAGTGCAAGTCAGGATGGAGCATGTGCGGGGGAGTGGGCTGCAGGTCGAGGGTGAGTGTGTGTGGTGGGGGGAAGGCTGCAGGTCAGGACTGGAGCATCCAGAGCTGGGTTCCTCAGGGTTAGGACAGAGCCTGGTGCATAGCTGGCACTCGCTAGCCAGTCTGCCAGCTTGCTACGCTCCTGTGCACCTGAGAGTTGTCCTTCCTCTGTCTCTAGGAAGCGTGTGATTGCCCAGAACCTCTGTTCCAACCTGACCCTCCCAGGCATGGCGGGGGGACACACACCTGGCCAGTTCTGGGCCAGGGGGCTGTGTGTCTTTTCCCAACAGGATCCTGGCCCGTTCGGAAGGCGCCGTGGCCCCTTGTCCTTGCTGTCCTGGTCAGCGTCGCCCCAGCATTGCCAGCTGATGGGTCAGTGATCTCTGGCAGGGGACCCTCTGGGGTGCAATGGGAGTGGGGCTCCTCAGGACCCTGTGAACAGAACCAGCCTCCCCATGATGGGAGAGTGACAGGACCGTAAAGGGGGGCAGAATGGAGGGTACCCCTGGGGTGTGTGTGGCAGGGTCTGTTGCTCACCCCCCACCAGCACAGCAGGATGTGCTGCACCTTCTGTGCCCCTCTGGCCATTGGTAGCCATCGTGGGCGGGGCACCTCTGTCGGCCTTGTGTTGGTTCAGTGAGCTGCTGGACTCTGCACCTGGGTTGTGAATGCAAACGAAGGCTGGGGGAGGAGAGATGTGGGGGTGCCCTGGGCGATCCAGGGGTCTCTGCCGTGTGGTGGTGATAGGGAGTCCGATACCTTTGGTGCGGTGAGGGAACCACTGGCAGCCCGGGGGGTGGGGGGTGGGGGGGAGGAGCTGTGCAATGTGATGCCCTGAAGGAGCCTTGAGCTTGGGGGAGGCAGGAATAAGGGGGTGGGTTCTATAGGGATAGGAGTCTGTGCAGTGTGATGCCCTGGGGGGGCAGGAATAACGGGGTGGCACAGGGAGGGGGTCTGTGCA
>NW_020664583.1:11100184-11104518 GCF_002925995.2 Terrapene triunguis
ACAGGGAGGGGTCTGTGCACTGTGATGCTCTGGGGGGGCAGGAATAAGGGAGTACCATGGGGGGCCTGTGAGCATGATGCTCTGGGGGCAGGAATAAGGGGTGCCATGGGGGGCGTTTGTGCAGTGTGATGACACGAGGAGCCTGTGCGAGCTCAGGACGTGGCTGGGCAGGGGGACCAGGGGGTCAGTGCAGTACGCGAGGCTCGGCCCTGTTGGAGGGGGCAATACCATAAGCACAGTCCCCTGTCCCCATGCCATGTCCCCAGGGCTTGCCAAGATTCCGTCCAGGCCTCGGTAACCCTGACCCAACAGTGGTTTCTCATCCAGGTCTGACTCTGCTCCGGAAACACCCAGCCCTGAGCTGCACTTCATAGCTGGGGAGCAGCCGGTGCCAGAGCCTGCGAGGATGAGGTGTGGCTCTGCTCTGGGTCATGGACACCAAGGATGGCTTGACCAGCCAAGAGCAGGGAGTGAGCCCAACGGGCTGGAAGGTGAAACCTTCACCACTCCAGTGTCCAGCCCGTAGAGGCCATCCCGGCCAGGGCAGCATGGTGGGGCTCTCAGCATAAGGGATGCACAAAGTGGGGCGGTGGGGCGTGCACTGGGCACTGGAGTTGGCAGGAATTCTCTGCTGCCAGTTCCAGGGAAACCACAGCAGAGCTGAGCTCCGTGCTCCTTACATGCTGTTCAGCAAGCCCGGCCCTTGGAGCCCTGTCACGCTTCCTTGCCCAGAGTCCCATAGGGAGTCTGGGAGCGTCAGCAGCTGCTTCTTGGCAGGAGGCTGCAGGCCAGGTCTTGGCATCTCCATAGAGGAAGATCTGCTTTGCTGCCAAGGCTGCGTGTGCTGGCCCAGGGGGTCTGAGGCAGTGTTTTCCGCAGGAATTGAAATGCGGGGGGGGGGGGGGGGGGGGGGTTGGGGGGGGGGGGGGGGGGGGAGGGCCAATGAGGGTGAGACTGTGAGGGTGAAGGTGGGCTGTATGGCACCATAGTAAAAACTGAAAAATGTTTCATGACCATTTTATTAGATTTAAATAATGTTTTAAAATCATCGCACAAATTAAAAGTTGGCTACTCAAGCCTTCTATGAAGCACAACATCTACATCCTTCTTTGTTTCTTGTTATAATTTTGCACAACTCTGTTAATGAAACTTCTTGAATGCAGTGCATTCATCTTTGGTGGCTTCTCGCATGTCCGGTACTTCCATTCCTTCAATTGATATGCTCATTAGTTCATTCACATGATCAGGCAGAAGGCGACTTCATTCAGAACACAAAATTCTATTAAATGATGAAAAAGAACGCTCAACTGTAGCTGTTGTGACTGGGAGTAGCAAGAGATGAATTCCTACTTCTTTCATCCCAGGAAACATAGCACAAAGATCGGGTCAAGCCACTAGTGATGATAAAAAAGAAGTTGAAGTCAAATCTTCATTCATTCATTCGTCGTATGATATTCCACTCTGTGTTCAAATTCTCTATTCTGTCCTGAGCACATGGCAGCCCCATTGCTGGTAGTGCCTCACTCCACTCAACTGTTGGTGTTTTAAAGCTACGTAGAGGTTGAGTAGAATCTAGAAGTCGCTGTTGTAGATTTTTAAGAATCAAGTCTGTGTACTTTTTCAGTTGTCTTAACAAACATTTCTTGTCCTCTTCATTTAATGAGTCAATATAAATGCCTTCATTAGTCAACTTCTGAACTGAAGTTTTTGCTTCTTCCAGTAATTTTTCAATGGATAGCTCTCTGATTGATCCAAGGGTAGCTTCTCTTCCTGGACAAAGGTCTACTACTGTTGTAGCAGATGCCTGGATGGCATTGTTTAATGACCCAAGTGGTTTCAACAGTAGACTTACGAGAGAGAGAATTGCAATAGTCTTCTCTGAACGTAGTAGCAAAAGTAATCCACCAGCCTCACTACTTAGATCCATCCCATCTTAGTAGATACTTTCCAGAGCCAGTAATAACGGCTGGAGTAATTTTAAGACAACAGCCAAGGATCGCTCATGAAAAAGCCAGAGGGTTTTCCCAGGTTGGACTAATTTGAACTTAAGTCCCAGTGTATCTTCTATATTTTCCAAGATATTTAGTCTTTTTGGACTCTTGCTGAAAAAAGAATATAATTAAGACATTAAATTTGTTGCTTTTTTAATGTCTTTTGAAGAGTCTGCAGCTCGTACTAGTGCTAGTTGGAGTAGATGGCCTCTGCAGTGTGTATAGAGAGATTAGGGTTACCCTTTTCTCTGAGCAAAGCTTGTACTCCACCATGTCTTCCAGAGAAGTTTGCAGCTCCATCAAATGCTCAAGCAGCCATCTGTTTGGAGTCCAATTGACAAGCATTTAACTCTTCTACGATGTGGGTTGTCACAGATGCAGCCAATGTGTCTTCTATAACTTGAACATCTAGAAATGCATCTACTGGCCTACCACTGACATCAAGATAACGTACACAGTGACTTAATACTTGATGTCCATTTGCATCGGAGCATTCATCAGCCATGTATGCAAATTTTTTGAATGTGATGAGAGAGTTCTTCACTTTTTCAACTGTTGAGTCTTTCACTGTTGCACCACATGCTTCTAGCCAGTCAGTTGAGTTTCTTACAGAAAGATAGTGAGCATTTGCTGGTCTCGTTCAGAACCAGTGTTCAACTTCAGGATGAACAAGTGACAATGCACTTAACATTGGCCTCCAGTTTGTAGTGTGTGGTATCTTTTGCTTAAATAGAAAGTATGATGCCACAGCCATGTATGTTTGCATGAACTGTCTTGTGTCTCCAGCATTCTTAACAGACTCATTAACACTCACCGGTGTTGTCCTTGATCAGTGGAGACTCAGAGTTCAGAGGTGCTTTCACATGAGTTCACCTCCCAGGTGGGTGGCAAGAAGGCACCTTGCTTGTTCCTCCAGCTGCTCACTGTTCGCTCTGGCCACTGTTGTTTGTTGTTCCACCGTTCACTCCATTGCTCTGTTGCCAATGGTCCTACGCCGTCACCTTCTGCTGCCACCTGCCATTGCGACCTCTGCAAGTTGGTCTCTTGAGGTTCTACCCAGCTCTCAGTGATTTCAGCTGAGCTCTCAATGGGGGAACCTCGCTGCTAGTGCAGACTGGGCCATCTCTTCCACAGAAACACTGTGCCCACAGCAGGACTAAGCACTTAGACCTGATTATCAGTGATTTCAACTGTAGTGGTTACTTAACAAAACAAAAGACTATCTATGGAGCCTAATTAGCTCTGTTTTTAAACAATGGAGAGGGGCAGGTCAAATAGTACTTGTGACTCAGGCAGACCATTAAGCAAAACACCTGTCCCCACCCTCTCTCTTGATGCCCTCAATCAGCACAGGCTAAGTACAGTTCTGCTGCCCTTTACTCATACAATAAGAATAACAACATTTCATTACCTCCTTGTACAAGGGTTTGCCGGGGCTCAACCCTCTCCGGGGCGGCGGGGAGCCACACTGGCTCACTACCCACTGTTGAGCTTGGGGAATTCGTCCGGCCGTGGGGTCTCCCTCGGCAGCCCTTGCTGTAACCGGAAGAAACATGGTAAGCCCGGCCCTGGCTCAGGGTGGGGCAACAATGCTAAGTCAGGGCTCTGGCCCTCAGTCAGGGCTGAGCAAATAGCGGTACAAACCGTAGCTAGCCCAGGCCCTAGGACAGGGCGGGGCAACAAATGCTGAGTCAGGGGCTCAGGCCCTCAGTCAGCGCTGAGCAACAACAATAGGTCCCAGCCTTCTCAGGCCAGGGAGAGGGGGAGTCTGCCACCCACGAGTTGGGTGGCAGGGGGGACGCAGGCCCTCCCACTCCACTGCGTCCCAGCCTGGGGCCCTAGCAGCGGCAGAAGACCCCCTTCTGTCAGTGGGGATCCTGGCCGCAACACACCGACATAGGCTCTGGCAGTGCTGCAGCCAGACTGGGGTCGGCTGCCCCTGGGCTACTTCCACACTCCCCCTCGGGGCCTACCTGGGTCCTGGTGTTGGCCTCTGGGGGATCCAGGACCATGGGTTCTTCGGGGCAGGGGTTGATCAGCAGGCCCGGCAACTCCTCCGGATAGCAGGCACAGGGCAGGCCCGGCAGCTCCTCCGGATAGCGGGCGCAGGGCAGGGCCGGCAAGTCTGGGCGGCCGCCTTGGGCCACGGAGGTTTCCCAGTCGCGGACTGGGCTAGAGACGTCTGGTCTCTCCGGCGGCTGGTCCTTTTCTGAGTTCTGAGGGCGAGCCTTTATATTTCCGGGTCGCCGCCTGACCCTCTGAGGGGCGGGCTCAGAGCTCCCTAGCTCCACCCACTCCGGCCTCCAGATGGGCTCTTCCCCCTCTGGGGCGGCGGGGAGCCAC
>NW_020664583.1:11107518-11115784 GCF_002925995.2 Terrapene triunguis
CCGGCCTCCAGATGGGCTCTTCCCCCTCTGGGGCGGCGGGGAGCCACACCGACTCACTACACTCCTGCATTCAAGTGATTTGTAACCCAACCCCAGCCAAAATCTATCACTTGGGCAACACAGTGCTGTTTGCTGGATACCTAGGTAGATTAGGTGTGAATGTAAATACAATCTGGTCCTGCAGCCTTTCCCCCCAGCCCCCAGCTCATCACTAGCTGTCAGGGAGAGCTCATTTCGACTATGTTTACAAATCATAATTTGAAATTATTAGGTTGGCCAACATCACTGAAATGAATGCACTGACATTGTCATAAAAAATAACAGCTGTATAAGGAAGCTAGTCTATGTTCATACTTCCCAAATGTATTATACTTTTTTAGATACACATATTTTATCAAACACTTTATATGCTTTTGAAGTGTATAGCTTAATGTTTCAATTTCAATTTAAATTTCCAAATAATCACCACATTGGCAACACTGCATGTAACTAGTTCACAAAACTGGGATTGGGGAAATTTGGGGGGCGTGTACGGAAATCCCTGGTCTGAGGGCTCCCCTCTTCCGGCCCTGTTGAAAGGAGGGGCTGATTTGAATGTGTGTGTGTCTGTGGGGTCTTTGTGCTGTGGTTTGGCAGGATTTGGCAGGGCGAGTACAGACACAGCCAGGCAGCAGGGACTAGTTAACTTGCCCTGAGCTTTCGGCAAGCGATCAGTGAGAGGGAAAGAAGAGAGAAAGGGGAAAATGGAGGGGCAGAGAAAAGAGACCGGGAAAGGGAAGACAGGGTGGTGAGGAGATGAACAGAGGTGGGTGAGAAATGGGTATAGGAGAGGGAGTGAAAAAGGTGTGTGTGTGTGGGGGGGGGAGATTGCACAAAGAGAAAGAACTAGAGAGAGAGAGAGAGGAAAGATGGAGAAAGAACGAGGAAAGAAGAGAGATCAAGACATCATGAGGAAGAAGAGAGGAGAGGAAAACGGAGCAGATGAGCGAGGGGGGAAAAGGCCCTGAGGGTTATCTCATGCCTTCCGCTGCCAGGGTTTGCAAGGCCCTTTGCAGACTGAGCTCCAAATGCAGCCACTTCTGGGGTGGAGCATATAATCTACTGCAACATGACCCAGAAGGTTAGGACAGGAAGTGATCTTCTCCCATTGAAATTACTGGGAGAATTCTTTGAGGTGGGCCCAATGTGGTGGTTGCTTGACTTGGAATTGGGGCTAGGATCTGGGGAGGAGTGTGTGTGTGTGGGGGGGGGGATTGGCTGGATAAATGCCAAGGAATCTTCCATGATCACAAGTGCTCTGGCCTTTGGGCTCATATCTCTGAAGAGAGGTGGTGCGGGGGGAGAGGAAGGGGATGGGGTCAGAGAAGGAGTAGAGAAGGGGGAAGAGACAGGGACAAAAATGCAGGCTCCGCTCCCACCAGTTTTTCTGTTCAGCTCTGGTGAAGAGATGCGAAATGCTGGGAGGGGAGATGGAACAGAGAAATGAGGCCATTGTGCCTGCAGTGTTGGCCCATTGTATGAGCTTTTACCTCGGACCGTAGCTTGGGGGGGCGTCTCTCTCTCTGGAGGGTGTTAGGCACCAAAACAGAGGGGTGGACATCAGCTCCCCCAAAATCGTCATTCCCTGGAGAGAGAGCAGGTGGTGGCATAGCAGACCCATGTGGCCATCCCCCCAGCCTACGCAGGGCTCTCTTTTGTTTGGCTGTCTGCGTGTGCTAGGAAGCAGCCTGCGGTCCTGGCCCTGTGGAGATGGCCCTGCCGGCTCCCCTGGTGCATGGTGTCCGTCACACTGGGGGAAGCTGCCCATTGCGCTGTGGGTAAATTGCACTACTATGGAGGAAATCCAGGCAGCGGGATGTAAAAGCAGCACCCTTGGGCCGTGCTTTCTCTGCTGCAGTCCCAGCGGGCAGGCCGGGCGTGGAGCATGTGCCAAATCCCTTGGCTTCCCCTGGGGGAGAGGCTGTGAGGGGAAGCGTCCTTTGGCACCAAGGTACTGCAAGGAGTGAGACTACCCCTAGCCCCCAAGGAGACTGCTTTCCCCTCCTTGGCAGCTCTGTCTTGCCAGCTGCATCAGGAGTTCTGGCCAGAAGGCTGTGCTGTGCAGAGTACAAAGGAGGCTGATCTGCCGGCTTTGGCCTCTTCTCTCCCTCCAGGACTGGTGGCGACGTGGGGCCATCTCCCCACGGGCAGTGCTGGAAGCCCCATTGCTTGCAGACATGTCAAACTCGGCTGCGTAATGGACTGTGGAGAACACTTAGCCACTGGCCAAAGGGGATGGACTTTGATGCCCTAATAGGTCTCATCCACCTCTAACTTCTCCACTGCTCTGCCCAGCCTGAAGGCAAGGCCTCTGCCTTTCGCATCTTCCCAGACTCCTCCCCTGGGCTTCCGAGACAAGCCCTGAACTAATTGGATTCAATTAGCACCCCCTCCTATACTCCCCCGCGGTAATTGATTGCATGCAGCCCTCTTTCCCTCCCTCTGCCAGCTCTGACAGCTGGTGAAAGTGCTTCCCCGCTCTTCCAGTCCTGAAAGGATGCAGATGAGAGCTGGGATCCCAGCAGCCCTGGCACCGCATGGTGGGGAATGAATCCTGGATGAGTGGGCAGGTAGCTGGACTGCCAAAGGGGCCCTGGACAGGGTTCAGGGGACGTGGCTCTGAGGTTTGGGTTGTGTCTAATTTAAATGAAAACCATTATAGCAACGCTTTGCCCCAGAGCACCTGCCATCTCAGGGCGTCTTAGCCCTTTACTGATGTTAATGAACTAGACTTGAGGCTGGTATTATTGATCCCCCTTTCATGAGTGGGGAAACTGAGGCACAGAGGTGACAGAGGCCTCACAAAGAGTCAGGAGCAGAACTGAGGATAAATCCCAGGAGTCCCAATCCCCTGCCTTCACCACATGGATAATTTTAAAACAGAGTTGAACAAACCCAGCACTTCTGTATCTCAGAAACCCTTTCCAAGGTGAGATCTCAGGGATGTTCCAGATCTCATCTCATCTCCTCCATACTGCTTAGAGCATTCCCAACTCAGTGACTGGGGAATGCCCAGAACAGACGGGGGGGCGGGGGGGGAGGGGAAAGGGACACCAATGCCGCTATGCCAGTATAGCACCCGGTGTAGACATTCATTCAGTTTAGGAAAGGCCTTTTTCAGTACAGTTTCAGCCATTTCCCAAGCCATACAAGCTATAGCAGAAAGAGGCCACTTATACTAGAATGAGACAGTCCACCCAGGTTACACAGGGCCATCCATAGGCATACGCAGCATACGCGGCTGCGTAGAGCACCTGAAAATTTGGGGCACCACCAGGACCAAAGGCGCCGACTTCTCATCTTGCTAGGGGGTGCTCGAGCTCCCGGCTCCACTCCAGGCCCTGTCCCCACTCCACCCCTTCCTCCAAACCCCCTCCCCGCCTCTTCCCGCCCCTGCTCCACCCACACCCCGCCTCTTCCCTGCCTCCTCCCCCGAGCACGCCCCATCCCCACTCCTCCCCCTCCCTCCCGGAGCTTGAATGCCATGAATCAGCTGTTCATGGTGCTCTGGCAGCGCTGAGAAGGAGGGGGAGGAGTTGGTAAGTGCGGGGCTGCCAGGTGCGCAAGAGGCACGTGGGGAGGGGGAAGGGGGGGAACTTGGCGCCGGTGGGTGCTCTGCACCCACTAAATTTTCCCCATGGGTGCTTTAACCCCAGAGCACCCACCCACGGAGTCCACGCCTATGACCGGGACAGCAAGTAAGAGCAGGTTGGCTCCTGCACACCCAGCGCCCGCTGCAGTCTCCTTACTAGGCAGAAGGCAAGGGCTGTATTCACAGGGGCACCAGTTGTGCCGGCGTAGGGGCACCAGTTTAATAATACTGCGTGGGGCCCCATAAATCCTCAGGACGGTCCTTAGGTTATACCTGTATAACTGTAAACTATCAATGCTGTAGTAATGCCTCTGTAGTTCAGACACTTCCGTCCCTGTAGTAAATCCACCTTTCCGAGAGGCGGTAACTAGGTCGACCGAAGAATTCTTCCTGCAACCTAGTGGTGTCTACATCTGGTCTTAAGTCAGTTTAATTGCATCGCACGGTGTGACATTTTTCACAGCGTTAAGCAAACTTTGTAGTGTAGACCAGCCCTGTAGGACCATTCCTAGGGCCACTTCACATCCCTCTGGCAAGGTGAAGGTGCCTTAAAGTGGGCAAGAATTACAGTGACACCCATTGAAAGTGGCCTCAGTATAAAATGAGAATGACCCCTGTAGTGTGTTACCTCCATGCTGCACTGGGACAAGTGACTGCCAAGCTGCAGAGCACTGGGGGCTTGAACTCCTGAACAGATGGCTTAATTTTCCAAGGGTGCATGCATTCCACTGCCTCCCTGAAGTCAGCATCTCTAATGATCGGGCCATGTTTATTCTGGTGCCCAGCTTGGGCTGCAGGTATCTGATGTTAAAAGCTTACGTTTGACTCCCTTATAGAGTGGGACCATGTATGCTACCTGCCCATCCTTACCAAGGACTTCAAGGACATACCCCCAATTATAAATCATTTTCAAAATGCTTCAGATCTGAATTCCTAGTTAGGACATCAAAGATGATGAAAACAGGAAGGAAATTTAAACTTTCCTTTACTTTCCCTGGCAATGCTGTTTGTTTACTATTTGCACTTCACCAGGTTGGAGGTTGAAACTAAGCTGGTCAGTTTCATATTCTGTTTTGAATCAGTTTCACTTTGGATTTCTCCTACACTAGCACAAGACTGCGGCTGTGTTCGGTTTTATAGCCTTGCTGGGGACGTTTTTGATATAGGAAGAATATATTCAATGTCATGGGGGGGAGAAACATCCTCAAATATGAAATCTTTTCTTTTCATAGTAAGGTTTGAAAATATCTGCATACTCAAAGCATGCAAGAAACTAGCTGACTCAGTCATCTACTGGTTTGTTTCATTTACTGGTGAGCGATTTATGTAGAGGAAAGGCTGACTGTTTGGAGGGATGGACATATGGATGCTGGAATAGAAGCGAGGGATTATTTGAGAGATGAGGTGGCCAAATGGTGGAATGTTGACAAAGAGAAGGGGATTTAAGGAGTGGGTAATTTATAGTGCTTGGGGAGAAAGGCAGTGTTGCTAGCTGTTAGGTTTTTATGCGAGTCTTGTTGTATGTAGTGTTTTTTCTTAGAGCTTCAGATCCTGGAGTCATGGGGTTACGAGAGAATCTCAGTTTTCATCTAAATAAAAAAAAGTAAGTTTCTAGCCCTTGGCTGTGGAGCAAAGCTTGAAAATGTGATCTGTGTGCGCCTGGAAGGCAAAGAAAAAGACCCCAACTTCTTTGTAGTTCTTGTGATTTTTAACTCAATCTCGTGATGTTGCTCATGATTTTTGAACACTTGGGGTTGGCAGCGGTGGAAATGTAACAACTTGACCACAGTGTGTATGTCGTATCCGGATCCCACGGCCCTTCACCTGCCTTGTTCTTTGGATCTCTCTGCCTCTGTTTGTAAAGTGCCTCCTTAGCACATTGACTTCAGCTGGAGCGGTGAGTTGTCAGCTCCTGTGAAAACCACCCGGGCCCCACGTATCTCGTATTGGGCACTCCAAAATGGAGGTGTCCCCAGCCAGAGACTCCTTTGGAAAATGGTGGCTCTAGTCACTTGCACAAGATGATGCTGCGAGCATGGAAAGACTGTACTTTACAACTAAGAGTCAATGGCAAAGCTGGGCTAGCTGAAGGGTGGTCCAGTGGTTAGGGCCCTAGCCTGCCACTTGGAACACCCACAATCAATTCCCTGCTCTGCCACAGATGTCCTGGGTGACCTCAGGCAAGTCACTTAGTCTCTCTGTGACTCAGTTTCCCAGTTGTAAAGTGGAGATAACAGCCCTGCCCTGCCTCACAGGGCCCAAGGCCATAAAGAATGTGAGGTGTTCAGAGACTGCAGTGAGGGGGGCCATATTAAATACCTTAGGCTTGGTCTACACTTACCCCCCAATTCGAACTAAGATACGCAACTTCAGCTACGTGAATAACGTAGCTGAAGTTCGAAGTACCTTAGTTCGAACTTACCTCGGTCCACACGCGGCGGGCAGGCTCGGTGCCGCTCCCTGATCGAGCGGGATATCCACCTGTTGCTAGGATGGGGGCGGTACAAAAGCTAACCCAGACAGACAGGCTAGTGGACTGAGCAGCATTAGATATTTATTTTTTGCCCCTTAATACAGTGCTTGGGGCTGAATTAGCAGCCCGGGAGTGATTCACAAGTCAGGGACAGCATGGGCATTGGCAATAAAACCTGCCTCCTGCAAGTCACTAGATCCCTGTCCTGGAGGCACCCGTTCTAGGCATGAGTGGGTAGGTCAGGCCTTGGGATCCTTTCAGCCTCTTGGCAGCCATGATCAGCACAGGATAAGCTTCCAGGGGGAAATCGGCTGACACCCCCCCACACCCCGACTCATTCTTTTTGCCCTGCTGTCTACTTCCTTTTAAAAGAAGAAATGTGTCTTCTTGGGCCTGCGGGAGGGAAGGCAGGCTGCTGCCGGGTTGCGGGTTGGCTGATGGGCCAATACTGGAGGAGATTAGGGAAGAAATCTGCCTTTCATTTTACTCCTCTCCATGCCAAGGACCAAATCCATCTCTGGTGTAACTGTGCAGGATTCAGTGGCATTCCAGCAGTGACTGACTAACCCCACTGCCTCTGCCAGCTCGGTAGGGGAGAGAGCACAGAAGCCGCAGAGAATTCAATCCCAGAGAGCTGCAGCTGCTGGGGAAGTCCTTGGAAAGGCGGGTCTCCCCCATCTCTTGCTCTGTGGCAGTCAGTCTCCTTGCAAGGAGCTGGGTGGAGCCCTGCCTGTATAAAACTTCCCAGTAGACTCCTTGGAGCCAGCTGCTTGTGGCAGGCGGGCTGGGGAGAGGCGGGGTGGGGAAGGCTGCATGAGCACATATTGGCCAGCTGGGATCTTCGCAGCTGTCTCTCCCTGGAAGGCGTTGCAGTAGGGAGGTCGAAAAGGAATCCCATTGAGTTAAAGGCAGGGGAGCCTCGAAAGGAAGAGCGGAGCAGCAAGTGAGCATGGAGCAGAGCTGCCTCTCCCAGCTCCTGGCAACCTGGTGGCTCTTTTGGAATCTCTTCGCCAGCTGCCAAGGGACCAAGGGGAGCGTGCCCAGACTCCGCCTGTCTTATAAAGGTAATTTGCAGGGGTGGTGTAGATATGATGGTCCCAGGATATTAGAGAGTAGGGTGACCAGATGTCCCGATTTTATAGGGACAGTCCTGATTTTGGGGGCTTTTTCTTATATAGGCACCTATTGCCCCCCACCCCCGTCCCGATTTTTCACACTTGCTGTCTGGTCACCCTATTAGCGAGACAAGGTGGGGCAGGCACTTTCTTCCCCAGACCCGAAGAAGAGCGCTCTGTAAGCTCGACAGCTTGTCTCTCTCACCAGCAGAAGTTGGTCCAATATGAGATATTACCTTCCCCCGCCTTGTCTCTCTTGCAAAGGTAATAATGCTTATGGAGCTGTATTGCTGGGAGCTGCTGCACGCTCTCTCTCTGGGGATGGTGTTGAGGATTTAAACCTGAAAGGCGCACTGGGCTGCCCCCTGGCTCTTCTCCCACTTTTGACTTGGCACTTGCTGGCTTCATGTGCTTATGCCTGGGTCTGAACAAGTGTTGGGGCATGCGCTGACCTGATCCGAGCGATCTCCAGTGTGTTGGGGACAGGGAGGAGGTATTGGTGGATGGGGAGGGGGGATTTCTGGTGCCTGCTGGATGTGGGGATGGGTTTGTGTGCAGGGAGGTGATAATGAACAACTGGGCAGGTGTGAGGTGGTGTGGGTGCGAGCAAGGGTGTACATTCACTGTGGTGTCCCCGGGCTCTCATAACCCCTTCTCAGCTCAATTACACTGAGATCTGCTGCGGGCAGAGTGGGAGTGCTGGCAATTAACTCCTTCACTCCTCCCTCTGGGTGTACACTGGATGCCTGACAAATTAGCCCCCGCGACCCTGTGGCTGTACCGATATGTGCACTGCATGCGTGTATTCAAACTCTCAGCGCCCCATGGAACTGCAGAGCATCCTGCGCGAGTGTGACACAAGGCACTTACAGCGGGGGGTGAGTGTGTGTGTGTGTTGGGGAGTGTTAAGATTTATAAATGACAGGTTTCAGAGTAGCAGCCGTGTTAGTCTGTATCCACAAAAAGAACAGGAGTACTTGTGGCACCTTAGAGACTAACAAATTTATTAGAGCATAAGCTTTCGTGGGCTACAGCCCACTTCTTCGG
>NW_020664583.1:11118784-11128385 GCF_002925995.2 Terrapene triunguis
CCGAAGAAGTGGGCTGTAGCCCACGAAAGCTTATGCTCTAATAAGATTTATAAATGGTCTGCCCCATTTGCCCTCACTGCCCCCTGGTGGTCTGCTGCCCCTCGTGTGGTTGGAATGGGAAAAAGAAGGGAGTTCCTGCAATGACTTGAGGGGTGGTCACGCCCCCCCACATGCTAGGAAATGTCATTCTCTCATGTCGTAGCAGCGGGCAGTGGCTCAAACAGGGAGGGTAGTGGCCCCGCCTGCCCCCAGGCACTGCCAGGCTTTGCTTGTCCCCAGACTGCACAGGGATCTATCTCAATGGCTAACCTAGCAGCCATAGGCCAACCGAGATTGTAGCCGTCTGCGGGGAGAGTGTCTGCTACCCTGCACGTCTGTGTTACCTGCGAGACTCCCTCTCTCTGCCCTGCTGGGATGGAATGGTGCCCGGGCCAGGATTAATGCCTAAATGAAGGGATCCTGCTTAGAAACGATCCCCCAACCTGGCTAACATGAGCGCCACCATCCTTGGTCCCTCCTCCTTCTTCATCCCCTGGGTGAGACTATGCGTGTGATGGGTCCCCGGGGGACCCACAATGCAGTGATCAGTTTGCAAGACTGCATGCAGCTGCAGCTAACGGGACAGTGGGTAGCTGGAGGGTTTGGGGCTGTTCCTGTCCTGCGTGGGTGAGGGAACACCTTGAAATTCAGAGCAGGTGCTTAGCGTAAAAGGGGAAGTGGTGGCTTTCAGGGCATGTTTGCACTGCATGCAGCACTTGTAGATACTCCAGCTAGCTTTGATCCAGCTTGCTCCAGTAACAATAGCAGTGAAGCTGTGGCCATTGACTATGTACCCAGTGTCTTGGGCTGGGCTAGCCCCTGCAGCCGCCTGTGCTGGAGCGGCTTCTCCGCTATTGTTACTCAAGCTAGCTTTGATCTCGATTAAAGTTAGCTGGGCTATATCTCCATGTGCTGCAATCTTGCCTCCCATTGAAGTGTAGGCACATACCCTCTCTGCCCCGGCTGCAGCCAGCACCCCCTTGTGACCAGTGTGTGGTACTGCAGCCAGAGCAGCCTGGTTCTCAGCATTCTGCCCGGAGAAGGCTCTTTCCAACGCATGCGCTGTGTGCTGGCTGGCCTGGCCCCACTCCAGAAGGAGCAGGAGGACTGTTGCTTCCTGGACTGGCAGGTGCCCCCTGAGAGTGAGTGACCTTCCTGGAGCTCCGTGCCCCAGCGCTGGGTATGCGTGAGAATGGCATGCAAGGCTTGTCGTTAGCCAGCATTACCCTGTATCGCCCGATGCTTCCCTGGGATGTGCAGCGGCTTGATTTGCATCCCTTGTGCCCCTGCAACACTGGGAAACTGCCAAGGGTGGGCTCTCTCCGGCCATCAGAGGCGCTTCTTCCTTTTGCTGGGGCTGGAAACGCCTCAAGAACAGCCTTTGCCATGGAGTTTTGCCACCTTGTTTTGATTGGAGCTAGGAACTGGACAGAGGCAAAACAGCTGGGGTTGGAGTTGCAGCTGGAGGGTCAGGCTGGCTTTTATTTTTCCCCTTTTCTGGGCCTGCTTCTAGTAAGTCAAACTCCCATTGACTCTGGTATGAGCAGGCACAGGCTTGGGGTTGTGGGCACTTGGGTGCATATGGTACCACCGAAGAGGCACTGTCCGTTGCACAGCAGCTTATGCGTCAGGCTCAGATTGGGGACTTTGGTTGGGGACTGTAGATCAAATTGCATTAGATGGGATATTTCTGAAGAGTTTCTGACCAGCCAATATAGTCCCTCCCTCCTTGCCTCCCAGCCCTCAAAAAGACGTTGAGGGGTGGGATTGGGGAAAGTCCAACTGGGAGAGTGGTGGAAACATGAAACAGAAGAGCTGGCTCGAGTCTAGTGCTCTTGAGGGTTTGCTGCACACTGCCCCAGAGGACAGATGTCAGGGTGGCTGAGACCCAAGCCACTGTGGATCTGGTGGCTAACAGCCCACAGAACTGGGGAAAGTGACCCTGCTGTTTACAGTGACTTGCTTCCTTGTAGATCTGGACTTGGCGGGGAGGCTGACTCGGCCTTTGGCTCAGAGCTCCTCTGGCCAGGGCGGAATGTCAAGGCTCTCTCTCCTTAGGTGGCCACTTGCATAGATGTGAGCTACAGGCAGAAGAAGGAGAGGTTCCCCTGAAAACCATGAATGGCTCAGTTTGTGGGAGGAGGGGAGGGCAGGATTTGGGACTGCTCGAGGTGGCTTCCCTGCTCCGCTCCTCTGAATTCCAGTGGCAGTAAAGTACTAAGCTTTACTTACTCCAGATACTGGGCCATGCATACCTGGTCTGGGGTATGCCAGGGAAGGTGGAGACCAGAATTATCCTACTCTGAACCTAGTCCCATGCCTGCTACTTGCTTGGGGAGGGAAATGGAGCACATGGAGACCCCTATTCTGGGAAGCTGTCCTACTGGGACTCAGAGAACTGAGGGTACTGAACTGGTTCCTGCTGTTTGAGCAGGGGACATTGTTACCGTGCACATGGCAGCTGCCATGCTGGGACAGACCCACGTCCTGGCTGGCCAATGCCTGGGTCTTGTGCAGTACTGTGCCATGGGAGGACAGATCTTCCTGAGCCCAGCTGTTGAACAGTGTATGTCCTTAAGCCTGAGAAATGAGAGCAGTGTGTCCTAGTGGATGGAGCACTGAGTTCTGTTCCTGGCTCTATCACTGGCCTGCTGGGTGACTTTGGATAAGTCACATGACCTCCCTGTGCCTCAGTTTCCCCATCTGTAAAATGGGGATAATAAGTCTGACCTCCTTTGTGAAGTGCTGACAGATCTGCTGATGAAAAGTGCTAGATGAGAGCTAGGGATTATAATTGTATCTGAGCAACTTTATTTGCTGGGTAACATTTTCAAAAAGTGCCTGAGTGCTTGAGTCATTTTGAAAATGAGACCTATGCTTCTTAGTCACTTAGGTGCTCTTGAAAATGATACCCATTTCTTAGGCATAGGAGCATCTTCTCCTTTACTGCAGTTTAACTCAATAAGTTCCTGCAGCTGTGCATTCCACAAGTTAACTATGTTGCATTTAAAAACAATCTTTTTCTCCCTCCCCCTTTAAATGTACTACCTTTGAAATGTATCTAGTTGCTAATTAACATTACCTTTGAAATGTATCCCTAATTAACCTTTCTGTACTGGTAGCACCGGGGACCCTGGTGTTGTATGAATGTCCCTGTCCCAGAGAACTTGCAGTCTTAAAGACAAGCCTTCTGGTGCTGAAGGGGGAGCTATGATAGAAGGATGTAGGCAATTCTTAGCCATTCAGGAGCAGCGATCTCAGCTCCCCACCTGCCAAATGATTATCAGCTGGCAGCTTTCTCTGTGCATTAAGGCAGAGGGGAGTTTCCAGGTGGGCCTTGAAGGAGGTTAAGTTGGTGGCTTTCAGGATTTTTTCCTGGCAGCTTTTCCCACACAGAAGGGTAGGTGGGAGTAATGGGCTGGCTTTCTCTGTGCTGCCTTCGTCATTGCTTTATGAGGAGTTCTGCGTGGGGAAATCTGCCAGGGCGACCGTGAGAATCTCCTGCTTAAAAAATAAACTCCAGCGCGGAACCATTAGCTATTTAAAAATAGACTACAAGGGAAAGGAAGCCGGGAGGGCTAGAGATGAGAGGGAGGCTGCAGCGGTATACAAGGCGGAGGTGAGGCTGTTTTGGCCTCACTGCTTTGAAGGAAGGCAAATCAAACAGCCCCTTTAGCGTGTGGAATGTGACACATCGCGGTTCGTGCAGCACTGGCTGTTAAAACCACAATGGACCACGTCTTGCTGTGAGGTCCTGCCCAGACCTCCCTGCTGATCGGCACTGTAGGGGTGCACCCCAGGGGTCCTGCCACCCCCATTTGCCACCCTGGCTGGGGGTGTTTCTGCTTCCACATAGAGGTGGTAGGTGGCCCCAGAGCTCTGGGGTGGGGTCTGGTTATCTTCCAGGGGAAGACTGCCATGCGTGGGTACATGCAGCAGGGTGGAGGTGAACGGGGCTGTCAGCCAGCTGGAGGCACAGCAGGTTCATGTCAGGGATAGGGCAGGGGAGGCTCTGGGAGGAAGTGCCCTGCACTGTGTGTGGGGGATGCTGGCTGGTAGCTACAAAGGGCAGGAAGAGTTTGAGCTCCTCCTTTCTAGGGGCAGTTGAATTCTCGCCTACTTGGCTGTGAACATGTCAGGCCAGTCTCAACCCTAGTGTAACTGCTGAAGTCAGGGGAGTTACCCCAGGGCTGGAGCTGGCCCATGCACCATGAGGTTGAACACATGCCACTTTGCTTCCCCATCCCCCAGCGGCTAATCCAGCCGCTCACCTGTGAGCCAGCCAAATAGTTCCTGAACTTCAGTGTATGGTCAGGCCTTCCTGCTGCAGGGAGTTCCCACCGTATCTCCTGCTTCCAGCAGGGAGCTGTGCCATTGTACAGGATGGACACACGGACACTGCTGGGCATGCTGGCCCCTCGCTGCGTGGTTCCCAGTTCTCAGCCACTCAACTGGGGCCGAACTCTTGGTTACACCTGTTGGCTTTAATGAGCCTGCACTGGTGTGAGTGGGAGAGGAATGTGGCTCTGGGGAATGAGGAGGCTGCAAGATAGCACCCTGCCTCTCTCTCTGGAGTGGGGTTCATGGGACTCGGGACTCATGTAGGGATAGACGGGTGTGAACCTCCGAATGAGGGGCTCCGGTCCCAGAGCCGATGGCCTGTTCCCAAGCACGTAGCAGATCGCCTGAGCTCAGTTTCTCTGGCTGCGGCTGTCTGGACTGTCTCTCTCAGCCTCCCGCCAGGTTCTTTGGCTCTTTTGTGCCTTGTGCCATGGGCTGCTTCAAGGACAAAGATCCAGGCAGCCAAAGCACAGGCCAGCGCACCCAGGGTCGGTGCTGTCGAGAATCCCGCCCCAGAGGAGCCGTCCTGATAAATGCACCGAGGGATGGAGCTGGCCTGAGCCAGTTAGAAGATCCATTGGGAGAGGACGAAGTGTGAGCCCAGTGAGAGGAGAACCATCAGAACTGGGCACCACTGCCCACTAGGGGTGGACTGAGCGCAGCACCTGTATGGAGGGGGACCTGATCTGGATTTCCATGTCCTACTGGAAAGGACTCTGTGTAGGGAGAAAACCTGAGCTGGAATCCTGTGCCCACCTGGAGTGGACTCTGGATACATCCCGTAAGAGGAGGGGAAGAACCTGGACTGGATTCCTGTGATCACTTGGAAAGGAATGTGGCTCTTGGCCCTTCCCACCGGCCTGTGGTTGCTAGCACAATGATGTATCCCCTTGATTTATGTGTACAACATGCTGTGGCTCATTAGTCAGAAACAGACCCACAGAAAACAAACTGTCCTTGATTTGATGTAGGGTGACCAGACAGCAAGTGTGAAAAATCGGGACAGGGGGTGGGGGGTAATAGGAGTCTATATAAGAAAAAGACCCAAAAATCGGGACTGTCCCTATAAAATCGGGACATCTGGTCACCCTAATTTGATGCCTCCAAAGACTGGGAACCTCCCGCTTGGTAAGGACCCCAGCAGGGCAGGTCCCAGAGCCCGGCACCTCCTGGAGTGGGAGGGTGCTGCAGAAATGTGCAGGGGAGTTTGGAAGCGTGTTGCACTGGAAATGCCAAGGGCGGTATCCCTGTGCTTTGTAATTACAAGCAGCAGCAGCCCCATGCTGCTAGGAAGAGAGCGGCTCCCACTGAGCACAAATGCTCTCTGGCCTGGGGGGAGAACCTCTCGCCCTGACCCATGGCTGACCCAGCGCAGCTGGCAGCCCTGAAAAAGAAGGAGACTCTTGGGCAGGGTGGAAGGAACCAGCCATGTTCCAAAGGGATCACCATATTTTCCCAGTGGCATATGAGCAGGCTGGCTCCAGCACTATCCTCACTTCCCCACCCACCCTGGCAGGAAATACTGGAGCAGGTTTGGAGCCCTGCGATTATTGGTGCTTTTGACGCCTTCCCCCTTTCTCCCGCCTGGGGATGTGCTCGGAGCTTTCCCGCAGCTCTCCACAGGGAGCCGTTGGTTGTAAAGCAGGGTGGCTGTTGCTGTCGCCAACTGTGCATACGCATGTTGTATTGTGCCCGCTTGTCCCCTGGCTCTTTGAAGCGTGGCCTCCTGTCGTGCTATGCTCACTGGCAACCCCTGCTGGAGAGAGCAGAGCGGATCAGCTGCAGGCCTGCTCTGTCACAGCTCTCAGTGGCTAAACAGCCCCTCAACTCCCAGTCTATTGTGTGGGCCATATTGCCTCCTCCCCATGGCTGCAGTGACCCCTGCTGGCAAGCATTACCAATGGCAGGCCCTCTCCATTGCTGAACTCGGCTAATCCACCAATCTGGTCCACTTGGGTCTAAAACAGATCCGATGGGATTTATTTCCCCTTTCTTCCCTATGTTCCCCACCCCCTCTCTTTTCCCAGCTGCCCTAGTATGTTGCTCAGCCCCTGAATCTCTTTGGTTTGCAATGATGACGTTAGAGAATCCAGAAGTGAATCGGAACAACTCTAGTACTGCAGTGAGGGGCGAGACTCGCTGTTTAACAGCCGGTTTTTCTAGGCACTTTCAAATCCCCACCCTGACGTAGATTGCTCTGCAAACAGCCCTGCCTAGTCATGGCCCTGCCAAAGGGCGCTCTTCATTGCCTCAGCTACGCAAGCTGCTCCGTCGCCAGCTGGACACGTTTGTCCATCAGAACAGCCGATCGCTGGCTGATCCGAGACTGGACCAGCCCAGCCAGGATTAATCTCTGCATCTGAGCTGTGATTTTTGAGAAGCACTAATTAATGGGGCTTTCATGTTACCCTGGAGGAGCTGCCATGCAGAGAGGGGAGGTGACTTGCCTGGAGTCCCACAGCGAGTCTGGCAGAGACTCTGGAGGAGAACCCAGGAGTCCTGAGTCCCAGTGCCTGGCTGGACACATTTTCTGTAGTTCAAGGAAACTCCCATCAGGGCTGCTCTCCTGCTATTCAGGGAAGCAGCATAACTCCAGTGGCTGGCAATACGGGGAATATAGTCTCTTCTGTGGCTAGCTGGGAGTTTCCTGCTAGGAGGCTGTGATTGGCTGGAACAGGGAACCAGAGTAGCCTTTTTGAAGAACAGGGCCCATTGTGCAACAATCAGAGGTGATGCCAAAGCCTGCTGGAGTGCCTGGAGCCAGAATCTGGCTGGCTGGAGGGAGGGAAGGAAGCTGCCCCAGCCCTTGGTGCTGTGGGAGCAGTTAGTTCTCCCTGAGGCATGGGCTGCATGGAACAAAGCATTCACTGCACCTTCTCACTCCTCCTGCAGCGTCCTTCCTGGGGGTGTGTGCCCAGTGCCAGGGCACCTCCAGCTGTGTGGTTGGGAAGGTCCTGCTCTTCCCCACCTTCTCAAGGTGCCCCTGCCTGTTTACAGAGGATTCATAGGGCTGGCTGGGTGCCGAGCTGCTGCTTCCTCTGAAGAGAGAGAGGCTGCTGTCTCAGTGCGAAAGATGGCTGAGATTCTCAGAGCTGATGGATCCGTGCACCCCACTGAAATTAACAGGAGCTGGGCAGCATTGAAAATTTCAGCCTATGCTTCCCCCCTCTGTGCCACCAGCCTTTATAGCGAGAGGCAGCATGGGCCTCTTGCCACTCGCTGTGTAATCCTGGGTCTGAGACTGTATGGCCTAGAGGAGCCGGCCCTGGCCTGGGCATCAGGAGAGCTTGAGTTTTAGTCCAGGGTTGGTTAGTGACAAACTCTGCCCTGGTGCGAGCCATTTCTCCTCCCACCCTTTATCTGTTTTAGGCTCTTAGTGGCCCTCTAGGTGCTACTATAATTAATAATGTAGGACGGTGCCTCCATTTCCCCACCAGTGAAGTGGGGATAGCAATGCTTCCCCGTGTGGGCATGAGCTTGACTTAGTTCACAGCTGGAAAGCACTCGAAATGTATAAGGCCAGCTCCTCAGCTGGAGTAAATTAAGAGCTGATTGGAGATTTATGCCATAAAATGCTACACGGTGACGCTGCTCTTGTTCCAACCTGTGCACCCTGTCGTCCTGCAATAATTCAGCCAAAAACTAGGGCCCGGTCCTGTGGTTCCTGCTTTGTCCTCCCCAGGGAAAGCTCCCATCAGTCCATGGGAGTTGTATCTGAGTATGGGCTGCAGGCTCGGGCATGTAGTTATGAGGTGGTGAAGTCAGGGAATTCCAAAGGAAAGGCATGAAAACTGCGCGTATGCATTGCTGTAGAGGGTTGAATTACATGGGGATCCCAATGCTCTGCTTGTATCATGCCAGTAGAGAATTGGCCAGTCAGGGCAGAGATCTGGCTAGGAGAAAGAGGTTGGCACCTAGGCACTCCCTGATGTCAAAGTTGCTCTCTGGAGGGGGCAGACTGACGAAGTGCATTGCTTACAGGGCCCTGTGTCCCAGTACCTTAATACTGCATCACTCCTATAGAAAGCAACAAAGAGTCCTGTGGCACCTTATAGACTAACAGATGTATTGGAGCATAAGCTTTCGTGGGTGAATGCCCACTTCATCAGACGCATGTGGCTTTGTGCTCTAAAAGCAAAGAGAGGGAGCTGGGTAAGGCACAGGCCTGGGAGGCAGAGGACCTGGCTACTCTTCCGGCTTGGTTGCTAACTGGTAATACGACTCTGAGCAAACCACGTCAACTTCATGTACCTCCGTTTCCCCATCTGTGTCGATATGGTCCTGTCACATGGGGCGGGGATGGAGCTTAATCATGAATGTTGTTAAAAGTGCTTTGAGATCCTCCAATGGAAGGCGCGAGAGACCAGCCAGGCATTAGCATTTGCTCTGCCATTCCTCTCCTCCCCAGCAGGGCTTTGATGTTCATTTAAAGTGCAGTCCTGGGTTGCCATGCTCCGTGTCTCCTGGGGGCTCCAGAGCACATGTGTTCAGTTTAAATTTAATGAGATACCTTTATTTCCCCCAGCCCCTTGGCTCCGCCCTTCACCCTGGGATCTGAAAGTCAAGCTGGGTTCATTTCTTCTCCTGCAACATCCCCAGTAATAAAAGCTCTTTAGACTAAATGCTGCTTCAGTGACACCCGTGTGACTTCTGTTGTCTTGGGTGGGTTTTGCACAGTACCCAAACCTCTTGCTGATGCACAAGCTGGACGAGGCTCCGGCTATGGCAGGCTAACAGGTGTAAGTGTGTCTCATCGCTGAGCCCGGCAGCTCTGCCTCCACGTTGGGAGTCCGACTGCTGACATGCTGGTTTTCACTCAAGTCCCTTTCCAGGGCAGAGCCCGCCAGAGGACCAAGCAAGGGGAGGAAGGTTTCCCCGCCCTTGTCATGGAGGTGGGGATGCTTTGGTGCCAACCCCTCTCCCTTCCACCAGTGGAAGCCAGGAATGACTCCAGGGAAGAGGTGTGTGTGTGTGGGGGAGCAGGGAATGAGGCACTGCAGAGCCAGGTTCATGAGAAGAAGATTGCATTGCTCTGTGTGGGTGTGTGATCTCGAGCCGCTGTAGCTCTGCGGTGCGTGGGGATCACAGAATCACATGGCCTGTCGGTGTTCCCAAGGGCTGGGTTTTGTCTTGGCGGTGTCTTTGATGAGTGACTATTCCCAAAGGTGAAATGGTTGAGAGAGGAGCTCCAGGGGGAGGACCAGAGAGACGGGGGGGGGGG
>NW_020664583.1:11128485-11146197 GCF_002925995.2 Terrapene triunguis
ACTTCCCTGCAGTTTCCCATCCATCCCTCCAGCAGCAGCCTGCTCTGTCCTGCTCACAGCCCTACTGTTAGACAAAACAGAGGCTGGGTCAGGAGGGCTGGGTTCCTGTCACTTCTCCAAATACTGCGCAGACAAAATAACGGGGGGAGGGCTGGAAGAGGGGGGAGCATGGCAGGAGGCAAGGTGGACGCCTGGAGAAGCTGTTTGGGTTGGCTCCGCACTGTGGGATCTCTCTGCTAGCAGCACTAGGCAGTGCAGTTATGGGGTTGAGGGAAGGGCCCTTGACACAGAGTCCTGGTTCTTCCCCCTGGCTTGGTAAGTGGGGGCAGTAAAGAGGGGAGGGTTAAGGGAATTAACTCTGGAGGTCTTCTCTGTCCCAGTGGGATCTGAACAGCCCTGCAAATCAGTGGGGCAGAAATTCACTGTGCAGCCAGTATGGTACTGCTACTTCTCCCATCCTCCCTCCCCCCTGTGCATACTATAGGTGCATACTTTACACCCCCATCCCACCCCCTCCCCCTAATTGCCACCCAGTACTGTACCTCTCCCATCCCCCCAGCTGGCAGTACATTGTTGTGCTCCGTCCTCTCCTAGGTGCAGCAGGAAGTGAAGTACGGCAGCGTCATGCCTCGTCTCCCCTGACGAGGTGGTTTGAGGGTGCAGCGGGGGAGCATGCCCAAATTATGAAGAGGGGCCTGAATCAGAACTCCTGAGCTAAGTTTGGGGACGATTGGCTCCAAATCCAAATGTTGGGCTTGGGTCTAACTCTAGATGGCATCTCCAGCAACACAGCTCCCCAGCAAGCCTCTGCCGCAACCCAGCACTGCCTGCCCCCAGAGTGAGGTCTTTGTGCGATGGATCACACTGCATCTCACCTCCTGCAGCATGACCCCCTCTAGACCTTGGGTACGATTATTATGATGGAGAGGGACTGATACCCTTTGGGTATGGCACTTTTCGAGCCGGACCTAATCCACAGAGTCCAAGCTTCCAGCTAGAGTCTGGGGTATGGAGGGTGGTAGGTCTGAGGTATCCCCGCTGTGAGAGTGAGCGCGCCTGGGTGGATCCTCCCACTATGGGTCATGAGAGGAGCTTTGGTTGTAGCTGATCATGCCGAGGGGAAATCCATGGCTCTCCTGGGTGTTGGGGGGAAGCCCAGACTCTCTGCGGGGGCCCTTGGTCTCAGGCAGGGAGCAGGCCCCTCTCCTTCACCCCACCCCGTTGCTCATCACAGACACGCTGGAGGATTAATGCAAATATTAAAGCTCCCAGCCTGTGGAGGAATTTGCCTGGGGAAAGTTTTCTGAAACAATAAAAGAGCGAGGGGCCTTGCCAATGTTATTCTGAGATGGGAAAATATTATTGCTGTTTAATAACAGAAAAACACCACGGCCCCTTCCAGGGGGCTGGAGAACCATGAGACCTCTGAGGTCAGGTCCGTAGTGGGGGAGGGCTTGGAAGAGCAGCCAGGTATGATGGTGTGGTGGGGCACAGCAGCAAGGCGAGTTGGGTAGCTGGGGGAACCTTGAGCGGTGTTTGGCAGCTGGTTAGCCAGTGACCACACATGTAAGGCCCAGTCCTGCCTCTGTTGAACTCGATGGTAGTTTTGCTGCACCAGGTGCCCAACATGGATGTGACTTTGGGGCTGGATTTTCCCTGGGGGAATGGCTTGGTATCTGAGCGTGTGTAGGAGAGCGCGTGCAGCCCATGGCTCTGCCCATTGGGCATTGCTGTTGATGCTGCACCTCCAGCCAGTGGCTGGACAGTAGGATCCACGCCCCTGTCCCAGGTGGCAGCATGGCTTGCTGTATGCGTGCATCCTGTTGATTTGCACAACCGAGTCCCTGCCCTGGGAATCTCCTGGCCTGCCAGGAGCTGTGCCAGTCTCTGTGGCTCTTTGAAGGCCTGGCAGCAACCACAGGGAGGGAAATCCTGTTGGGCTGAGGAAATTGCAGGGCTATAACTGTGCCCTTTGCAGCAAATGGAAAAGCAAATCTAAGCTGGGAGTCTAGCACTGCTTTGAGATTCAGCACAATGTTGGGGGAGCCTGCAGCTGTTCATCCCTGCCCCTACCAGCAGGTGGTGCTGTGCCAAAGAGGAAGCAAAGACCTTTGCTGTGGTGGGGTTAGGTTTGAGGCACCTGCAGAACTCCGCGATGGGTGCAGAAGAGGAGTCCAGTGCAGCTTGTTGGCCGGGCTATCTGTAGTCGACGGAGCCGGCGCCTAGCTCTGGAGACTCTAGGGCAGTTCGCTTTCCTTGCCTAGGCTGTATCCCTGGAAGAGAGCACGCCCGTCTGAACGCTCTGCGAGAATGTCCTTGGGAGGCTCAGCAGCCTGGGGGGTCCAGGGAGCATCTTGGGAGGAGGAGGCGGCGTGGGTGGTGTAGAGAAGAAGGGGCCCGTGTGCGATCAGACGGGACAAGCAGAAGGACTCAAGCGGTCATTGTGAGAAGGGGAAGGACACTGGTTTGGAAGGGAGCAGAGTGTTTTGTTTTCCATGCACAACACAGTAGCTGTCTGCCAGACTTCCAGCTTGAAGCACTACTATTCCGTACAGCAGTACTAAAACTAGGGCTCCATGCCACCAAGTGCTGTACAAACCCATCCCTGGCCCAGAGAGCTCACAGCCTAAATAGGGAGAAGAAAGAGAAACAATTTACCAGCAGGCTTTTAGAATGATACCTCGCAAGGCATACTTTATACAAAACACATCCTAATTACATGACAATGGTGAATATTGGGGTGCCAGGGTGTCACAGCTGGTTTTGGAAATCTGGACACCCTTTGCTCTGGGAGTTGTAAAGTCAATTTATTTTCCCATTTTTGCCTCTCTCACCCCACTTCTCTTCTCCATCTCCCCTCTTCCTCGCTCCTCGCTTTCCTCCTCCTGCAGCTTTGTCCATGCTAAAAGCTGTGGCCAAAAGCTCTGAGTTGGGGCCCGCTGACCTTGCAACACCTTGCATCTGCGCACAACAGCCAGCTTAAGTGGGTGCAATGGGGTCTGGGCTGTGGTCTTCAGTTGAGCCGCAGTGGTTTCCCCACCCAATGAGGATGGGAAGTCACAAGCATTGCTGTGGCACTGGGGTGCCTGGTTCTCCTAACCCTGTCCTGCCACGCTCGTTAGCATGTGATCCAGCAGCCCCGTCTGAGCTCTATGGAGTAAGCACTGCAGGTGTCCGAGAGAACAGCCTTGCAAGGGCCTCAGTGCATGCACACACTCCAACGACTCTGTTGGAAGCAATGCAGCTTTGTGGGCACCTTGGACCATCTTAAGGACAAGGTAGCCAGCCGGCCAGTTCACTCACTGCTGTGGCCTCCTGGGTTGGTGTCAACACACTCTCCATTCTAACCTCTTCCAGTTCCTGCTGCCACTTCCCCTCTCTCCACGGGACCCATCTCTCTTGGCCTTTCCTCTTTCTTTCCAGCTGTCTCCTTGCTGCCCTGCCTCCCACCTGCCCTTGTTGGAGGGATGTGGGTTGTGGTCCCTGGACGGGGTGTCTGGCTGGGTTATAAATGGCTCTGTGTCTCTCTCAGGATCGGGTGACTTTGCCCCCCTTAGCGGAGCCAAACCGGCTTCTCCTGAGAAATAATTACACAGCCCAGTGCAAATAAGCAAAGAGTCAACTGGAAATAAATGACACAGCTAAAGAAAACAAGCCAGGGGGAACGCTGGGCTCTGCAAATAAACCTCATCAAAGGGAGAAGGGGGAGATTAAGAGGGGGCTGAAAGGGGCTGGGCTGAATGAGAAGAGAATGAGGGGAGGAGGGGGAGCTGGAGACTCTACTTATGTTGGGGCCTGACTGTTGTCAGGTCTGTGAGGGACATGTGGTGACCCTCAGCTGTTCCCTGGCCCCCTCCCCTCAGAGTGCTCTAGCATGGAGGCATACCATGGCCTCTGATGGGAAATAAGGTGTAGTAACCCCTCAAACATCTGCCAGTCCTCCAGAGCCAGCACTGAGTCCTGTGCTAGTGTGCTAAGGGCTGGGGTGTCACCCCTTTGGCTCTGACCCCGAGGAGAGTCTGTTGCAGTCTGTGTGGGCGGGACAGGACCGTAACCCACATCAGGCTGTGGTGATCCCATTGATGTGTAGCCTGCTTGAATGGCGGTCTCCCCGTTATATTCTAATCATGGTCTGACAGGCGTGGGCAGAGGGTCACCCTGCCTTATAGGGTCTGGCAACGACGCATGAAATATCAGCCCTTTTACTGGAATTAAAACGTGGAGGCTATAAAACCAGTTCCAGATATGCGGCGGAGAGGGGCCGTTAGCGGGGATGAGAGAGCCCAGCGGGGGCTCTTAGGGAGTGGGAATGTTAATGGGAAGAGTTGGAGTGGGTGGAGGGAGACGGGGGAGGGCTGCTTGTTCTCCCCCCGCCCTGCTACTCAACCTGGAGGTGCTCATTCGCCAAGGGACGCAGCCAGTGTGGAGATTTGGGCATTGAGGTGGGTTTGGCAGGGGAGAGCTTGGAGGCAGGGCTCCAGTCCACCACTCTCCAAAGCTTAGACTGCACTAGCAGTGGGAATGAACCCTCATGTGATCCCAGGGCAGCAGATGACTCCCTTGTTTCTCTGTAGTTGGCCACCGGAGGCGGAGGAGGTAGTTATGTCTGATCAAGATGCTTGCACTGTTCCATCTCGTTGGCTTCAGGGCTACGGCAGCGGGTTTTGATTGATGTCTGTGGCTCGCACCTGCCGAGTGACTTGGTGTGTTTTACAGCCCCTCTGATGGTGTGGCGGAGTACTGAATGGTTTTCCAGTCACGCCTCAGTGCTAACCACCCTTTTAAACACCTGGGGGCATTGCACATTATTTCCCCTTTTCCCTACAAACTATCCCGAGGCCCTTGTGTTGCATGCTCCATTGATGGGCTGCAGAAGATCCATCTAAAAATAACACAAGGTGTGGTTGAGTTATAGGGACCTTTCAAAAGCAGCTGAAAGCCATAAAATTCCCTAACTTAAAACAGACAAAGCCAGGCTAAATCCCTCCAAATTTGGTTATAGACGAGCAGGCGTTGCTCGTGGGCTAATATTCGTTACTCTTTCCCCCTCATGTGTCTTTAAGCACCTAACTCCCATTGGAATAGATAACTCTCAAAGCAGGGCCAAGGAGCCCTGACCCAGCCATGTTCTAAATCTCCTGACAATGAGGATTAGAATGGAAGTTTTGTGTCAGCAACACAAACAACCGTACTGCTAGTAATGAACACCAAGCCGGGTTCCTTGATTCCAGCCCCTAGCGTCCCTCAGAGCCGAATGACTGGCAGCATGGGTCACTCCACATCATGAATAAGGCATTTGGAGCTGCATTCTCAAACCTCAGTGCGCTTGGTGTGTGTCGACAAGCAGAGCAACTGGGGTGTGTTGGTGGGTAGCTGTGCACAGAATTAGTTGCATGTGAGGCTGTTTAAGAGGAGTGAAAATATTCGTGGGTATCATTGCCCTGCCAGCGTGGGTATTTCTGCCCAAATAAGCCAGCAGAATGGAGTGGTGCATCGGCCCCGATTCTGATCTCTGTTTCTCTGGAGCCACACCATTAGAACTCCACTGATTTCTTCCCGGTCTGCACCAGTGTGAACTGAGATCAGAATCTGGGCCCGGGTTGCTAGTCAGAGCCCCAGTGTGCAGAGTTAGGCCATGCAAATGGTAAATAATGAGACAGAGAAATTAACCAAATGCACTCAAAGCTTTGTGGTCCCATCTGGTGAGGAAGTTCAGGCCAGTTTTGATTGTATTTTACCTACTTTGCCTGTCCTGGCTAGCACCATGTTCTCCCTCCTCTTTCCTTCCCCATCCTTGCTTGCTCTAATTGATACCCTGGTTCACTCCTGATTCAGATCAGAGATCCTGCTACAGCAGGGAAAATAATCTCGCTGGGAAATCATTGAACTTGGAGGTTGGGGTGGGAAAGGGCAGCCGCTCTCAGAATTGCACAAAACCACAACAGGGGAGAGGCAGAGCCACCTGGGGACTTCAGGATAAGAGACTGTGGCACTGGATCTGGGCAGTAGTTGGGTGTAAGTTTAATATTCAGTTGGTGGAATCCTAAGTTGTCAGGGCTGCTTGGAAAATAGATGTTGAGTGCAGGAAACAACGGAGCTTTATCCTCCTGGGTTTCCTTGTGTCCATCTCGATGATCATTACTGTGAAAAATCCTAGTTTCTCCTCTTAATCCAATAGTTCTAGCTGCCCCAGGGGAAGCAGGTGACCAGGATCCCAAGCAAAGGCAGGGGAGGGGGCTGCCTCTGGCCCAGCATCCTCATCAGCCAGCATCAGTGGAACAGCCCCAGGACTTGATGACAAAGCCATCTCCCCTCACCATGCTGGAGCTCGCTGTCACTGCGGTGAATTATGGCCTCTCACGCTTGGGGCAGGGTCTCAGTACCGGGCAGACAGCCCCCCTCGGGGGCCTGCCTGGGAGTTGTCCACTCCAGACTCATATTTTACCATCGCTATGCAGTGGAACTAATGCTTTACAGGGCTGCCGTGCACCTGGTTGGTGCTCACTGCACACGGAGACCCCAAATTACCACATTTCTCCCCTGCCGGCCTCTGCCCACTAAGGCTGTGACTGCACTAGGCTTTCATGCTGAACATTTCTCTCCTGGTGCTTTGGTTGGGAAGAAGCAGCAGTGGGGGGAGGCCCTAGTGTAGACAGAAAGCCGGTAGTTTAACCACCTTGCTGTCCCGCCCTCCTTACAGTAAGCTTAGCTGATATGGTGGTTACAATGCCTCCTGTACCCTGTCTACACTAGTGCTCTGCTCCCACTGGGAGCAGCAGTGGGCCCTGCATTGTCACCCTCTTCCTGAAGCCAGAAGGGGTCATGGGAGGGTCGCTCTGAGCCCCCCCTTCCATCCAGCAAGTGGTGAAGTGTTTGATCCAAGAGAGGAGGTGCTTGGGTTTGCTAAGGGAGGACAGCGGGGTGCAGGGCCAGACATAAGTCCGTCAGTGCTTTGAGATCCCATGGCAAACACCATGCAAGGCTGGGGGCACCGGGGAAAGAGCCTTGAGCTGTCCTGATTCAGCTGCGTTTTTCTCACCTCTGCAAGGTGCTGGTTCCACACGCACTCACCATTATACTGAAGGGTTTCCTCTCCTCTGAGTCACTGGGAGCCATAGGACAGACCCCACCACTGTCACCCTGGAACCTGAGAAATGGTGGCCTCTCCATGGGTACGTGTTATGGGATGGGGCATCCAGCTGACAGCCCTGCTGGGCATGCATCGTTTTTTATTATGGCTGAGAACAGCCAAGCTCGCTTCAGGGACAACCAGCTCAGGTCCTGGATGCAAACGGGCCAGTTTATCGATCCACCTCCCTCTCTAAGGCACCCTGCTCACGCCTGCACACCATACACAAAGGAGCCATTCACGCTTCCCTTTGACATGTGGGGGGAGGGGGGATTAACGAGCTGGAGGTGGATTTGGTGAAGTCCTGGTTTCACAATCCTTCTCCACTCCCCTCTCCTCTATCCAAGAGGATTTTCAGTGGCTGAGCTCCCTGAGAAGGGTGTGAGTGTGTATCAGTTACACCGCTGGGGATAAAGGGCTTAATGGTCAGTTTATACAGAATTATTACTGCAGGGGACAGCAATGTTAAACAAGAAGGAACCATCTTTAAGGAGCTGCCAATGCCTGGAGAATGCTGAAACTCTCCTCTTTGGAGGCACTTCTGCTGGGGAAGCTGGTATTTTCACTCCTGTTCTTCCCTCTTCATTGCCCAGAAACGGGATCTTTGTCTCTTTAGGGTTAACCTGCTCCTGCTGCTTATTCCCCAGACCAATGTCATTATCCACTGCTGGTGACAACACACCTTGTTGCTGTGGAGACGTCACAGCTGGAGGTTGCTCCAGTTGCTCAATGAGCTTCTGAGGAGCAAAGCTCACATAGGTTAGAGATGAAGAAATCCTGTCTTATGGCCTCAGCTGATGGAGTCATGTGATTAGAGACTCTCATTTTAAAATTAAGGTAAGCTCCTAGCCTCCAGTTATGGAGAGAAGCTTGCAAATGCCAACCTTAAATGCTCAAACACCAGAAGGCAAATGAAAAGTCCCACTGCTTCATTCCAGGTAAAATTCACCCCTATGCTGATTGTCTAAACAATGCATATGCATCTCTTTAATTCCCAAAATGGGTGTAAGTGATGCCTAGGCCTTAGGGGGAATTTCATCCTCAGTGGACAGGCTGGATGCTATGCAGAGAAGGAGGCAGGGCATAAAGTGAATGAGGCAGGGTCCTGTGGCTCATGGCCTTATCTTTGTACTTGCTATTGCCACAGGGTAAATGTGGAGCAAATCTGAAATTACCTTAATTTGAACATATATGGGCCCTCAGGGGCTATGCTCGGTGACTCAGGGTTGTGTAGTGAATGTGCCTGTCAATAGCTGCCTCATTCACTACACTGTCCATGAGGTTGTGTAGTTGAAGACTTTATTGTCATGCATACGTACAAAGGGACAAAGCTAAGGTTGCATATAGACAACCTGAATTCTGGCATTTCTTGACTTTTTGCATGATTCACTTTGCAACTTTAATGTTCTTTTAAAACAGCTGTCACATGGAATTTAGATTGGACTGGATAGCAGCAGAGGTCAGATTAGCTTTAGTCCTTGTCCAGAACTAGCGCTGGCTACGTGAGAAGAGAAAAATCAAGCAGAGGCTTGGGTGCAGCTGGGTCTCAGGTTAATGGGGACCTTTAATTGATGCCTTTAGGCGTGGTATTAAGAGAAAGAATTGGGGATTTGCTGAACAGGTCTAAGTTGGCTGGAGGCCTCCAGAGAACTGACGTGCCACTGCCAATGGCTGTAACTCCTCCAGAAAAATCCTCTACCGATAACGTGGTTCTCAGTCATGGATCCTCCCCAACTCCCCCGTCAGCTGGTGGTGAACTAGTCTGAATGGGACTGAATCATTGCCAGCATAGTCACAGAGAATGTGGAGGAGCCTGGATGGGCTCTTCTGAACCTCTCTCTGCTCCGGTTGTTCCAAAATCCTGCGTGGGAACTCGGGGAGACCTTTTGCTGGGCGTTATGACTTTGGAGACTCTTCATGTGAAGTTCTTCCCCAGACAGAACAATCCTGCTGGCTCCCTTCCCAAGCTGCTGGTGCAGGAAGGTGGCCTGTTGCTGCTCCTGTGTGTCCTGAGCTGACCGGGAATAACTGAGAATCAAGGAGAGAGAGGCTGGAAACTAGCACCTCTGTCTCCTGAGCCCACGGCCTGGTGCCAAGATACTGTTCTCTCAGTTTATCTAGTTGTAGATATACGCACGGCTCGGCGGAGACAGGCCTCCAATAACAGTCTCCCTGCCCCGAGCTGGAGAGTGCCAGCTGAGATCCTGTGAAGGTCACTCGGCGTCACAATCTGCACCCCTTTCTTCACCCCTGCCCCCCGTTGAGAGCAGGTGTGCCACTGTAGCACGTGCTCTTCAGCTGCCAGGACCTGTCCCTCCAATCCCCTCCCCGCAGTGGGGTGCACTCAGTGGCAGAAGAATGACAGGAAAACTCCAGGGAGCAGGACATGGTCTGCCCCAGGCAGTATCAGTGTGGCATAGTGGTGACGCCAACTCAGCTTTCCCTTGACGTGCTACATGTCAGTCTTGCCCTGCCTTCTGACTCCTCTACTAAACCTCTCCCTGCTCTCGCCAGCTCCTCTTCCCCCTTCATTCTTCCAGCTCCCACCTCTGCTTCTTATCCATCATTCCTTCCCACTATGCCCCTTATCCCAGAGGATGGAGTGTACAGAGACTGTAAGCCACGTATTCACAGTGAGTTTGCCCAGTCCGTGTAACACCCCATCGTGCCAAACGCAGCCTGTTCCCCTTCCTGTGTCCTGGAGGGAATAAGGACTAGCGGAGGACTGGAAAATCGCCATCTGACTGTGGATTCCCTCTGGGGTGCTGCCAGCTTGCTGTAAAGCCACTGGGCCAAAGGAGCAGAACGAGAAGAAGGGCGGGGTTAGGAGAAGACCTTCAAGTCTCCCGGGAGCACCCCTGCTCCATTCCTTTTGTGCTTCAGGTTCCAGCGTAGGTTCTTGTGGACGGCTGGGGTTGTTACATAGCAATATGTGTCCACGGCGTTCTGAATGATCTTTAGCCGGCGTCCCAATTGCCGTACTTCTTGGTACAGGAAATGCCTGGTCAACTAGGATCCTTAATGGGAAGCTGGCTAGGTCTGTCTTTGGCAAGTGGCTCGTTTGTGGCAAACCTCAAGTCTCTGTCTTTCCTTCCGCAGTCCGAATTCCTGGGTTGTTACAATGCACCACAGGCTCCAGATGCCTAATCTCTAGGATGCTGGTTTCTTCACTCAGTATGCAAAAGGAATGCACTGGGGAGCCCATGCAAGGCAGCAAGGCAGCACAGAACAGAGCAGGGCCTTCTGCCTCCACTCCATCCCCCAGCTGCTCCAACCCAGGGACAAGAACGCCCCATCAGGACTGCGCTGAGCTCTAGCTGGGGACAGGAGCATTCGCTTTTATTGCGCTGTAGTTTTGCATGAGCGAGGATCTGTTCAGTGAATGTGTCTGAATATACACAGGGAGGTTTATCTATCTAATCTGTCTTTAAACTGGAGCCTAGGCATGTCTCATCCAATCCCCAACTAGTATGTTAGTTACTTCTTTTGACTGGCACACACATGATAGTGCCACGGCAACAGAAGATGCCTGTGTGTCTAAGGAGGTGGCAGATCCTGGGAGGTGTTATCCTGACCTGGAGGGCGAGGGACTGAGGAGTAGGGCGATTCCTCCCGGGAGGAGTCAGGGCTGGGGGCACATTCCTAGGGCATGCCAGTGCTCTCGGTCACTAGGGGGCGCTGCAAGGGGCGGGATTTATGGCCCTGGTAAGGTTAATACATAAGTGTGCACAGGACAGATGCCCTGCATGTGTAGCTCTGAGTTGTGTGTGTAGGGTTGTGTGTGAATTGTATCTTCTCGCCTGATGTATGGGAGCAGTGTGGGGCTGGCAGCAGTGGGCATGTGGGTTTATACCAAGTGGGCAATTCCTTTCTCCATTCCCCCCGCCCCAGGCAGCCCATTACCCCTTTTTCGGTGCATTGTCGTCTTCTCCCCCTCACAATGGTCTCCTCACACTCCTGGCCTGCAGAGCCTCTTCCCAGCAGCTCCTGGGGTTGTCCTGTGCTCTGGGCTGTCTGCGGAGGGAAGTTTAATTGCTGACGCACTGACAGACTCTTTATAGGACATTTATCTTCAGGGCTTTTATCAGCAGTAAATTTCCCTCCTGTCCTCACTCCCGGTTGACGATGGCTCCGTCCAGCTCCTGCCGCTAAGTGCGGTGAGCGCTCCCAGCTGCATCGAGGGCCTGGTGCTCTGGGCTGGACGTGAAACTAACAAAGGGTCAACCTCAAAGGGTCGGGAGAACCCCCAAGGGCAGGGCCTTATGCGAAGCTCTCAGGGCTGCAAACACAGGCTGGCCATGCCTTTGACATGGCCTTCTGCTGCTCCCAGTCCTGGCAGGAGCAGGACCCAAATGGCTCAAGTGTAGCTGGAGTTTTGGGGTCAAGGCTCAGAACAATTCTCACTTGATCCAGCTCGGTTCGCCTATCCCAGTCAGGGATGCCCTGGCAAGAGAAAGCATCTGGGTCTCCAGCTGCAGTGCAGCAATGGCCAACGGCAGCAGCCTAAAGGGACCTTAAAATGGGCAGAAACAGCCCTGGAAATAGGATAGAGCTGAGGTGAGGGGTCTACACTAGCCTTCTCCCAGCCTCCAGCACAGGTGGCAAATTGGGGGCATGCCAAGGGTATGGCCTGAGTGCATTACACTACGGCTGTTCTCTACTGTTTAGGGCACACAGTGGGCTGGGGGAAACAGAGAGTAAGTTAGAGCAGCCCTGAGGCTGTCGTACTTGGTTATAATGGAGCTTCCCAGGGGGTAAGTGAGCTGGGCATGATTGTGCTGGTTTTGCAGACATGTTAGAGTTGGGGATCTGCGCTGTGTCCCCCCATCTCCACCCCTCATGTGCTGTGACATCACTAGTAGATTCTCCTTGTTCTTTGCCTTCAGATCTTTTGGCTGCTAACCGCTCAAAGCTGTTCCTTGGCCACCGGGGCTTCCCAGATTTCCGCTCCTTGTATCTGGATGAATACCGCGACCGGCTCTTTGTCGGGGGAAAAGATGCACTCTACTCTCTGTGGCTGGATCAGCCCGGCATGGACGCCAAGGAGGTAACACCTAATCTCTTCACACCTGTGTGGGTGAGCAGGGCGGCGCCTTTCCACACAGCGCACATAATGCACGTGACACAGGGCTGGGCTGGCGTGGACGGGCCAGGTGTGGTGGCCAAAGACTGGGCCAGGGATCGGGACTGAGGAGCACCGGCAGAGCTGTGGGGTGGCTAGAACTGGAATAAGAGGGGGCATGCAGGTCAGGAGCAGTGCCAGGGATCTTCCAGGAGCACTGGACCTCGGGCAGAGCTCATTAAAGAGGGGCCGGAAACATTACACCCAATGGAATTTGGGTGCATGTATGGGAAGGCATGCAGCCTGCAGGGGTTAGCCTGCAATGAACTGTAATCAGCAGCATGGAAGGACAGGCCTTGCGGCCACACTGCTGGCAATCATTGGAACCCTTAGGATGAATCAGCCCATTCGATGACTGGGCCAAAGGTAAAACCAGTGCAGGTGGGGATGGAAAACAAGAAAGTGGGGACATTGGGGCAGGCAATTCTGAGATGCCATGGCAAGATCCTGGCCCCAGTGAAGCCAATAGAAGCTTTGCCCTTGACTTCAGTGGGCCCAGGATTGCACCCCACCAGTCTTTCAGTCTGCCTTGGAGGCACAGCAGGGTGGTGGCTGGTGGCCCCGCTTTGTGCCTGGGTTTCGATGGATATCCAGGGGGTCTCCTGCCCACATGGGCATCCCCTGCCTCCTGTCACTGTTCTCATTGGTTTAGGTTGGGTCTAGTAGTGTTTAGGGCTGTGGTTTTCCAAAGCGCTCAGCCTTGGCCTAGCTTGGCTCCCGTCAGACTCTATGGTAAAACTCCCTGACGTCAATGTAAGCAGAGGTAGGTCACTTTGGGAAACCCATCCTCAATGCACAGTGATGTGCCAGTTCTTCCCTGACTCTCCCTTTGCTGCCGAGTGCGTGTCCTGCCTCCCACGCTGCAGATTTCCCTATGCTGGAGGCCCCCGAATTCCAGTCTCTGAAATTCCCCAGACTTTACAGCGTGGGCTCATTGCTTTTAATGCACGATGGATCCCTCTCCCACATGGCTCTGTGGCGCTGCTTCCCTTGATGCTCTGTCCCTACTGAGCTTTGACTGGCGTGTTGGCTTAGATCTCCACAGAGCCCGCTGAGTGTAAGCTGGATCAAAGGGTCTCAGCTGTTCTCCCCAGGTTCCCCCCCCAGAGGGGAACAGGGGGCTTGTGACCCAGCCTAGCCCCATCTCCTCCCCTGGTGCAGATCCTTGGACCATAACCACAATGTATGCCTCCCCCCTCTGTCCCTGAACCCCCTCTTGAAGACCTGCTGATAGGTGAGGCCTATCAGCCAGTGTGCTCTCCTCCACATGGGGGGACCAGAGGAAACCTCCCCATCAGTCAGCGTATGAGTTCCCTTCCCCACTCCTGTAAGAAACAGAGCGAGAGGGAGGGTCCCCAAGGGAAGTCAGTGTAATTGGATCTCATTTCCTCCTCTTCCTGTGAGCCCGGGGCCTGACACACATTGAATTATGAGCCATAGGCGTCTGCCATTGGCAACCCAGCTACGTCCACTGTTTTCAACCATGTTATGAGAATAAATAAATAGCCGCTACCTTATCGCGGTGACTCCCCCGCAGCTAAGTGGGCTGAAGGCATTTTTGGACGGAAGCAGGATTGTTTTAACAGCCCAGGGGCCGTGGTCTCTGCTAATAGACATAAAATAATGTCGTTAACTGAGACTCCTGCTCCCACCCTCTCTGTGCCCCACCAGGCTCTCACCTCATGAGTTCTGATCTTTCCCTCTCTCAGCCGATGAGTAGATGAAGTCCTTATTTATTACCTTGTGTATCTCTATCTCCACTGTAGGGGGACTTATTGCTCTCTCCTTTTCGTGCATATGGCTCTGCACTTCCAGATCCAGGCCAGGCATGGAGGCTAATGTGACACACTGCAGAGAGACAGGCTGTTCCAGCCCTTTTAGAAGCCAGGGGTGCTGCCAGTTTCACAAGAGAGACTGTTCTCATGAGATTTCCAGCTCCCGTCTGCAGACCGAAGAGTTCTGGATGGCTGGGGTAGTGGGTGGATAATCAGCTGAGCCTTTGGGTGTATGATCTGAATCGAACCCTTCCCTAGGGATGGACGAGAGCTGGTGCCCACTTGGGAAGTTTTGCTCCCAATTGGATCTACGAATGAACTGCCCCGGAGTCCAGGGATGCTTGGTTTTGAGGGTTCTGTTACAGCTCGCTCTAGGGAGAGATCTGAACTGGATAGCTGAGGTCCAGGTTTGGGTCTGAACTTCTCTGCAGCCAACAAGAGGTCAAACAAGCCTGGCGTTATGATCAATGCTGGTGTACTCCCCTATCTACAGAGCGCTGATGCAACCAGTAACTCATCAGGCATAACTTAGTGAATTCTCCTCTGGCTCCTAGGGGCACAGAAGGAGGCCAATGTCAGGGTGGAACCCCCAGAACCTGACTTTTGGGACATGGGGGTGGGTAGTGCCATCCTCGTAGGTACAGACTGAGTCCGTCAATGGAGCAGTATGCTGGGGCAGGGAGATCAGTGAGTAAGCATGGAGTGAATCCCTTCTTTTCCCCAGGGAAAGATGACGCACATGAGTAAGAGGTGGAGCCTGTTGATGGGACAGTCTGATCGGCAGCCCAAGAGTGCATGGAGGCAGAAACCCACCAGTGCAGCACTTGCTAGTGTCATCTTCAGGCTGGTGTCCGTTTGTGATGCAGCCTGACCATCCGAGGCTGGGGTTGCCAGGCCCTTGTCCAGAGGCTAAGCACATGCCTGGTCCACAGAGTGCCTGGTCATTGCTGATCCAGGTATCAGGATCCTCCAGGTCCTTCCAAACCTGGTCTCCTCCAAACCAGTGCCAGGGAACGACACCAAGGGCAGGCAGCGAGGAAGGAGAGGCAGCGCTTTGCATTTCAGTGGCTCAGATAGGCAGTTTGAAGGGGAGAAGTTGATGGCAGCAATGCAATCGCAGGGAGAAACCCCACCCCTGCCAGGTGCAGTGCACGTTCCTGCAAGGAGACCCGGGCATCTGGATTCCCTGCTAGACAGGGCTAACTCCCCTCTACTGTGCTTGAGCTCATCTGCCACATAGAATTACATGGCAGGTCATCAGGCCAGTCTGGACACCCCTGTCCACTCCTGAGGGCTGCATCTGAATCCCTGAGCCCACAGGAAACGGCAGGGTGGGGAGGGAAGATGGCTCAGACTAGAGACCGCAGAGCGATCCAGGCCCATAGCCCCACATTGAAAGGTGTTGGGTCTTGGACTGGTAACTGGGCCCCCATTCCCACTTCCCCCTCGGGCGTGTGGGGTTCTCCTAACCCAACAGCTCTCTTTGCCTCTCTTATAGCAGGGCTGTTAGCACAGGGGATTCCTGCCTGAGGACAGTGACTGCAGCAGCTTGGAAACCCTGTCAGGCCAAGCTGAGAGCTGCAGCGGCCCCCTCAGCCTTGCCTTGGTGACGGTGTGCAACAGAGAAGGGAAATTCAGTGTCTCTATAATGACACAGAGAAAAGGTCAAGGGCTGCCCTCTATCTGAGTGGTGGAGGCACCCATGAGGGTGCCAGCAGGCCTGGCAGGGGCCTGACTAACCTAATTGCCTTCTATGAGGATATAACTGGGTCTGTGGATGAGCAGAAAGCAGTGGATGTGTTATTCCTTGACTTTAGCAAAGCTTTTGATACGGTCTCCCACAGTATTCTTGCCAGCAAGTTAAAGAAGTATGGGCTGGATGAATGGACTATAAGGTAGATAGAAAAGCTGGCTAGATTGTTGGGCTCAATGGGTAGTGATCAACGGCTCCATGTCTAGTTGGCAGCCGGTTTCAAGCGGAGTGCCCCAAGGGTCAGTCCTGGGGCCGGTTTTGTTCAATATTTTCATTAATGATCTGGAGGATGGCGTGGACTGCGCTCTCAGCAAGTTTGCAGATGACACTAAACTGGGAGGAGTGGTAGATACGCTGGAGGGTAGGGATAGGATACAGAGGGACCTAGACAAATTAGAGGATTGGGCCAAAAGAAACCTGATGAGGTTCAACAAGGACAAGTGCAGAGTCCTGCACTTAGGACGGAAGAATCCCATTCACTGTTACAGACTAGGGACCGAATGGCTAGGTAGCGGTTCTGCAGAAAAGGACCTAGGGGTTACAGTGGACGAGAAGCTGGATATGAGTCAACAGTGTGCCCTTGTTGCCAAGAAGGCTAACGGCATTTTGGGCTGTATAAGTAGGGGCATTGCCAGCAGATCAAGGGATGTGATCGTTCCCCTCTATTTGACATTGGTGAGGCCTCACCTGGAGTACTGTGTCCAGTTTTGGGCCCCACACTACAAGAAGGATGTGGAAAAATTGGAAAGAGTCCAGCGGAGGGCAACAAAAATGATTAGGGGGCTGAGCACATGACTTATGAGGAGAGGCTGAGGGAACTGGGATTGTTTAGTCTTCAGAAGAGAAGAATGAGGGGGGATTTGATAGCTGCTTTCAACTACCTGAAAGGGGGTTCCAAAGAGGATGGATCTAGACTGTTCTCAGTGGTGGCAGATGACAGAACAAGAAGCAATGGTCTCAAGTTGCAGTGGGAGAGGTCTAGGTTGGATATTAGGAAACACTATTTCACTAGTATCAAAGGGGTTGCCGTGTTAGTCTGGATCTGTAAAAGCAGCAAAGAGTCCTGTGGCACCTTATAGACTAACGTCTGTTAGTCTATAAGGTGCCACAGGACTCTTTGCTGCTTTTACTATTTCACTAGGAGGATGGTGAGGCACTGGAATGGGTTACCTAGGGAGGTGGTGGAATCTCCTTCCTTAGCGGTTTTTAAGGTCAGGCTTGACAAAGCACTGGCTGGGATGATTTAGCTGGGATTAGGTCCTGCTTTGAGCAGGGGGTTGGTCTAGATGACCTCCTGAGGTCCCTTCCAACCCTGATATTCTATGATTCTATGAAGATGCGTCTGCCTCACCCATCAGGCACCCACCTCGTCACACACACATGCTCTCTCTCTCGTTCACCAGTACGCGCACATCACTACACACACAGACCCTGCAAGGAAAGACGTGTCCCCCCCGGACCCACGCTGACACGCTCCCACCACGCACAAAGCCTCCGTTCAGACGCGTCCAGCCCTTTGCCACAAACACAGGGTTCTGATGCAAACACACAGTCGCAGGCACTCAGAGCAGACGCGGGATTCATACGGTCACGCCTCACCTCAAGATGCTCCTGCTTCACAGCTGGGCCCCGCTCACCCACACACCGCAAACCCGTATGTCAGAGACACACATGGACACTTTTCTGAGGCTCAGACAGGCCCTTTCTGGGGTGGCAGTATGGCACAGCGGTTAGCAGTGAGACTGGGGAGCTAGGACTCCTGGGTTCTATGCCCAGATCTGTCACTGACTTGCTGTGGGGCTTTTGGCACATGTGTAAAACAGGGGCAGCAGTGCCCTACTTTGGATAACGAGCTCAGTGTAAATGGAGAGTGCTGTTGTTATAACTGTTGTCAGATGCTACCGGTGTGGTGCTTCTGCTTTCTCCTGTTGAT
>NW_020664583.1:11146207-11182072 GCF_002925995.2 Terrapene triunguis
AGGCCTCTGATACCAAGGTTTATCTCTCAGGGCCTCCTCTTACTACAATAACAGCACGGAATTGTGCTACTGAAGCTCCAAACCAGGCTAGTATTCCAGGTGGTTTAATTATCCCTTAGCACTCTGGGGGCAGGGCACTAAACTGGGTCTTGAAAAACCTGGCTCTGTTCCCAGCTCTGCCACTGTTCTGCTGGGGGACCTGGGACGAGTCACAGCCCCATCTCATGCCTCAGTTTCCCCACATGTAGACTGGGGAGTAATGGAACTGACTCATCTTTGTAAATCAGTCTTTCCATCTTTTGAGTCCGAGGGTATGTCTACACTACGGGATTAATCCGAATTTATATAATTCGAATTTGTAAAACAGATTGTATAAATTCGATTGTATGCGGCCACACTAAGCACATTAATTCGGCGGTGTGCGTCCATGTACCGGGGCTAGCGTCGATTTCTGGAGCGTTGCACTGTGGGTAGCTATCCCATAGCTATCCCATAGTTCCCGCAGTCTCCCCTGCCCATTGGAATTCTGGGTTGAGATCCCAGTGCCTGATGGGACCAAAACATTGTCGCAGGTGGTTCTGGGTACAGCCTCACCCCTCCCTCCCTCCCTCCCTCCCTGCATGAAAGCAACGGACGGCAGACAACCATTTCGCGCCTTTTTTCCTGGGTGAACACTGCAGACTCCATACCACGGCAAGCATGGAGCCCGCTCAGCTCAAGACAGCAGTCATGAACATTGTAAATACCTCGCGCCTTATCGTGCAGTTTATGCTGAACAAGAACCTGGAAAACCAGGCGGAGAGGAGCAGGCAACAGCAGCGCGGTGACGACAGTGATGAGGATATAGACATGGAATTCTATCGAACCGCGGGACCCGGTGCTTTGGAGATCATGCTGTTAATGGGGCAGGTTATAGGCATGGAACGCCGATTCTGGGCCCGTGAAACAAGCACAGACTGGTGGGACCGCATAGTGTTGCAGGTGTGGGACGATTCCCAGTGGCTGCGGAACTTTCGCATGCGTAAGGGCACTTTCATGGAACTTTGTGACTTGCTTTCCCCTGCCCTGAAGCGCCAGAATACCAGGATGAGAGCAGCCCTCACAGTTGAGAAGCGAGTGGCAATAGCCCTGTGGAAGCTTGCAACGCCAGACAGCTACCGGTCAGTCGGGAATCAATTTGGAATGGGCAAATCTACTGTGGGGGCTGCTGTGATGCAAGTAGCCAAAGCAATCACTGAGGTGCTGCTACACAAGCTAGTGACTCTGGGGGATGTGCAGGTCATAGTGGATGGCTTTGCTGCAATGGGATTCCCTAACTGTGGTGGGGCGATAGATGGAACCCACATCCCTATCTTGGCACCGGAGCACCAGGGTACCCAGTACGTAAACCGCAAGGGGTACTTTTCAATGGTGCTGCAAGCACTGGTGGATCACAAGGGACGTTTCACCGACATCAACGTGGGGTGGCCGGGAAGGGTTCATGATGCACGCGTCTTCAGGAACACTAATCTGTTTAAACGGCTGCAGCAAAGGACTTACTTCCCGGACCAGAAAATAACCGTTGGGGATGTTGAAATGCCTATAGTTATCCTTGGGGACCCAGCCTACCCCTTAATGCCATGGCTCATGAAGCCATACACAGGCAGCCTGGACAGGAGTCAGGAGCTGTTTAACTACAGGCTGAGCAAGTGCAGAATGGTGGTAGAATGTGCATTTGGCCGTTTAAAAGCGCGCTGGAGATCGCTACTAACTCGCTCTGACCTCAGCCAAAGAAATCTCCCCATTGTTATTTCTGCTTGCTGTGTGCTCCACAATCTCTGTGAAAGTAAGGGGGAGACCTTTATGGCAGGGTGGGAGGCTGAGGCAAATCGCCTGGCTGCTGATTATGCGCAGCCAGACACCAGGGCGATTAGAAGAACACACCAGGAAGTGCTGTGCATCAGAGAAGCTTTGAAAACCAGTTTCATGACTGGCCAGGCTACAGTGTGAAATTTCTGTTTGTTTCTCCCTTCGTGAAAACCAGCCCCCTTTATTGAATCATTCATTCTCTGTAAGCAACCCACCCTCCCCACAGCTTTCTTTCAAAGGTAATAAAGTCACTATCGTTTAAAAACCATGTATTCTTTATTAAGTGATTATAAACATAGGGAGAGAACCAAGAAGGTAATCTGGGTGAGGTTTGGGAGGAGGATAGGAGGGAAGTCTAAGGCCACGATCAAATTCAATATAATGACAGCCTTTTGGTTGGGCTGTCCCCTGGGGTGGAGTGAGAGGGTGCACGGAGCCTCCCCCCCCGCGTTCTTACACGTCTGGGTGACGAGGATATGGAACATGGTGAGGGGGGAGGTAGGTTATACAGCGGCTGCAGCGGCAGTCTGTCATCCTGCTGCCGTTCCTGAAGCTCCACCAGACGCCGGAGCATGTCTGTTTGCTCACGCAGCAGCCCCAGCGTTGCAGCCTGCCACCTCTCATCTCGAGCGTCCCTCAAGACCTCACGTTCACTGGCATCTTTCCTAAATTTAGATACAGTGTCCTTCCACTCATTCAAATGAGCTCTTTCATTGCGGGTGGATTTCATTATTTCTGTGAACATGTCGTCTCGCGTCATCTTTCTACGATGCCTTATCTGAGATAGCCTTCTGGACGCAGAAGGGAGGCTTGAAACATTTGCAGCTGCTGGAGGGAGGGTTGAAAAAAAGTAGAGAAGTTTTTAAAATGATACATTTTACAGAACAATGCTTATACTCTTTCATGGTGAACACTATTCACATTACATAGCACATGTGATTTCAGTACAAGGTCGCATTTTCCATCTTATTGAGTGCCTGTGGCTTTGGTGTTAGAGATCACAGACACAGGTCCGGGCAACAGAATTCAGCTTGCAGGCAGCCATGGTAAGCCATTGTCTTTCGGCTTCTGCGCCCTCCTTTCCAACATACCAATCAAAGCCTGTTGACTGCTGAGGTTTTCCTGTTAACCTTCAGCAGCAGAAAACAAACTAACCCCCCCAACATCCAATTCTCTGGGATGATCGCTGTATCCCTCTCCCCACCGCGTGGCAGGTATCAGGGAAGATCCCTGCAGAAACCAAACTAACCCTCCCGCCATGAATTCCCTGGGATGATCAATGTACCCCTCCCCCGACCGCGTGGCTGGTAACAGGGAAGATCCCTGCAGAAACCAAACTAACCCCCCCGCTCCCCCCCTCCCGCCATGAATTCCCTGGGATGATCGCTTTACCCTTCCCCCCACAGCGTGGCTGGTATCAGGGAAGATCCCTGCTAGCCAAACGCGAAAAGCTCTGGGCCAATCCCCCCCCCCCGCCCCCCCGCGCGCTTGGCTAACTGCAGGGAAGGATTTCTTATCAGCCACAGGCAAACAGCCCAGTAGGAACGGCCACCTCTGTCCCCTTAATTAAGTTCCCGTATTTCAAGCAGGTTACCATGAGCGATATCACTCTCCTGAGGATTACACAGCAAGATAAAGAACGGATGTTGCTTGAATGCCAGCAAACACCGGGACCATACGCTGCCAGGCTTTGTCAGGCAATGATACCAGATTACTTGCTGCAAGCTTGGCGTGGTCAAGTGTCCTACCATGGAGGACGGAATAAAGCGGCACTGCCCAGAAATCTTGTGGCAAGGCTTTTGGAGTACCTCCAGGAGAGCTTCATGGAGATGTCCCTGGAGGATTTCCGCTCCATCCCCAGACACGTTAACAGACTTTTCCAGTAGCTGTACTGGCTGCGAATGCATCCCAAGTCCTCAGGGCAAAATAATCATTAAAAAACCTTGCTTTTAAACCATGTTTTATATTTTAAAAGGTAAACTCACCTGAGGTCCCTTCCATGGGGTCATGGTCTTGGCTACTGGCTTGGGAGGCTTGGGAGGGTACTTCAGTCAGGCTGAGAAAAAGCTCCTGACTGTTGGGGAGAACGGAGTGCTGGGTGCTCTCTGCAAGATCCTCCTCCTCCTCCTCCTCCTCCTCTTCCCCATCCTCAGAATCCTCAGGTGTAGAGACTATCCCAGACCCGGTTTGCACGATCACAGGTGGGGTAGTGGTGGCGGCCCCCCCTAGAATTGCATTCAGCTCTGCGTAGAAGCGGCATGTCCGCGGCTCTGACCCGGAGCGACCGTTTGCCTCCTTTGTTTTTTGATAGGCTTGTCTGAGCTCCTTCACTTTCACGCGGCACTGATCTGAGTCCCTATTGTGGCCTCTCTCCATCATGCCTTTGGAGATTTTTTCAAAAGTTTTGGCATTTCGTCTTTTGGAACGAAGTTCTGCTAGCACTGAATCCTCTCCCCATACAGCGATCAGATCCAGTACCTCCCATGCGGTCCATGCTGGTGCTCTTTTTCGATTATCAGCCTGCATGGTTACCTGTGCTGATGAGCTGAGGTATCTGTGGTATCTGTGGTCACCTGTGCTCTCCACGCTGGGCAAACAGGAAATGAAATTCAAATTTTCCTGGGTCTTTTCCTGTCTACCTGGGCAGTGCATCCGAGGTCAGATTGCTGTCCAGAGCGGTCAGTGGTGCACTGTGGGATAGCTCCCGGAGGCCAATACCATCGATTTGTGGCCACACTAACCCTAATTCGAATTAACAAAATCGATTTTGGCGCTACTCCGCTCGTCGAGGTGGAGTACAGAAATCGATTTAAAGCGCCCTTTAATTTGAACTAAATGGCTCCGTTGTGTGGACGGGTGAAGGGTTAATTCGAATTAACGCTGCTAAATCCGAATTAATCCCGTAGTGTAGACCAGGCCCAAGAGATGAAACACATCATGTAAGGGGCTTTCTAAGCGACTTAGCCCTCTCGATTCAGCTGGTGTCTTTGCCAGCTGTAATTTTGGCTTTATTTGGACAAATAGCAAAAGATAAACTGTGCTGTATGTCTCTTGCTCTAGAGCTATGGCTGTGAGGGGGTGAGACCACCCCCGGGGGGGGGGGGGGGGTCAGGAAGATCAGCAGGGACTCTCATCTAAAATGAATATGTTTCTCATTTATCCAGATTCCTCTGCCAAGCAGCATCGGTGAGGTCACTGTAAGACAAACTTTCAAAGCCCTCGGTGGCTAGGATAACTATCTGCTAGGGTTACAGACAAAGGGTGAAAGAATGATTCTAGTTACGCCAGTATAAATCTGGGATCCTTCCACTAAAGCCAAGCTTACACTTGTGGAAGTGAAAGTAAATTCTGATCAAAAATTGGGGAAGAGGGGGCTGGGACCGCAAAGTTAGAATAGCAGCGGGGGTTGCAGGTCAGGATTGGGCTGCACTGGGGAGGGAACCCTGCCCACCCACTGCCCACTCCTTAATGTTTACGAGCAGTGAGACTCTTCCATCGGCCGTCAGGGAAGATTAAGCTGTGAAGAGCTTTTGTTTCCTAATACACTGCCCCAATCCAGAAATCAGAGCCATCTGGAGGAGGCCAAATGCCCTGGGGTCCTAACATCCCTGATTCTTTTACCGCGGACCGCTCGGAGGAAGTGGATTTCTAAGGGGTGCTGCCCCCAAGATCTTCCCCTCGTCCCAGTTCCCTCAGTCCCCCGCTTGCTTGTGTCCCCAGAATGACTTGGCCTCAGGTTCCTGTCTTCTGTTTCAGATTTACTGGCCACCTCTCCCTGGGCAGAAGGAGGAGTGTTTTCAGAAGGGGAAGGACCCAACGGTAAGTCACCCTGTTCCTCCTAAAATCTCCTGATGGGGTCGCTCTGGATTTCACCTCGGCTGTGTTGACTTCTTTTTCCATGCACTTCTAGCTGTCAAAGAAGGCGATAAAGGGGTTGTTTATGTCTCTCTCTCTTGGCCCCCTTCTCCCATAACACTCTCTCCCATTTCCAGGGATGGAGCTGTCCTGTTCTGGGCCCTTTTCCTGCATCCTTGACTTACCACCTGTCAAGGCCTATATGCTGAGTGAGCCCCAGCAGATCTCAGCTCCTGCTTGGCCCCTTCAACTCTGCCTGGTCACTAAACAATGATCGGACCGGGATTCACCTCACCCCTTGTGTGTTATAGCCCTTCTCGTCCTTCCTGAGTGGCTGCGGCTTCTGGGGCGGAGTCCCTCTGTTATGTGCCTGACTGCAGACTGTAACAAGCAGTTGACAACTAGGCCTTGTCCTGGGTTTGTGCAGTTGAAGAGGCGGTGTTTGTTTCTATATTCGGGGGTGTGGTTCCCTTTCCCATTGGTAGGGGACACGGCTGGGGGATAGTGCATAGAACCTGGATGGTGTAGTCACAGCTCACCGTGTGTGACCTCGGACAATTCGCTTTGCCTTTCTGTGCTCACATTGAGGCCCCTCTCACTGTCACATCTGGGCTCTTCACCAACTTTAGTGGATTGATTCTCACAAAGCCCCTTCGAGGTGGGGAAAGATTATTCTTCCCATGTTACAGCTGGGGAAACGGAGGCACAGAGAGACTAAGTGGCTAGCTCAGGGTCACACAAGGAGCCAGGAACTGAACTCAGATCTCCTCAATCCCAGTCTAGGGCTTTAACTACAGAACTGGCAGCAGAACAGTTTGGAACTGTATACGTGGAAAGCAGTTTGCTTAGTGACTGCAGAGCAGAAGCCAGTCTTTGGATGTGTCTACACTGCAGTCGGGAGATCTGATTGCAGCCTGTGTCGATATACCTGAGCTGGCTTTGAGCTTACACATGCTGCAGTCACATTTCCTGAATACAGTGTGGGCACACCGTTTGAACTGTTAGCTTTCCACACCTTCCATACACACATGCAGACTGCAAATACCATAGCATGAGCTGGGGCATTCTCAGCTGCGGGTAGTTTTGGTGTCTCCCCATCAGAACAGCTGTGCATGAGGTGGTGAGTGGTCTTGGCTGGGGAGATGGGGGTGGGGTGTAGTATACTGAACCAGCACAGGGAACGGACTAAATCTCCTCTCACCCGCTGGACCCTGGGGCGTGATGTGCATTGCATGCTTAAATCTTGATCCAAAGCCCATTGAGGTCAATAGGAGCCTTTCCATTGGCTTCAGTGGCCTTTGGCTCCTGGCCAAAAGGAGCAGTACATGGTCCTTAGTGAGCAACAAGGAGCTGGTGGGCAAGGCTGAATTATTTGCTGGAGGATGTTTGGCAGATTTCAGTTCCCTGATTCCCTGACTCTTCCCCCTGCTCCTTACAAATGGTTATTTTAAAACCACGATTTGAGACCATGGAGGGAGCGAGGGGGCAGGAGAACCCCTTGTTGATAGTCCATCCCAAAGTTAATTGCTCCCAGGAGTGGCTGTCACTCAATTCGGCCTCCACATGTTTATTTTGCAAGCTTTCACCAGTGGATCCAGGCCCTGGGGCGCCCTTTCTCCATTCCCCTTGCCCTTGCTATTTGAGAGACTTTTACCGAGGAAAAATAAACAGCAGAGAGGCTGAGAAACCAACAGTTGGACCACAAAGAGGGTGGCTCAGCATCTGTGTACTCAGCAGAACAGGGAGATCGGGGCTCCTGCCATCTTGGAATGGAGCACGTGGGGATGGCTGTTAGTTCTGACATTGGCTTCATGGAATTCACCAGCCACTAGCAGCTCCAGATAAGCCAGGCTCATCCGATCTGACTGCTGCTTGTACTGACGGAGTTAAAAATACTTCCATCTTCCCAGTGATGATCATGCTGCGAGTGGGTGAGTCAGGTGTTTTGTGTTAAAAATATCAGCATTGCCTTGGATTTGTCGTTTGTGTGGGGTTAACTCTTTCCACTAACTTCACAAGCAGGCACATCAAAGGCCTGCTGCTGCTCCCCTCTTGCGTTTGCCCAGGATTTGCACGTGTTTATCCATTTCCCCTGTATTCCCTACTCACCAATCCACAGTTCATGTTTTCTTTTCACTGCTGCAGTTTCCTTATGGGTTTGTTCTTCTCATCAGCTTCTGGCTGCTTTTCTCCCTGTTCGGCAGGGGTTCTGGGGCTGAAACAGAACCCGGTCTAGTCTGGGGTCTGCTGCTGGTAACAAGAAGATGCGAGGCTCAGAAAGGCTGGAGGGTCGGTTCTGAGAATCCCTCAGAGTTTCAGCTCCATATCCAAATGATCTGAGGTCTCCCTTCTCTTTCCTTCACCAGCCCCATCCTTCTCCTCCCAAAAGCTAATCCTTCAACCCTTTTGCCCTTGTTTTGATTAACCAATACCCTCCCCCCAGCAAGCATGCATTCCAACAGAGAGAGAGGCAACCACAACGGAACCCCAGAATTAGTATGTTATAAAGATACAAGCTGGTTCAGATGAGATTGAAGGATTTCAGCCAAAGTGGCAGTCCATTACGGGTTTGGGAATGGGCTACTTACCCACATGTAATAGAAGGTTCTGATTGGTTCAGCTGGAGATTAGAGCTGAGATCTCAGCTGGTTCTTGTGTTTTAGAAACTGGCCTGCCCATCTCCAGTTGATAGACTGTGTGGGCTGTTTTCCTATTGAATAGTGTTCCCAAGCTATTGTCCAGTAGGTATATTGATTTCCAGGTTGTGTTTCTTCATGCTCACAGACTGAATGGGTTCAGAGATGGGCGCATCTTTGAACAAGTTGTTGGATTGTGATACCTTTATTTCCCAAGTTAAAAAACAACTATAGGCCAGATCCTCAGCTGATGTAAATCAGCATATCTCTATTGAACTCGTCAGAGCCATATGACCATTCCCTTCAGCTGAAGACTGATCAAAGCCTCTTCCAGTGCGTTAGTGCAACAGCAATTCACCAATCAGAACAGGCTAAGGAATGGCAATCAGCCATTAAGAATGAGGAGGAAGTGTCAATACATAGTAACCAAGCAGTTAGAAATGTGGCTGGGGAATCCTGGTTCCAGTGACATTAATGGGAGTTTTGCCAATTACTTTGATGTGGGTCGGGATCTCACCTGTAGAGTCTCATTCCCTGGACTGCTATGCATCATTGCTTTCTTGCCATCATTTTCTTGATGCTCATTGATTTGTCTGTCCAGAGGTCTCTAAGCATCCTGAGGACAGAAAAATACAAGCAGGTGACTGTTGGGAGTTACTTACCAGCCAAGTTAGGGTCTTTCTCTCCTGCCCATTAGGTAGCAAGGAAGAGAGGCCTCAAAAACAGGGACGGCGGGAGCAGAACAAGTGACTTTTGTTTTAAATGCTGCTGCTGTTGAGTTTCCACGCCTGCCAGTAGAGCCCTCTTGCCTGAGAGGAGCACGTCGCTCACGCCGACGCAGGGCGAGCAGCCACAGAGGGCCTCTCTCCAAACGCCGTAATTCAGCCGAAAGAAAACAGAAATTCATCACAGCCGACAGGTTTAGACTGAGTCCTTAGAAAGCCTTCTGCACCCGGCAAAGCACTCGGCAGCGCATGCCGCAGGGCTGAGGTGAGAGCTCCAGAGGCAGCCTGCTTTCTTTAAGTGAACATAAACAGTTGTAGGAAAGATCCCAGCCTTTAAGTCTGAGGGCCTCTATTTATCCACAGGGCGGTCAAACTTCCCCACAAGGCCCCTCAGCCTGAAGGGGGCCAGCCGCAGAGCTGGGAGAGGAGCCTTCATAGCCCGTTTGCCCCATGGCTCCTCTGTCAATTTTGATGGTGGCTCCTGTGAAGTGGACCCCTCCCTGCTAGGAACTGGACTGACCCCACCAACCCATTCCACACAGGTCGCTGAAAAGCCTTCAGATGGGAACAGTGATCTAGAGGTACAAAGGTAATGCTATTACCCAACCCATCTCCCAGGTTGAGAGGAACATAGACTGGTCTCCTACGATTGCTGAATAACCCAGAATCACAGGAGCTGAATGTATCGCACGGCACCACCTCCACTGAAGGGTGGAAAAGCTGAGGTTTCCAGCACGGGAGTCAGGTGTCCAGTTGTGCTCACAAACACGGGAAAGCAATGCAGCTAAATAGCTGGCATTTGTGATAGCCTGGCCCTAGCACTGGGTCTCAAAGCTTTACAAACCGTGGGGCTGGAGACCTGAAACTCCCAGGCTTAGCCCAGTCTGGATTTGGCCCTATATCAGTATTCTGGTAGGAATCACTTGACTCACCAATGAAGCGACTGGCATCCGTAGTGCTTTATTCAGTGAGAATTTAAGGCTCGAAGCAGAGATACAGATGGAAACGAACTGTCAGCATTCTTCCAAATTGTATTCTGTTCCTTTAGCAATAAGGAAGTGTCTCTGTCTATTTCCCCAGGACATGCAGGTAGATTTTCTCTCTCTTAAACAAGGTTACTGGAGATGACCTCTTATTTCAGGAAAATATTTTGAATTTCTTTTTAGAAGAATAACCTTTGGTACCTCGCTTCTAGGAGCTAATTCGAACGGAAGCTGTTTTGTCACCAACCCAGCCCCGCTGTCCCAAGGAAATGGCTCACCATGCATAAAACTGATGGCTGAAGGAAATATAATCCCATTCTATTCCTTTTCACTGTGCATCTGTGATGGCTGCTATCTTGGCTGACATACTAGGGATTGAACTGGGGACCTTGGGAGCTAAAAGCATAAGCTGCTATAGGTTGAGCTAAAGAGCCCATGCCTTGTAGTTGTGGGCTGTAACGGCTCACATCCTCTGTGGATTGGCAAAAAGGGGGACTTGTAACGTGCTCACCAGTGGGCTACCTGTCCTTCATATAAATATTTCAGGGCTAATCGGGCTGGGCTCGCAAACAGAGATACTGACGGGGCTGCCTCTCCTTTCACTTCCACCCAAGTAAGCTGGGACTGGACACCAGAATAGCACTGGCTAAGCTGAGCGGAGAACCAGTCTCATTATGGCCTAACTCAGAAATCTGTGGGAGTGTTCGCACTGACTCCAGTGGGCTAGGTTAACACAGCGCCACTGAACATTTCGGCTCCAGGATGAGGGATGCAGTATGTGAAGCTGGAGAAAGAGACCGGGGAGGATGACTGATCTCTGCCGTGTAAAGCAGCACAGCTGGTTCCTCCTGAGCCGCGCCGGATGGATAGAGTCTTGGAGCCCGGCAGAGGATGCTCGGACAGTCTCTCTGGTCTCTCCGTGCTTATCAGCCAGGAGATCGCTGCTCCGGAAAAGGGAGCAATTAATCCAGGGCAGTCTTGAAAGGCCGTTTATCATCCTGCCCCACGTAACTAGCCAGCCTCCCCTTTAAATGACTAATTCATCCAGAAGACGGCTGTGCGTGTCCGTCTGTCTGTCTCCTTCACTTCCTGCTATTGTTCCCCCATTCCCCTTGTCCAGAAAGCAGGAGGAAATGCTGTGCCGACGAAGTCGTGTGTCTGCATCAGGTGGATGGCACTGGCCTTCGGCAGAGGATAAATGGTGCTTTCCAGGCAGTGGCCTGAGAATTTCCTCCCTGAGTTTTCAGATCATTCAGTGAGGACAGACAGGTGGATGGAGAGCGAGCTGGGAAACTTACCATGATGCTTTTCAGACTGTAGCAAAGGGCTTGGCCTCACAGAGGTATGATCTGACCAGCCAGAGCATGCTACAGAGCTTGCTGTTATGGAGTAGGGGAAAGTCTGTTCCCCTCCTTTCATGCTCTTGGCTATTATGGTAGGCTCTGCATTATTCTCTAGTGTAACAGGGTTGCCTGCTCCTTTAAGGGCCAGGGGGCCTGCCAGCCCTGTTGGATCATCAGACCCAGCTGGGAAGGGGGTCAGGTGATCCCCATAAAATAGCTGAGAAAGCTATAGGAAGCCAGTAGGTTCCTGTGGTGCAGGGAAGGGGAGAGGCCTCTGAGTCCCTGTAGCCTGCTTGGCTTGGGAGTGTTTTGTTTGGAGAATAGAGGAAGGAAGGGCTTGGGAGGCTCTGGGAAACTCAGGCTTTCCTGGGCTGGGGAGATAGGCCAGTAGCATGCACCTGCCTACACAGGTCATCCCTCACAGTAAAGCCCATGTGCTGCTATGGAAAATGGTGTCCTGGGGTCATGTGCTGCAGCCATCCCAACAGAGTGGGAAGTGTTGCAGGGTGAGTTGCCCAGTCAGTGATCTCTGCATCACCCCGACTCCACAGCACCAGGCGGAGACCCATCCCTGTTCACTACCCCTCCCCGGTAATGAAGCTAGGGAGCAATCCAGCATCACTGATGCCGGAAGGGGGGCACTCAGGCTAAGAACCCAGGGGTGTCCTGAAATGCGGCAGGGGGTATCATGGGATACCTTACCAATAGAGCTGATTTTTGACATGCAGGGACCAGATCTTCAGCCTGGCCAGCTTGGGACAGCTCCTGAACTTGTGCTGATTTACACCAGCTGAGCATCGGGTCCACAATCCTGGAGCCTGTACCATCCTCCCAGGCCAGCTACCCTGGGCATACAGGCCCAGGAGCCAGGCTCTTACTCCTGGGTACTGCTGAGCAAGAATGCTGGATTTAGGCCTGTCTCCCTGGGCCTGCCAGCAGAATGTACTGTCTGCTGCTCCGCTGGGCTAATACAGGAAGCCCCCGCACAAAGCAATAAGAAGACCTCACTTCCTGGCCTGAGATACTACAATGGGCTGGGGGATGACATGAACTCTCTGCAGGGGAAGGAGTCACTTGGACTGGAGTGGCGGGGAATGGGGTACGTGCCAAGCAGCCAGGAAGGGGATGAGCGCCAATACAGGAACCTGCCTCTCCAAGCAATGACAGTGCAGTGGCATGGGGATCACGTGACCGCATGATGGGGCGCCTGGGGAAGGAATCATTTGACTTGAGGAGCTGGTGCAGGCGTGTGCCCCCTGGGAGTTATATTGTTCTATTAGGATGATTGTGGGGGAGCAGGGAGGTGCTCAGAGCTGTTCTGTTTCATTACCATAATGCACTGGGACTCATTTGGTTCTTTCCCTTGCTCTGTAGAAACAAAGGGCAAGTGCACAGCTGCAGAAAGCAGCGCCAATATCTTGCGCTGTCAACTCACCGGCCAGCTGTTTCCCAAATAGGGCTGGTTGGAAAGTTTTTGCTGAGACTGACTGGCTTCCATGAAATGAGAGAGACTCTTGCTCTATAAGCTGGGGGATTGTGTGGGAGACCCAGCTTCAAGTCCCTGATTTGGGGTGATGTGGGATGAAGAACTCTGCCCTGAATCAGTAGAGCAGGGACTGAACTTGGGTCTGCCACATCTCAGGCCAGGGGCCACGAAACTGCATTGTCGTCCCCTGGTCTGCTCTGTTCACAAGCAGCGTGTCAGCGCACATGCTCACCTGAGGGTCATGTGGCAGTGCCTGTGCAGTATTGCCACCTCCAAGTGTTCAAAACTCAGTCAGCCCCCACAATATCATGCGATTGCCTTAAAAAACATGAGATGTTTTTAGACTACTACATGTTGGGTGCTTTTTCATATTCTTCTGATTCTTCAGTCGGTATGGGTCACGTTTTCTCTGCAACCAGGAGGGCTAGAAACTGACTCTGCTTGTTGAATATTAACCCCATGACTCCAGGAACTGGGGGCTTTAAGAAAAACACCGAATAGGGCAAGATGCGCAAGTGTAGCTTATAGGTATAGCTGTTTGCTAGGGAAGGCATAGGTACAAGGTAAGGCAGTAATGCAATGAGTCTGCAAGCCTCAAAGCTTGAAAGACAATAGCTTAGCTAAACCAATCAAGGCCTTAAAAGCCGTAGTATAAGCAGCTAACCAACAGTAACCCTAGATCATAAGATATCACAAGACAGAACACTGTAATGACTAAACTGCTGACAGGTAGCCACAAGATACTAATCTAGAGCTGCTTGTGGTATCTTAAGTTAGGAACATCAACAGATGTCTGACCACAAGAATGTCATGGTAACTAGTTGACGCTTATGCTAATAAGCTTGAGGTAAATGGGCTAGGAACCTATGGCAGAAGGGCACCCAGCATTCATAGGGTAAGGAAATACAGATAAGGAAAAGGGGCTGGTACCCCTACTTGAATATGCATTAGGCATTGTAGAAGCTGTAACCTGGCCTGCGTGCCTTGGGAGATGCTAGGAGGACGACAACCATTGGTGATGGTGACAAGGAAGATGCTGCTGCTGAGGAGGAAGATAATGCCTAATATGTCAGGTTGTTCTGCAAGGGCTAATGTGAGTCTCTGGATGCTCGGACGCTCATTCTGCATTCTTTCTAGCTACCTTGCTGGCTTGGAGTGTTTGTAACTTGGCTAACTGTGGTAATAAAACTATTACAAATACAGAAGGTTTTTCCTGAGTGTGTGTGTTGCAAGCATGCACGTCGGGGTTCCCAGCTTAACAGGGATTCTGACCTTGGGGCGAGAACCTGCCAAACCTCAGAGTGTCCACCGGATATTCTTCAGTAATCAACATAAGGAACCCGCAATCAGCCGATCAGGCAACCCAATAAAATCACACGAGTTGGCCACACGGTGTGGGATAGGATGTGGACTAGACAAGCTAATTAAGGTGGTGACTTATGAGGTGTTTATTAATGATCCATTGCTAAGGAACCCGCTGCACCATCACGCACAGTCAGAGGAACATTACACTGCTTGGCAAAGAGGAAGGCGTTGCTGAATCCTTCCCACGCGCTGACAGATCCGCTTGGTCAAACAGTGCCTCATTCCCCACTGTCTCTCTTCCAGACTGAATGTGCCAACTACGTCCGAGCACTTCACCCCTTCAACCGCACCCACCTGCTGGCCTGTGGGACAGGAGCCTTCCACCCTGTCTGTGCCTTCATTGATGTGGGACATCGTGGCGAGGTAAGGCAGCGCCCCGGGACAGCCAGCCTTAGTCCTGCAGAGAGAATCCTGCGGGAGCCCCTGTGATGAGAGCTGGTGCCAGACCTTGACACTGACCACTGGCAAAGAGTGTAGGGAAATCCCAGCACTTAGAGCAGCTGCCCTGGGGTTATTGGTGCTGCGTGGCCATGGCAGGAATGCGAGAAGGGCCTGGACTGGAGAATGTTCAGATCTACGTGAGAGCTGGGACTCTGGGGCCCATCTCTTGGCCTGATCCAGCCTGTGCAATGGCCTGGGAAGGGCCGGAGTGGGGATATGTTCTGCTGGGCCATGAGGCTGATTCCAGCTGCGATGCCAGATTCCCCTCCAACCCCAAGTCCGGCCTAACTCCCTTTTCCATTGGGCTTCTTCTCCTTATGCTTCATGGAGGCACAGGCCCCTCAGCACTAGGTACAATGGCAGGGGAGAGAAATGGGGGAAGAAGCAGATTGAAAAGGAGCCAGGAATGGGAAGGAAGGAGGAAAAGACAATACTGAACTGGGGGGAAGCAGGGGAGTGGAGGGTGGGGAAGAGGCAGATGGCTAAAATGGAGCATGAATGGGTGAGTCCTGCAAGGGAGTCGGTGCGTGATACCTGTCCTGCATGGAGCAAACCACCTGCCTGCCAGGGGATGCAGATGCCACCTGCCCTGCTTGGAGCAAACCACCTGGACAGCAGAGGGATGAGCAGATGGCATACGGCCACTCTGCACTGTGGAGGGAATCCGTGCACAGCACAGCACTCCACATGATGCCAGCCTCGTGCCCAGCAAGGGAAGCCATGCAAACAACCCACCACGCGCCCCAGGGAAGACCCAGGAACCTCTGCTGCCCCATGCAGAGTGAGCAGCACATCTCCCTTCCCCACCTCTGAGCACGGCTGAATTGCCACATGGATCCAACCACCTTGCTCCCACCCCCTCGCCCTGGCCAGCTGTCTGCATGGCATTTCTTTCCATGCCCAGGACCCCTGCTCTTAATCAGGATGGCCTCCCTATGACCCCCTTCTTCCCCACAGGCTTTGAGCCTCTTTTATTGAGTGTGGAGGAGAAAGAGCCCTTTCAGCATAGCCATCTATGCTCTAGAGCCTGGGATGGTCCCGTCCCTGCGTCCCCTCCCGCACAGTCACACCAGACAGCGGGACACAATTGGGGCCCTGTTCCTGGTGCTGCAGAACCCCTGCGGCCATTCGGCAGGGCCTCGGCATGGCCCTGCTCCGTGGCGTGGCTGAGCTTGGGTGGGGGCATGGAACCATGGCTGCCTAGCGGAGATCCAGGCTGCGTGAAGAGGCTGCTTTGTGCCACCAAGTCAGGGGAGAGGCAGACAGCAGATGCCAAAAGCTGCACAGCATGTCAGCTGTGCAAGGCCGATGGGGTGGGGTCAGATCTGCAAGCCTCCCCATTTGCACCAGCCAGGTTATTAACACACTCTGTGACCTGGGCCGGAAATCAAAGCTTTCCATACATCAGTGTGCCATAGTCAGGGACCCAGGGAGAGGGGTAAATAGGACTCTGGACACCTGAGGTCAGATCCTCAGCTGGTGTCAATTGGCAGAGTTCCATAGCAGAGCTGGATGCCAGCTGGGGATCTGTCCCTCCGCGTGTGAGCTATTTCAGTCTCCCATGCCCCCAGTGCCAGAGGGCCCAAGGCACGGAGCTGGGCGCACGGCAGGAGGATTTTGTTCTAAAGCAGTAGTTCTCAAACTGTGGGTTGGGACCCCATTTTAATGGGGTCGCCAGGGCTGGCGTTAGACTTGCTGGGGCCTAGGGCCCAAGCCCAAGCCCCACCACCCTGTGCCAAAGCCCGAGGACTTCAGCCCTGGGTGGCGGGGCTCAGGGTTACAGGCCCCTGGCCTGGGGCTGAAGCCCTTGGGCTGTGGCTTTGGCCCCCCCACCTGGGGTGGTGGGGCTTGGGCTTTGGCTCTGCACCCTCTGCCCAGGGCGGGCTCAGGCTTCAGTCCCCCCTCCTGGGGTCATGTAGTAATTTTTGTTGTCAGAAAGGGGTCATGGTGCAATGAAGTTAGAGAACCCCTGTTCTAAAGGACCGTGGTTTTCTTTTGGTGGAGTTTTCTCTGCATTTATTCTAGACCGATTCTCCCGGTGAGTTGAAGCTGTGCCTTTCCTGTGGCTCTTCCTCACATCTCATTGAAAATGACTAAACTCTAAGGAGGACAGCCAGAAAGACTTCAGATGCAGAGCCTCTCCCCCCTCTCCCCCCGTGCTGTGTTGTGGGGAGGGGCACCCCCAGATTCTGGCATACAGTGCTGTCAGATGCCCAGCATCCTCTGATGCCATGCAGGGATGTTGGGAGATGTAGAATGCCCAGGCTGCAAGGGCCAAGACCACTCCTCCAGCTGCCCAGAACTAGACCCATGGGGCCAAATTCAGAGCAGTCATAGTAAGTCTGTGTTGGTGTCGTACACACCTTATCCCATCCCTTCCAGTGTGTATCTTACTCCCACGTAGACAAGCTGCAGGCTCCTAGCCACTGACCACCATGTTATAAGCAACCCCTAGGCATCGCTTCTGGACTCCAGCCGAGATCTCTGACCCAACTTGTGTTCTAGGCAGCCTGGTGGCATCTCTGTCTCGCCTCACCCTGTATCATGTGTCCTTCCTCTTCCCAGTACGTGTTCAGCTTGGATCCCATGAGCGTGCAGAATGGGCGGGGCAAGTGTCCGCATGAGCCCAACAGGGCCTTTGCAAGCACCTTCACTGGTAAGTGTCCTGCTGGGTCAGCAAAAGACTCGACCCTCCACAACTGACCATTGCTTAGGGTTAAGCTGCCCTGATAGGAACCCTCGTAACCCTGAGATCTCAGGTCCCTGCTGCTAACGCACAGACTGGAGAGAAATTATTACGGAAGATCATCAGCTCCAGCGGTATTAGGGACAGTGGGGTTCGACAGCTACCAGTCTGGATGAGACATGGCACTCTTGGTCAGCACAGTTGGGCCTGGAGTAATTTATAACCAGTTAGAAATCTACTTCGGGATTCTTCCCTGGCTAGAGCCAGCTTCTGAAGTCCACATTTCCAGTGGCTCCACCTAGAGTCCATTCCAGGTGGGCACAGAAATCCAGATCAGGGTCTTTCCCCTCTCAGGGACTCTAACCTGGGTCAGGCCATAGACTTTCCACCGCATATAGATAGCCCAATCCCTTTGCAAGGTTGCTGCCCTCCTTTTCCAAGATGGGTTTGCAGTCCACAGGGCCGTGCTGTAGGGTTTTATTTTCTCTATGGGGCTGTTTTCCCAGGAGGGGAGCTGTACACAGGCCTCACCGCAGACTTCCTGGGCCGGGACTCGGTGATCTTCCGCAGCATGGGGTCCCGCTCATCTCTACGCACCGAGATGGATCAGCGCCTGCTGAATGGTAAAAGCACATTCTCTGACTTTGCCTGGGGGTAGGGGGCAGGGGCACTTCGGCAAAACCCCTAGAGCTTGAAGTCACGGCTAATTGGTATTAAATGGAGCAAATTGCAGCCACCTTCCTCTTTAATACAACGCCTGGATGCCACCCACCCCACCATGCAGTGCTCACTGTAGGTCCGTGCAGAAGGCCACAGTATGCATGATCAGGCTGTGGGGGCATTGGTCTGGGAGATGGTGAATGGGAAGGAAGGGTGTGGCTTGGGCAGTGGTGAATGGGAGGGGAGGCATGGCAGGAGGCTGCCCAATGGTGAATTGAGGAGGGCAGAACTGGCCCATGGTACAATGGCCTGCTAAGATGTGGCCCATATTATGGCAAGTTTGAGAACTCCTATCTGACAGGACTGGCCATGGGCTTCCTGCTTGCTTCTGCAGCCAGGACGTGGGGGTCTACAGGCAGCGGCGCTCGCAGCGGAGTCTCTCCCAGGGCCTGCACCATTTGGAGCGGTGCTGGGCTGGATGCTGCCCTTCGTGTTTCTTCCATGTATGCTCTAGCTCTGCTCTGGGCTCTCTCTCACGCAGACCCAAAGTTTGTGGCCGCCTACTTGATCCCAGACAATGACGACCGGGACAATGACAAGGTCTATTTCTTCTTCACGGAGAAGGCGGTGGAGTCGGATGGCAAAGGCCGCGCCATATTCAGCCGCGTTGGGCGAATCTGTGTGGTGAGGTCATGGGAGAGGATGTGTGCTGACATTGGAGTGACTGTTCTGATGGGTTTTGGGTGGTGGGACCCCCCAGTAGCATTACTGGGTCTTCAGGGGTTAATGGGGGGGCTATGGGGGAATCTCCTCACTCCTATTTGCTCCTATCCTCCTGTAAATAGCTTTGTTCTGAAAACAGATGTTGGGTAAAGTTTCAAAGGTGCCCAATGGGCCAGTCAGAAATTTTCTGGTAAAATGTTTTTCAGTGGAAAATGGGGATTTTGACGTGATGTGATTTTTCACAGTCTGCTTTCCACAGAAAACCATTTTTTCATCAAACTCAACCCCCCAAGGCCAAAATATTTCACTTCAGAAATGCTGCCATGGTCCCTCATGGGAGTTGTAATTCAAGTTCCTTGTGTCCCCATTCTCCTCTATGGACCAGGTGTCTCAGCCAGACTTCATTTCCCATGATTCCCTGCTCCCCCCCAACAGGCAAGATCATGATGCATCTTGGGAGATGTTGTCTTATTAGGGAACCTGGCTCCTAGAAGAGAATGGAAGCATAAGGCATCTGAACTACAACTCCCATGAGGCATCACAGTGACATTTCAGAATCAAAATGCTTTCATTTACAGCCAAAATATTTCAGGGGTTTGGTTGGTTGTTTTTTTTGCTGAAAATTTGAAATTTTCCACAGAAAAAGGTCCCCATTTGCTAACTAGCTCAGCCACAAAGCAGCAGTGCCTGGAGCACTAGGGTCTGGTTCTGGGCTGCACTTCAGCAGGCTTCAGCCCCTGTGGAGGTTTTATGACCCCTTTGCACCTTCTGGATTTTAGACTGCTCCAGGGGCTGAAACAGCCCACAGCATAAGTGTGAGCAGCTTTTGGTCATTCTAACTTATGGCTGCCCATCCTAGACTGCCCTTGAGCTATATGCAATCCTGAACGTCTATAGCACTCCATGTTCTGGAGGGGGGCAACGTAGGCAACCCTACACTGGGCCTGGGCTGGGGGAACACTCCCCTGGTATTAACAAAATGCTTGGTGCAGACATTTCTGGGTAGATTTGCAAGAGAGCTCAGCTCCCATAACTGTCAGGGCTTTGCCTGGTCCAGCCTCCAAAGTCCAAAGAGCTGGTGTTCACACCACTTCCTGCAGGAGCTGGCTAGATCTCACCACTGAGAAATTTCTTACTGAGAGACAACCAGAATCCTCTCTCCGTGGCCCTCATTAGCCTTGAACCTCAACAGCCCTGTGAGGTATGGCTATTATCCCCATTTTACAGATGAGCAACCGAGGCCTAGAGATGAAGTGACTTGCCTAAGGTTGCACGGGAAGTCTATAGCAGAGCTGGGAACTGAACCAAGGTCTCCTAAATGCCTAACCACCAAAGTGACAGGGCTTGAGCAGTTGATCCAAAGCCCATGGCACCTCCTCCTTGATTTCAATGGACTTTGGCGCTGGCTCTTCCAGACTTAGCTGTGAAATAAAAGCTGCTTTCTCCTTCCATTTGGATTTCAGGAGTGAGACAACCAAAGTCACCTGTAGTGTTTTCTAAGCACTTCAGTCAAGGCCTCACACTCCATATCGCCTGGTGCTTGAGTGTCACATAAATCTCTCAAGGCTGCGAATGATTCTTTTCCAGACAAGGCTAGGAGAATTCTGCTTCATGACTCTCTTTAATGTGGTTGGCACAAAAATCCCACTGAAGCCTTTGACGAGAAACATGAGGATTGAAGCTGACATTTCAAGTGGAATCTCTCCAGTTTCCTGGCCATTTCTACTTCCCCTTTTCTTTTGTTCTTTATAAATCAGAGACCCTGAGCCTCTTCCTGGCCACTGTCTTGCTTCACAGTGATCCCATCCTTCACACCAACCATGATTTTGTCTCACACATTTCAATTAATTCATCATGCCTCAAATTTAAACTACAATGATTTTAATTGGGTTGGAACAGCAACAGCAAGCATGGTGAAGGGCCAGATTCTGACATTCCCACTAAGTAATGCCTTACTTGGCGAGTTCAATAGGACTGTGTGAATAGGTACGTCCTGGGTGGCACCATATGGCCCGAGTTGGTGCAGTGAGAGGGTCCCTGTTAACTGCAACTAGCCAGAGCCATCCATGAGGTCATTCTCCACCTATAGCAGCTTGTTTTGCCTGGTGGCTCATCTGTGCTGGTTCTGAATCCCACTCCTTCTCAGGTAGCCTGCGTGTCAGAGCTGTGGGCCACTTCGGCACTCTCTTGGACTCTGCCTGGACTGGGCTCCAGACCTGGAGGGCACAGTGAGCCCACACGCCATCGTGACAATTCGGAAAGTTCCACTCACAGCTCTGTGGCTTGAAGTCCTGCTCTTCTTTTGATGGACTGTGGCGATTGGTGCAAAAGATTTTGGGTCATCTCTGAGGAGGTCTGGTCACGAGTGGCTGAGAATTAGAGTTGGTTGAGAACTTTCAGACAAACGTGTTTGTTGTTTTTGGAAAATGTCAATTCCTTGAAGCTGTTCACGAGAGTCTGCTTTGAAGAGAAACTCCTGATTCAATTTTTTTTTTAATTGTTGAAATGTCCCGTTTTTGACCATTTCTAAATGAGAAATTTTATCTTCTGATTTGAAACAGCTTTGCATATTGAAATTTTTGTTAATTTATACTAAAAAAAAGTTTAAAGCATTTTAAGAAGGTTGAATTTGAAATGAAATGATCAAAATGAAACATTTTGATTGCCCCGCTGTCCTGATTGAAATTCTTTTTGGATTATCAGTTCATGAAAATTTATGAGATTGTGACCTTTTGTCCTCTTTCAGGACAGGAAACAATTTTGAAGTTTATTCATATTGTGATCCTATGCTCAGTAGAGCTGGTTAGCAATGGTTTTCCCATCCTGTGAGAGTTTGAGATTTTGAGTCTCTTTTTTATACTCATCTCTTTTTTGCCTGGTGGCTCAACTGTGCTGGTTCTGAGTCCCACTCCGTCTCAGGTAGCCTGTGTGTCAGAGCTGTGGGCCACTTCCATGTGAGGATTTGCAGATTCCATCCTGGGTCACAGTTTGCTTAGTCCCTAGGGAATGCAGCTTGTGTTCTGAAAGTGGCAACATTTCACCTCTTGACCTCTCACTGCCCTCCAGAAATGGTGACTGTTCACAAATTTAACCCTGGTGAAAATCTTCAATTTTCATGGTAAGACTTTTCCCAGCAATCTTTGTTGTGGGGGGAGGGGGAAAGGAACAGATTTCTTCCCTGATGGGGGATTAGGATATTTTGGGAGCTGTGTGAAAACTTCCAGGTGGACATTATGATTTACTTCTTCTGTTGCTGGTGGAGGGAATTGTGCACAGTCCTGCTCTGGATTTGGCAGAAGGAAATAAAAGCTAGAAGATCAGGCGCTTCCAGCCAGGGGCTTCCTACTTGCATATGCAGGGATGAATGCATGTTCCATCTCAGTGGAGGTCCCGTCCCTGAATGCATATTAGCTGTGAGATAGGCTGAGCTGTAACACACATGGAGCATGACTGTGGTCTCCCTCCCTGCCCTCCATATGGATCATTGAAGTTCAACTGTCCCTCCCCCACCCCACTTCTGGAATCGCAGCGTGCTGTTTGGATAGGCTTGCTCGAGTGGTTCAGGGTAAGGAAGATGTCAAGCCATACAGCTCTCTACCCCATGAGGCTGCCCACCTGTTGCATTCACAGCTGTGGTGACATAGCAAAATTAACATATAGATGGATGCATTTCACTACTACATGTCAATAGGCCTCGTGGCCACTGGCCTCCATGCAACACCAGGGATGAAGATGGGCCAAACCTGGAACCACTTATCCAAACTCCGGTGGATGGATCTGGATCCAAGCCACCAAGACTTGACCAATGGAGTTTCACAAAACTAAACCCATCCTTGGCTTTGCCAGTCCCTACTGGTAAGTGCTTCTCAGTCCCAGAGACCATTAGCTGAGCTGCCGTCTCCCTGCACTATCCACATACTTTGGGGTCAGCTCTGTGGGCTGTGATTAGTCTTGTATCCTGCCGTGATCAGTGTCAGAAGCACCTTGTTGAAGAGAAGCTGGAATTTCTGAGCTCTCTGCCCTCACTGGCCCCGGAGGGATGAAATCTGCCCTGCCCTTCCTTTCCAACCGTTGGAAGTCTGTTAGTAATCAGGGGCTGGAGTGGAGTGTGGGCTCTGAGGAAGGCACCGTGATGGAATTGCTACAACACCTGGAAGGCGGTGGCTCAATTCCCGGCCCTGTCATTCACAAGCACAAGTTAGCAGGCCCCAGAGATCCCGGGGAGGCAAAGAGAAACATCTGTCGGCCGGCAGCATCAGCAGCTGCTTTGGAAGAGGCTGTGAACAGCGTGAACTGGAGGAGAGGATGGCAGCTCTCCATCCAAACAGAGCAACGCTGTCGGCTGCGAATTCTCTGCTCCTGCTCTAACCCCAGAAATAAACCCTGAGACACAGGAACAAAGAGGTTATTTATTGGACTGATCAATCCCTGCATGGAGTGGGATTCTTTGTTTGGGCAAGAGGCTGGAGTGGGCACAAGAACTGACTGACTAAGATGCCTTGGACACACGAAAAATACACATGCACGTGTGCAAAAGGTCATCTGCACTGGCTAACAAATTGGCCTAGGGGGTTAGTGCACTGACCTTGCCCTGTAGACCTAGGGCTCAGTGCTGGGCTAACATCCAGTGCAGCTGAGTGTGGGGTAAAGTAAATGTGTCTCTGAGCTACGTCTCAGCCTCCTCCAGTGCTAGGGCAGAACTGGCTCCTGGCACAAGTTAGAGGTGCCCCACAGCTGCTCTAACTTATGTCGCTAGACAGACAGTGGATTGTTCCTATCTTAGGTCCTTACAGAACTCCTATTACCATAGTATCTACAACTGGCTACCCCATCTTGGGCCGCGAGGGATTCCTGTACTACAGGGGACTCTCCAGCTACCCTCTGAGTGCGGCTTCGAGGCCCCTTTATATAGCTGGAGTGTCACAAAGAGGATTTAGCCTGGGCCGAGGATTTGACCTTTTGACGTAAACCCAGTTGAGATCACTGGTGAAATTATTTGGTGGCCAATTCTCAGTTTTTCCAGTCATTAGATTGGTTGTGCACAGGACAGGCCTGGGGTCAGATTTCCAGGAGGTAAGGTTTGCTGGGCAGGACTGAGAGGCATCAGCAGAGCAGTGTGAGAGCCCAGCACTGGAATAGCAGGGGGCGGCAGGTCAGGCTGGAGAGGCATTGGCAGAGCTGTGGGGGGGAGCCAGGGCTGGAATAGCAGGGGGGCTGCAGGGCAGGATTGAAGTGCACTGACAGAATGGTATAGGGTCTTAGGCCAGAATAGCCAGGGCCTGCAGGTAAGGATTGGGGTGTGGGTTCAGTTTGCCCAGTGCTGTGTGACAGGTTCAGAGTTGCCGTGTTAGTGTATCAGCAAAAAGAACAGGAGTACTTGTGGCACCTTAGAGCCTAATAAATTTATTTGAGCATAAGCTTTTGTGGGCTAAAACGCACTTCATCGGATTCATGCAGTGGAAAATACAGTAGGAAGATATATATACACATCACCCAGAGTCAGGATTACTAGCCCTGCACTTACATAAACCCCATATGCCCCCGAGCTACAAAGCTCACCCCTCTGCACGTGCCCAATGGCAGCATGCGGTCTTGGACAGGGAGCCGGCCCGAGGGATTGCTTGATAGGGGATCCCAGAAACAATCTCAGGGTGCTGCATCAGAGGCCACATGCTGTGCTTGGTGAGGGGAATGTCCATCGGGCACAGACCAACGGATAAACTCAGGCCAGGCTGGGATTCATGAGGGGCAAGAAGTCAGAGCAGGGCCTAGAACCTGTATTTTCTGCTTCCACGCACCAACCCTTTCCTTAAGCAGCAGGCACTTCCCTTCTAACTTGGCCAAGCAGGCTGGGCAGAGGTGGTTTAATGAATGCCTGGTTCCCTAACAGGGAAAGATCAGAACTCTGGCTGAATGCAAGTTCTGTGCAATGCCCCATTGATGTTCATTTCCCTTTGCGTTGGGTATGTTTATAACCATTAATGGAAAGACTCCAGGGAGGGCCAGATTCTGATCTCAACTCTACTTGTGTCAATCCAGAGCTGCTCCATTAAGTGACTCTGGATTTACACCTGTTACCCATAATCTGCTTCTGTTCCTTTCTAGGGAATAGGAAGCTTCTTCCATTGGTGCTGTATCCCCAGTGTGTCTCAGCCAAGGGGAGGGGCTATGGAAAGCTTTGGCCTGGAAAAGGAGAAAGGATGGTGTGGGGGTTAAAACGCCAGACTGGGAATTGGCCCATATGGGATCAGTTCCCATATCTGCCACTGACTCACTGTGTGATCTTGGGCAAGTCACTTAGGGTCACATTTTTCCATCAAACTATCTGTGGCTCCATTTCTGGGACCCTGACTTCAGAAGTATGCAGCCAAAGTGGTCATTGATTTTGGGTGCTCCATGGATCTCAGCTTGGTCCTCCTTTCCCCCAGGTGTAACGATGCGGTTCTGGCGGGACCCAACTGAGAGTGCCAATTCAGGGCAAATTGCTCAAACAAGGCAGTTACAGCCCTAGGCTGGGGTTTTTCCACCTCTAAGGCAAACCAAACCAGCCAGACAATGAAGACTTTGGTCTCACCCCACTGGCTAGCCACAAGTCACATAAGCAATTCCCTTAGACACTGCAGTTTCCCAGTATCACCACCAGTGCCACTCGATATGGGGACAAATGGTTATGAAAACCAATACCCCAGTAAAAGAAAAAGGGTTCTCTCGATCCCAAAGGACCAAGCCCCAGATCCAGGTCAATATACAAATCAGATCTTGCCCACAAATCACGCTGTTGCCAATCCTTTAGAATCTAAAATCTAAAGGTTTATTTATAAAAGGAAAAAGATATAGATGAGAGTTAGAATTGGTTAAATGGAATCAATTACATAGAGTAATGGCAAAGTTCTTGGTTCAGGCTTGTAGTAGTGATAGAATAAACTGCGGGTTCAAATCAAGTCTCTGGAACATCCCCAGCTGGGATGGGTCATTCAGTCCTTTGTTTAGAGCTTCAGTTTGTAGCAAAGTCCCTCCAGAGGTAAGAAGCAGGATTGAAGACCAGATGGAGGAGAGGCATCAGCCTTTTATAGTCCTTTCCAGGTGTAAGAACACCTCTTTGTCCTTACTGTGGAAAATTACAGCAAAATGGAGTCTGGAGTCACATGGGCCAGTCCCTGCATACTTTGCTGAGTTGCAAGGCGTATCTGCCCTCTCTCAATGGGTCAATTGTATAGCTGATGGTCCTTAATGGGCCATCAAGCAGACTAGGCAGAGCTAACACCAACTTGTCTGGGATGTCTCCCAGAAGCATAGCATAAGTTTGAAATACAGACAGTTTAGAGCCAATATTTATAACTTCAACTACAAAATTGATACACACATATAGACAGCATAATTATAACCAGTAAACCATAACCTTGTCTTAGACACCTCATTTGACCCCCTTTATACAAGATTTGGTGCCACTACAGGACTTTGGTTGCAACTATGTTCTATATGGTCCCAGATTAGATCAATAACGTCACACCAGGCAATAGTGGTCTCTTTGGACCCTGATTATAGTCACTTGACTGATCTGGGGGGGGGGGTCGTTGCTGGGGGTGGAACAGTGTTTCCCTGGCCTGACGTGCAATAATCCCATCTGAGCTAAAGGTCAAGCAGTATCCTCCATCTCCCATCGTCTCCTGTCAAGGTACCATGACCTTGTCCCCTCTGGAGAAACTAGCTCTGTGGCTGCTCATGTGGCTCAAACCTCCTAAGCTCATTGTCTCTAAGCTAACCTTTTATCAGGCTGCTTCCAGGTGTGTGCAATGACGTCCCTTCTCCTTCCAGAATGATGCAGGAGGCCAGCGGGTGCTGGTCAACAAATGGAGCACCTTCAACAAAGCCCGTCTGGTGTGCTCCGTCCCAGGGCCGGATGGGATAGACACCTACTTTGATGAACTGGGTAAGAGGAGCAACTGCTTGGACGCTCTCTGGCTGTGGGGCTCTGGGATCGGGGCCGTCTGATACGTGTGTGGCCAGGGGACTGCTCACTTGGCCACTTGGCAGGGGTGGGTGGAAAGAGAAAGCCCTGAATGTTCAGTCTGTGCTAGAAGTTGGGCGCAAGTGCTCTGCTGAATGGGGATGGGCTGCTGACCTGGGGCCTCTGGGGACAAGAATGGGATCCAGCTGTTTGTCTCTGGGATGCTGTGGAGTCCAGAGATGCTCTCCAGCTTGGCCTTCGCCTCTTTGGGAGAATCTTGGTGGGGGGCTTGCCTCACTCTGTCCCACCCATCCAACCCTCAGCAGGTGGAGATGGGGGGGAAGAATTATTGATTGGAACTGGCTGGGGGATAGGCTGCTGTATCCCTTGGGACACAACTCTTGACAAGCCAGCAAGATGCTGAAAGCATCAAGGAGTAGATGGGTGGGGTGTGGGGTGCTGTGGAAGGGGGTAGTTTGATATACAGGGTGACCAGCCTTCTCTTCCATAGAGGACATCTTCTTACTGAGGACCAAAGATGGGAAGAGCCCTGAGATCTATGCCCTCTTCAGCACCATCAGGTAACAACTCACAGCTCCTCTCACTTTCTATAATGAACAAAAGGCCTTCTCCTGTCACTCGAAAATTAACATCAGCCATTCCAACACCACCAATCCCCACCCCTTTTCCCCATGCTGCTCAGTATTATTATTGTTGATTATTTACATTGTGGTAGGGCCAAGAGGATCCCAGCCCAGTGGGCTAGGCACTGAACAGAGTGGCAAAAGAAAGTCCCTGCTCCAAAATGCATATAATCTAAGTGAGAAGAGATAGTTTGTCTAGTAACTATGCAATGGTAGAAGAAGTCACCTGCATAAGGATGATGAATAATGCAAATGCACTGGGTTAGTTTTGGTGTAAATATGTATAAATAGCCGTAGCTCTTGGAGGTCCTACAGATAGATATGTTGTAGTTATGGATCGATAGTAGATACCAAATAGGGTCCTTGGTGCAGTGTCTGCATAATCTGAGACTCAAAATGGACAGTGCTGCGCAGATCCATGTACAACAGGCTTCAAGAGGGTGATTTATGTAATTTGGAGCAAGACAGATTCAGTTAAAATATTAATACTTGATGTCTCAAAGCAAATCTTTCAGTCTTTTAAAGCAGTCTTTCTGTAACCTGAAAATGGCAATACCACGCCTCTTGGTCGCTAGGTCTTGGGGTCAGAGATAAGGTTGTTATTGAGATGTCTAATGTGAACATTCCCATGCATAGATTTGGGTTTGTATAAAGGCACTTGATTTCTTTAGCTCGTTACTTTAATTGACCTTTTCCAGCCTTTGTAATAGCTAGGATTCACTTATTTTAACCTGTAACGTTCATGATATTTATTGTTTTGAATGTTTATACTTTTTACGGTGGCCTCCTTAGTTTGAATTCAGCACATTGTCTTCCGGGGATTTATACTGTGATCTGATCACAGTCCCATCTCATTGGGCGGGCTGTTGCCCGTGGATTTGCAGTTAGCTTTTGGATTTGGTGTCTGGTTTGGTAATTTTATCCCTCCTCAATACACCCATCTCTTGCACAGGTCCCCAGCACTGTTAATAGGAAGGGTTTGCTAGCCCTGTGTGTGTGTGACTAACAATGGATCCTCACCCTGGACCAATTCCTCTCATTTCAGCAACGTCTTCCAAGGCTTTGCCATCTGTGTGTACCGCATGGCAGACATCTGGGAAGTTTTTAATGGGCCCTTCGCCCATAAGGATGGCCCGGATCACCAGTGGGCAGCGTATGAGGGCAAGGTGCCCTACCCCAGGCCAGGAGTTGTAAGTGGTTCACACCCTTGTTTTTGAAGGTGTCTGGAGAAGACTCATAAAATGATCCATTATTAACCCCATCTCACTTCACCCTCTGCAAGGGGTGGTGGATTTGCCTTGGCACGAACTTCCCAGCAGTTTTTCCTCCTGGGTCTTTCAGGGATCATCATCAGAATCCGTTTCGGGAGGTGGGACCCACTTTGGGATTTAATTGAGGCAAATTAACTATTCCCAGGCAGAGCAGTGTCTATGACAGGGGAGGGCAAACTTTTTGGCCTGAGGGCTGCATCAGGTTTCGTAAATTGTATGGAGGGCCAGTTAGGGGAGGGGGTTGTGGCCCAGCCCTCACCTCCTATCTGCCCTCCTCCCCCCGGACTCCTGCCCCATCCAACCCCCCCCCGTTCCCTGTCCTCTGACTGCCCCCGGATCCCCACCGCCCCATCCAACCACTCCTCTCATTCCTGACGGCCCCCCAGGGACCCCTGCCCCATCCAACCACCCCTTCTCCCTGTCCCCTGGCTGCCCACGAAACCCCTGTCCCTGACTGCCCCCTGTTGCCTCATCCAACCCCCCCTCCTTCCTGACTGCCCCCCCCCGGGACTCCTGCCCCCATTCAACCCCGTTTCCCCCCTGACCACCATCCACACCCCTGCCTCTTGACCACCACCCCAAACTCCCCTGCCCTCTATCCAACCCCCCCTGCTCCCTGCCCCCTTACCGTGCTGCCTGGAGCACCGCTGGCTGCAGGGCTACAGCCGCGCCACCTGGCTGGAGCCGGGCCATGCCGCCGCCACCTCGCAGCACAGAGCACCGGGTCAGGCCGGGCCCTGCAGCTGCGCTGCCCCAGGAGCTCACAGCCTCGCCGCCCAGAGCATTGCGCCGGCGGCGGAGCGAGCGAGCTAAGGCTGCGGGGGAGGGAGGACAGCAGGGGAGGGGCCAGGGGCTAGCCTCCCAGGCCAGGAGCTCAGGGGCCGGATGTGGCCCGCGGGCCGTAGTTTGCCCACCCCGGTCTATGACATGTTTTCCCATTCAGTATAACAACCCTTCCTGGGGTCTCACCCCCCACACCGAGCTGGCCTGTGTCTGAGGTTGGACAGGGGAGGAGGAGATAACACAGGGGAGCTAATGGGAATGAGCCTTCCACCTTGGCTGTTAACAGGACGGATCTGAGCTTGAGAAGGACGTAGAAACCCAGACAGCATCATGGAGTAGAGATTCCCAAGGCCCTTGTTAAGGCCGAGCAGGTGGCTCACAAGCGCTGGGCTGGGGAGGCTGTAGGTGGGGTCTCCTAGTGTCATGGCACAGGGGTGCAGAGCAGGAATGCCAGGCTGAAATGCTCTCTTCTGCCTCGTGCCAGTGTCCCAGTAAAACCACCAACCAGCCCAGCCGGCAGTACGGCTCCACCAAGGACTACCCCGACGAGGTCCTGCACTTCGCCCGTGCTCACCCCCTTATGTATAGGCCCGTGTACCCATTGCACCGTCGGCCCGTGCTGGTGAAGACCAACCTGCAGCACTGGCTGCGGCAGATCGTGGTGGACCGGGTGGACGCTGAGGACGGGCAGTATGACGTCATGTTTCTCGGGACAGGTGAGCTGGCGCCCACAGGAGAACCCCCAGGGCCTCAGCAAGGCCAGCCATTTCCTGCTAGATCTCCCTTTGCTCCCTCCCCTGGCTCTCCACTTGTGGGCCATCCTCCCTGGTCAATTCAGCTGCAGCTCACAGCAGGTCTTTCAAAATACCATGTTGATTATGGTGCCGTCAGTCTGTCTACACCAGGCCTGCCAACATTGCTAACTGCAGTGGAGCTGAACATGCACTAGCTGTTGGGTATCTGGGTAGAATAGACCAGCTGTCCCAGTTACAGGGTTAGCTGCATCTTTGACCCCTCTTCAGTCTCTCCCAAGTGCTCCCTTTCCAGTGACAGGCCCTATGCCTCCACTTCTCTCGGGTTGGAACCTCATGATCCCCCCACTCTCATTCTGGACCCCCTCAACATCAGCACCCTTGCTGACCAACCTTGGTGTCTCTGCAGGTCCAGCTGTCTTTGACACTCGTAAGAGCTTTCCCTAAGGGAACTGTGACCAGTTGGTGGATGCAGTGACTCTAAGCACCTTCTTCCAAACGTTTATTTATCGATCCATAGGAACATAGCATTCCCAAAGAAAAGGGTTAAAACAACAGAAGGCTTACATGCATACGTCTGACTTAACCTTAGCATTTCTCTCAATGCTTGGCCAGGCTAGGGTTGCCAAGTTTGGTTGGATGGATTCCTGAAGGTTTCATCACATGACATAATTTTTAATTAAAGATCAATCTTTTAAGTCCTGGAGACTCCAGGACAATACTGGAGGGTTGGCAACCATAGGCCAGGCCCAGCTGCTCCCAGGCACTCACTACTTCTGGGGGCTGGTTTTCAGTCTGCTTCCCTGCAAACGCTGCCTCTGTTCCCTGCCTCCCCTGAGCTTCAAGGAGGGTGTTTCTTTAAAACCGGGCAGGCCCCTGTTGTATTGATATTGATCTGAAAGACCTAAAGAACTAAAGGTGTTTATAAACTCTGTCACTGTCCAACATTAAAGCAGTAATAGGCGGGTTTGGGATTTATAGGAGAAAGGGGCTGTAGCCGTGCCTGCTATGATTGTTTCTGTGAGTCATTGTCCAGCTGGCTGGGAGGGACCCCTTCCAACATCCTAGCAGGGAAAACCAGTGATCTCCTTCTGGTGAGTCCAGGCCCTGACATTCATGGTGCAGGACAGTTCTCTGGTGCTTGGCCCTGGATGCAAACCGATGGTGAAGAGCTTAGCCTTGCATGCAGGTTGTGCACAAAACAACAGGCGTGTCACAGCAGGAATTGTCTCCATCTGCCCCCGCTGCCAGTGATGGCCAGGATGCCAAGGTGAAGGGCTTTTGTAAATGCTCTTGCTCTATTACCATCCAGATGCCGGCTCAGTACTGAAGGTCATAGCCCTTCAGAAAGGAAACTTCGCTGCAGCCGAAGAAGTCATTCTGGAGGAGCTGCAGGTTTTTAAGGTGCGATAAATGGCACATATGTGTGAATGATAGTGGTGTGCAGGCGTTTGTGCGTGTGTGTCTGAGTGTGCCACATATAGGAGTGTGTCTGTGCAATCAGTGACACACACATAGTATGCATGTACAATCCATGCAAACTACGTTACCACCTGTGCTGACACGTGTGTGTGACAGTTTCATATGTGGCACCTGCTGCATGAGTAAGCCTGTGTGTGCGACTGTTGTATGTGCAGGGTGTGGCATAGTGCCTTCCGTTTGGGTAAGTGTGTGAGCACGTGAGCTGTGTGTGTGACCATCTCCAGTGCAGGCCATGGGCCGGGGTCTCCTCTCACGCTGGCATAGATAAACGAACTCCGTGCTGGGCTACTGGGGAAAGTGAGAGGAGAATCCGGTCTGATCTGGGTGGGCTTCTGGGGGAAGGGGCTGGCTCCATTCTTCTGGGAAGCTTTAGTTCTTGCTTGTGTGTGAGCCCTCAGGAAGCAGTAAATGCTATACATGATGATGGGGTGGTGCGGGGTGAGCAGGAAGCTGAATAAACCTATAAGGATTGAAGATGTCTCAGACAGAATGTGGAGTTTTTGAAGGCGGGGGTGGGTCGTTTCTGTGCCATGTCCTAGCTGAGGGCTGTCTCTTCCTCCCCCAGGCTCCCACGCCCATTACCGCCATGGAAATCTCTGTCAAACGAGTGAGTAGTGGCTTCTCGGTGGGACAAATGCAGGGCAGAACCCAGCCTGGCTAGCACGCACGCTCGACATAGATGAACACAAAGGGGCTGCGCAGGGAGCAGAGAGACGCTGGGGGCAGATGTGGGTGTGTGTACCAGTATTTAAACTCCAGGAAACCATAACAGTGTCCGGCTTGGACTAGACCGAGCAGGAAGCATCAGTGCATGAAGATTGGCAGATGCCTCATGGCTGTGGCTGCAGCAGCTCTGGGGACCACAGTGTGAGAAGCACGGTGTTAAGCTATCCTGTCTATCGCAGCAGCCAGTGCAGGATGTCTCCACACAATGGGGCTTCTGTCAGATGCCTTGGAAGACCATTCCCCAGCTTAATGGAATCTCTCTTGATATTCATCCTAAAATGTTGGTTGCCCCTCTTGCCACTTCCCTCCTAGTCCCGCCCTCTTTGCCCACCCAGTGGAAATTCCTCTCCTTCGGGAGTGTTTATTTCTACCTGGAAACGAACTCTGGAGTTGATGAGCAGGGAGCATCATCCATCCATGTGTTCTTTGATGGATCTGCCTGGCTGGTTACTAGCCTCCATACACAGCCCTGTTGATACGTTTCCATCCTGCCCTGCCCCCCCGCTGCTCCAGTCCTGCATCCCCATCCCAAAACTACACCAATGCACTTCCCTCCTTCTCTACAGCTTCCAGCCTTGGGCTCCCCACGCAGCTCTGCCAATGCCCTTGCAGCACCCCCGCTAGTCTAGGCCTTGCTTTCCTGTGGCGCCTCAGTCTTTGTCTGTAATAACAAACCTTTCTGATCCGGTCCTGAACCCAAAGCAAGCAGAACAGCGCCAGTCTCCAGAGACTAGGCTTATATGGTCCCAGGCAGGCTTTGAACCCTGGCTCCTGCTGGGGAGGGGAGAGTGCCCCAACCCCACTGCTCTGCCCAGCCCCTATTTGCCATGGGATCATCCTGGAGATCTGGGCTCTAGGCAGAGGCCCCCCTACTGTTTACCAGCCTGTTCCCATTTACTCCCACAGCAAATGCTCTACGTGGGCTCCCGTGTGGGGGTGGCCCAGGTAAAGCTGCACCAGTGCGAGACCTACGGCACAGCCTGTGCTGAGTGCTGCCTGGCCCGGGACCCGTACTGCGCCTGGGACGGCATCTCCTGCACCAGGTACCAAGCGTCAAGCAAGCGCCGGTTCCGCCGCCAGGACATCCGGACCGGGAACCCTATGCACCAGTGTCTGGATCAGAACCTGACCGGTAAGATAGCCCATGTGCTCCGCCTGTATCCCAGCCCACGTGTGACTGAGAGGGGCCAGCTTCCCACTCAGCATCCCAGTGGGTGCAGATAGGCCTAGAGGGGCCAGCCGGTGGCTAGGCATCCAGGACTCTCCTGCCCACACAGACGGTCCACTGGTGTCATGGCAATGCCTGGGCTGTCCTCCCATGTAGCTGGGATCCTGAGCAGAACAGCACCTTCCTCCAGGTGGTGTTTTTGCCCCAGCGAGCTTTCCATGTGTGCTGAGCAGGGAGGTCACTCATGCAGCACCCCGGCTCAGCTCAGACATCCTGCACCCACATCCCAGTCAGAGGCACTGAGCGTGGGCTCTGCGGTCACAAATGAAGATTCTCTTAACCAGCTGTCCCTGTGATGTCATGCCACATGGTGATGGGGGACAAGCCACCCCTGCCCACAGAGCAAATCCAGCCAAACGGAGCCTGCCAGCACTGCACGGTGTCATCGGGGTCTCTCCAGATGCTCTGGGCCCAAGGCCAGAGGACCTCACCTGAGCGGAGTCAGGGCTGTCCCCTAGGGGTTGGGGTGGGTGGTGGCTGGCACTGGCTGCCTGCTCCATGGGGTGCACCACGTCCCTCGGGCACTGAGTGAATGTCTGTGTTCCAACAGTGGATGATTTCGACAGCGCCGAGGAGAAGGTGGTGTATGGGACGGAGCACAACAGCACCTTCCTGGAGTGCGTCCCCAAGTCGCCCCAGGCCACCGTGCAGTGGTTCCTTCAGAGACCCCACGACGAGCGAAGGGATGAGGTGAGGCGTCCTTCCCCCCCATGCCTCCCCCTCCCAGTCTGCCTCCTGTGCTGGAGCACCCCGCCCCCATGCCCAGCATGGTGCCCCTTACCCATTGCCAAAAGCTTCCAGTCCAATGAGCAGAGCCCTCCCTGCCCCTCTTCTTGGCCTCCCAGTCGATGAGCTGCCTCTTGCCCGGGGCTCCATGTGCCAGCAGCTGTTGTCTGCCCTCCGCGTTCTCTTACGGTCCGTGCTCGGGGCTGGGAGGCACTGGAGCGTTGTCTGAGCAGGTTTCTACCATTCTCTACACGCTGAGCAGCTACTCGCTGTCTGACGAGACAGCCTGCAGGGGCCTCCTCAGTGAACGTTAGGTGAGCTCTGGGCCTGGGGCAGGACTCGCCTGATGCTGCGAAAGCAGGTAGAAGACGGCCCCATCAGCAGTGGATTGCAGGGGGTAGGAAGGAGCAGCCATGCCCAAGGAAAGCAGATGCAGGCAGAGATGCAGGAGAGCTGGTTCCCTCGGCAGGGTAGCCCCGTGGAGCTGGCACTGGGGAGCCAACATGGGCGGCAGGTATAATAGGCTGCCGTGGGATACTGGGCTGGGGCTGCTGCGGCCGGGGCACGGATCGGTCAGCCAGCTGGGACTGCTCCGGCCGGGGCACGGATCGGTCAGCCAGCTGAGGCTGCTCCGCCGGGGCTGGCCTGGAGCGCCTCTGGCAGTGGGGGAGGGGAGGCTCAGGGTTCCAGCTGGCCAGGGGCTTCTCGGACCACGGGATGGGGGACAGGGGGGCTCAGGGCTCCAGCTGCGGGGGGTGGGGCCTCGTGTGGAAGGGACGGGGCCATGGGGCTAGCCTTCCCGGAGGGGGGTCCACTGTTCTCTGGGGACCTCTCTCGACAAGCCACCCCAAGCAGGGTTTTCTGGCTCCGATTGCCTCCACTGGTGACAGTGGCCGGGATATTTTGCAGGCACCCCTTGCTCTGTGTAGGGAGGTGCACACAGCCCCTGGGACCAGATCATCCTGGGGCTGCCCCTCTGACACATTTGGCCCCTGCTGTCTGATGATCAGCCACGTCTGGCTCGCTCCAGGCCAGCCGAGGCTCTCGCTCTGCTTCCCCACTGACTTGCATCCCCGAGTTCTTCCCACGTGCGCCCCCTCTCCGTTCCCTCCACCTGCCCAGCCCTCCTGCTGGACGTTCCTGAGAGACACTCACCATGGAGGCGGGATCTCTCTGCCCCAGCTCCCTCTGCAGCTGGCCAGCCAGTGGAAACCTGCCAGCACTGCTGTAATGGAGGAGGGGAGGGTGGGAGGCTGCTTAGAGTGCAAGGCTGGGGGGAATGTCTGGAAGCCACAGAAGCCATCAGATTCCCTTTGACTGGGGGCAGGGCGCCAGGGGACCTGTGGTCAGAGCCGGCATGGCGGGAAATGGGATCTGGGATCACGAAGGCCAGGGGTCGGAGCTGTTGAGGTGAGAGGTGGGATATGGGATCACGTGGCTCCGTGGTCGGAGCCAGGGGGAGGTAGGATATGGGATTACATGGCTTGGTGGTCAGAGCCAGCATGGCGGGAGGTAGGATATGGGATTACGTGGCTCGGTGGTCAGAGCCGGCAT
>NW_020664583.1:11182082-11205807 GCF_002925995.2 Terrapene triunguis
GGTAGGATATGGGATTATGTGGCTTGGTGGGAGGTAGGATATGGGATCACGTGGCTCGGTGTTCGGAGCTGGCATTGTGGGAGGTATGATATAGGATCATGTGGCTTCATGGTCAGAGCCAGCCCAGCAGTCCCTATGTTCCCACGTTTGATTGCCGTGTGGTCGCTTGCAGGTGAAGACGGACGAGCGGATCCTGAAGACAGAGCAGGGGCTTCTGTTCCGGAGGCTGTATCGCCCGGACGCCGGCACCTATTACTGCAAGAGCCTGGAGCATGGCTTCGCCCAGACCGTCACCAAGGTCACGCTGGAGGTGATCGAGAGCCAGCAGCTGGAGCACATCTTCCAGCGGGATCACGAGGACGAGTTCCCTCGCCCACCCTGCCTGGTGCCGGAGCCCCGCCTGCCGCCGGGGCACAGGGCCTGGTTCAAGGACATCATGCACCTGATCGGCTACGCCAACCTGCACCAGGTGGAGGAGTACTGTGAGCGGGTGTGGTGCGGCGACCGGCAGCGCCGCAAGGCCAAGCCCCCTAAGAGCAAAAACGCACTTAGCGGCATGGATGCCGGCAAGAAAGGGAGGGCCAAGCTGCACGAGAGGAACCGGATGCCCAGGCAGGCCTTGGCCACATAGAGACTGAAGGGAGGGGGGTGTACACAAGGGGGGAGATGGGAGAGAGGAGGGACCATCCTGGAACAAACCCCTCCCTGAAAGGGACAATCCACCCAGCTAGGATCAGTGTCCATGCTGCCCTAACAATAGGACCTGCCAAGCCAGGAGCTGTCTCGCCACATGGCTGAGTCTGGAGACATTCACCATTGGAGGCACGGGGCATCTCTTGATTCCAGCACTGGAGATGGCTTGGGGAGCTCCCCTATCCCACCCGAGCATCCATTTCCCACCCCATCCCAGCATCTCTCCCAGTTGGGGATGTCTTGTTTCCGGCCAGGCTGCAGGTGCCTTCAACGATCACGGTGGGGCTCTCCACAACCCTCAGTGCAGCCCCGGAAGGGCGTGATGTTCCGTAGGAGCCTGGCAGCTTGAGAGGTGATACAGAGCAGAAGGGCCGATGGAGAGGCTGGTAAGCAGGAGCTGGCTACGTCCCTGATGGGAGAGAAGGAAAAGACCACCACACCCGCAGCACTGGGATGTCTTGGTGGGTTTGGTGTGGAGCTGGGATAGCCAGGTTGAGTGCCCCGCAGAGAAGAGCCAATTCCTATACACCCAGCTGGGGCCACAACCAGCTGTTCAGTAGGATACCGTCTGCCTCCTCTGGCCATCTCCCACGGCACTGTGGGAGTCAGAGGAGGAGGAGTGAGTCTCATCAGAGCTTCGGCCCAGTTATGGACAGAACTGTCACCAGGGTGGAATTGAACGTTATTTTCCTCCCACAGGAACCCTGCTGTCTCCCCCCACCCTGGCACTGGGCAGCAGTCACAAAGGGGGCCCAGCTAGTCACTTTACTTGTGGCCTCAGTCAGGCTCTGTCAGGAATGCCCTTGGTTACAGAACACACCTCAACATTCACCTGGCCATGGACTCCCCCTACTGCTGGGTGTCACGGCAACATTCACCCAGCCGCGGACTCCCCCGCCCACCCAGCATTGTGGCAACGTTCACCCGGCCGCGGACTCCCCCGCCCGCTCGGCGTTGTGGCAGGGTTTACCTGTCCACGAACTCCCCCGCCCGCTCGGCGTTGTGGCAGGGTTCACCTGTCCGCAAACTCCCCCACCCGCTCGGTGTTGTGGCAGGGTTCACCTGTCCGCGGACTCCCCCACCCGCCCGGCATCGTGGCAACGTTCACCCGGCCGCGGACTCCCCCACCTGCCCGGCATCGTGGCAACGTTCACCCGGCCGCGGACTCCCCCGCCCGCTCAGCGTCATGGCAGGGTTCACCTGGCCGCGGACTCCCCCGCCCGCTCGGCGTCGTGGCAGGATTCACCTATCCGCGGACTCCCCCGCCCGCTCGACGTCGTGGCAGGGTTCACCCATTCGAGGAACGCTGCAGCATTCACCTACTTACAGCACATTAAGGAATGAGGGTGTCTTCACTGAGCCAGTGACCTAGAGCTGAAAGGCTCCGTCTCTCCCTGCAGATCCCCGAACTAGGCGATCCCCTCCGCAGACCCGTTATCCACTGACTGCTGGTGAAATCCATCAGTTTTCTGAACAAATAAACCAGTCCATTGCTGTGGAAGTGCAGACGGGGAGTCACTTGCCTCTTTGTGTCCATTGAGTGGGGTTGGCTATGGTGCTGAACATTGTCTTGGTGAGCGATGCCTGAAATTAATGTTTGCTTCCAAAATGCAGTTCCAGCTGTGAAACTGAAGCTGGTGGAGTTTTTCCAACTCCTGCTAGAGCAATGCATATTTCCAGTGACTAGGCAGCAAAAGTCTAAGTGTCAGGATTTGATCCTCTTATGTATTTATTGATTTATTAGGGGCTTCCCCCCAGGAGTAGTCCTTTAGAGATCTCTGTAGTCTCCTCCCAAATCAGACTGCTTGACCTCAAACCCATCACAGATACAGCCTCAAAGAGAGAGAGTGCCAGCGTAATGGCTGATCGGTATTGTAACGATCTGGCTAGTACAGATCGCTGGCTGCCTTTTGCTAGCTGGGAATCATAGGATCAGATCTCTGATGCAGCTGGGAATCCACTCAGCCTGACCTGGCCACACCAGGAAGCCAGTTGTAGCAACCTGATTTTCCGCTTGGCCCTGGTGCCAGTTAGAGCAACCTAGGGGATGCTCTGATTTACACCCTCTGACAACCCTTTCAGAGGGACTGTCGGCCAGCCAAGAACAGCCAGAGCGCAGTAGCGCTTCAGCCACATACCTACGCTGGGGAGGGGTGGCATAAGAACTGGCTATGCTGGCTTTACACCACCTGTGAACTCCCTTTGCCAGGCCAGACACAATAGGTATGAGAACAGAAGATACTGTCTTGAATTGTGTGTCATAGGCCCTATATAGCTGAGTGCTAATGGAGATTCTCCAGGAGCACAATGGCAGGGGAGCCTAAAGCATGAAAACAATGCTCATTCTCTGCTAGGCCGTGCACCAACCACCTGCCCCATACTCTTGGTTATTGTGCCCTCCTTGGGGTCCCTCCAGGGGGTGGGGCTCTGTGTTAGCTTGCCCTGGCTGGGCAGCTGTGGGGAAGGGAAGCCTTTATGCTATTTAGCTGAATTGTGTTGTCTGCCTCGCCTATCCCAAGGCTAACGCTCTCCAACCATGCAGAGAGGCTGCGCTCTAGCCCTGCTTTGAGGGCTTCCATAAGTGTAAACTATTTGCTTTACCCAAGGTGACCTGGGAGAGTGGGAGTGGGGAAAAAGCCGAGTGCTGGCGCTGGTCAGACTGGTTCCTGATTAAACACAGCGAGCCAGCTGCCAGGTGGGTCTGATTTGCACGTTATAAAGCACCAGTGCCACAGAGGAAAATGTGAGCAGCTGGGGTGGAGGATGGGCAATGCAAGTTCCACGGAGCGAGGGCTGGATTCTCCTGTCTGTTACACCAAGCTAGCCCTGCTGTGCTGTAGAGGTTGGACTCTAGCACTGGGAGTCCTAGTGCCCACTCTACCGCTGACTCATTGCGTGACCTCAGGGGAGTCACTCCTGGAGCCGCTCTGGGCCTCAGTTTCCCCATCTGTAAAATGAGACTGACCTACCACCCCAGACGATTGCTGGGCTGAATTCCTTCAGGTGCTTAGACATACTGGGGTGCAACGGTGGGAAAACCCTTAGCTAGGTGCTGCTTTGCAGAGCACTGTAATAAGGGGAATGCAGCCCTGTGTTAATACTGTAGTATATTTACCTGCAGGGCCGGCTCCAGGCACCAGCCCACCAAGCTGGTGCTTGGGGCGGCACCTGGAGGGGGGTGGCGCGGGGCTCCGGCCCTAGAGTGGGGCCGCGACTGGGCTCGCCGCCCTCCCTCCGGCGCTGCCTCTGGCCGCCGCAGAGAGCGGAGCCCCGGCGGGGCTCTCCGCCCTCCCCCCCGGCGCAGCCTCTGGCCGCCACGGAGAGCGGAGCCCCGGCGGGGCTCGCCGCCCTCCCCCCCGGCGCTCTGGCCCCCGGGGAGAGCGGAGCCCCGGCGGGGCTCGCCGCCCTCCCCCCGGCGCTCTGCTCTCCCCGGCGGGGCTCGCCGCCCTCCCCTGCTTGGGGGGGGGGGTGCGGCGGCGGGAGGCTTTTTTGCCTGGGGCGGCAAAAAAGCCAGAGCCGGCCCTGTTTATCTGACGCCCTGAGATGAGGAACTCCCTCCTGCCTCTGCAGGGGGCTGGATCAATGATCTTTGCCGTCCCTAGCTACTTCCTATGAGTAACTGGCTGGCCTTCATCTAGGGCTTTGAGGACAGGCTCTGTAGCCTGAGTGCGGGGGAGGAGAGGCAGGCCAACAATCAGCACTTTCCTGCAGCTGGCTTGGGTGCAGCTACGGGGCATTTATTTTTGGAAAGTGGCGATAATGTTCAAAGTGAGCAGGAAAGGGAGTAAAATAACAAACAGTCCAATACCGTGTGGACAGGGGGCTGGAAGCCAACAGCCAATGGTAGCGAGCAGCCTGCGGTGCTAAGTGGCCTGAGTCCTTGACACCTGTACAGAGTTGTTGTTATCTGTATTGTGGTAGGACCCCAGAGTCCCAGTAATGGACCAGGACCCCACAGTGCTAGGTGCTGTACAAACACAACCAAAAGGAGAACCCTGCCCCAGAAAGCTTCCAATCAAAGTCAAGTGCATGTAAAACCAACCAATCAGTGGCACCAATTCTCAGCTATATATAGGCTAACTCCACCCCCCTCATTACCATAACCCCACCCAGGGGAGGGGATTATTTTATAAATAGCTTCTCCTCCATTATGGCTGGAAGGACAGGCCGGTTGTGATGGGGAAGGCAGCCTTGGCCCAGGTAAGCCCACTCAAAGGAAGGGAGTTGGGAGCAGATGAGAAGGGTGCTGACCAGTCGGGGAGCAGGCATGCTTCTGCCATTGACCTTGCCCTTCCCAGCCTCGAAAGCAAGGGGAAGGAAAAGGGGATAAGGAAACCAGGTGAAACCTTTATCTAGGGAAATGCAAGCCTCCTCGTCCCCCAAGTGTAAAATGTATTAGTAGTATAATTAATCTAGGCACATAACAGCTGTCACTGTGGCCCTTTGGACATAGATGGTAACAGACCCCTGCCATTGAGCTAAGGGAGACTCTCTGTTAGCAGTGTGGGGCCTTATTCTGTCCCCCAGAGGGCAGCTGGTGACTGAACTGTTTTCAGCCATGCTCAGAAATCTGCAGGGACCCAGGCATTCCCTACAGCAGTGGTCCCCGAACTGTGGGGCATGTCCCCTGAGGGGGCATGAAGGAACGTCCAGTGGGGTGCGGCAGGCTCAAGCCAGCCCCCACGGGGAGGGAGTGTCCCCCCCCCCCGCCTCCGTTCTGCCCCCAGCTCCGCTCCCGGCCACTGGCTCCACTCCTGGCTGCATCGTGGCTGCTGGCCTCTCTCAGCCCCCAGCTGTGGTTCTGCTCCTGGCCCCAGTCCCCCCTTCCCCCCAGCCGTGATGCTGCTCCCGGACCAGGTGTGTGTGGGGGGTACAGACACATTTCATTACTGTTCCTACAGCGAGGGCTGGAGGATAGATCTTGCCCATTGTCTCCCACTCATCCCGTTTCCCGAGAGCTGTGATGTCCATAGCTGGCCTGTGGGTGCAGCTCAGGATGGGAAGTGGCTGGGGAGTGTGTGGGCACCAGTCCTGTAGCTTCCCCTTCCCTGTTTGTTAGCTCCTTCCCTCCCCTGCACCTGAACACAAGGAGAGAAACTGACCCTGCTCCCGCTCCTCATGAGTGAAATCCTGACTGCAACTGCTGCCACTTCCTGCCTCACATGCCAACCTCCTGGAATGCCTCCCGAGGGTTCCATATGACATGTATAGCTGACCTTTGGAACTCACTGCTACAGGAGGTCATCAGAGTCAAGGGGTGGCATTTCCAAAGGGCCTGGGCGATTCATACTTACTGATAACACTTGGAGCTGTGCAATTTAAGCTGAGAAGCATGATCAAAGTTTATGCTTCTGGGCAGAGGAAAGGGTGCCACCCATGGCAGGGTGCATCACAAAGAGAGTGCTCTCATGTGCCTTCCCCTGGTGCACTGGAAGAGCCAGAGTGCAGGACTGCAGGGCAATTCCTGGCATCCCCATCAAAGGACGTAGCTTTCAGGTGACTTTCAGCAGCGTGAGGCCACTGTCCGATCACTGGGGCCCAGCTCCCCCGTGTTCCATATCTGAGCTGATGCTGCAGCTTCCTCCAGCTCAAATAGGCAGAAAATCCCACTGCGGGTTTCATTAGCAGGGACAGGCTGCAGGGCTGGGAGCCAGAACCAGAGGAAATCTGACTCCCACTGTCCATCTCTCCTGACCTGTCCCAGGTGATATTCCCCCTGCCACCTTCGCTCTCCTTTCTCATTCTTTCTTCTAGGGTTACCATATTTAAGGTTTTAAAAAAGAGGACACTCCACGGGGCCCTGGCCCCACCCCAACTCCGCCCCTTCCCCAAAGACCCCGCCCCAACTCCGCCCCTTCCCCTGAGCGCCCCGCATTCCCCCTCCTCCCTCCCAGCCACGCGAAACAGCTGCCCGAGCACTACCGGCTTCACGGTTTGCCGGGCAGCCCCCAGACCTCCAGACCCTGCGCCCCTGGCCAGGCGCTTCCCCTCCCGGGCTCCGGCTGCGCTGGGGAAGCGCCCGGCCGGGGGCGCTGCGGGTCTGGGGCTCTTCAGCTACACAGAGCTGAGGTGTCTGGGGGGAGCAGCAGCAGCCGCCGCCGCAGCGGGAAATCTGCCTGCAGCTTGCAGCCTGCTGGAGCCGCTCAGGTAAGCAGGGGACAGGGGCAGGGATGCCGGCATTTTCCCGGACATGTTTGGCTTTTTGGCAATTCCCCCGGACGGGGATTTGAGGACCAAAAAGCCGGACATGTCCGGGAAAATCCGGACGTATGGTAACCCTATTTCTTCCAACTCGCCCTCCTCCTCCCTTCTTGCCCATTCCCCAGCTGCTGCTTGTATGTATCCGCGCTGCACAATATTGTGTTGTGTGTGACGAGCTCTCAGTTGGTGGCCTCCCGCTTCCCATTAGAGCAGCAGCTGAAATGCCCGGTCGCAAATTCCCCGGGGGTCTGCCATGATGCTGAAGTTGTGTCAAAATCTCCTCCTCCTCCTGGCACTGTCTCGTCTCTGCGGCTGGGACCCTACAAGGAGAACGCGCACTCTGGCTTCACATTAGCCCTTGAGCTCCCCCTTAGAAATGGCTCCTGCCCCTCGCTCCCTTCCGGGCAGAGTTGCTGAGACTGGGCCATGCCTTGCTGTTGGTCTCACCTCCTGCCTGGCCCTTGTGCCCTGAGTCAGATGGGCTGGCAGGGAAAGATGGTCCCTGCTTGCAGATTGCTGCACATCAGAACGCCCCCGGGGCATCCTGAAGGTGCCAGATGTGCTTACATGCGCCCGCCCAACCGCGACGCGGCCTCTGCCCCGAGCTGGTGGCTGCTTAGCTGATAGGACAGTGAGGGAACCCTCAGCTTCAGGTGGGGGTGAGAAGCTGTTACTCCCTCTGCTCAGGGGATAGCTCCTAGCACCGCCAGGCAGGGGAGAGCCCCAGGGCCCACTGCCATTCACGCTCCAGCTGGCCACGGTGCACTGGAATGAGGCAGGGTGTCTGTGGGCCGTTCAGCATTGGATTCTTGGACACCAGGCCTGACACCCCAAAGGGAGGCTGATCCGGGTCTGTGTCTGTATTTTACAGCCAGGAGCAGCTCCGAGCCCACTGTCTCCCAGATGTTTCTTGCATCCCTTGCACACAGATACGCTACCCACTTGGGCTCAGCCCCACGGTCCATATTCCAGCCCTGCAGGGGGTGTGGGTGGGTGGGCTTGGCTGCGGAATGTGCCCATGCTGTTTTTGGAAGCAAAGGCGCCCACGAGTGCTGTCACTAGCAGATCAGAGGGAGGCAGAGAGGCTGGGCAAAGGGGCAGTGGTTAAAACTTTCCCAAGCTCGTGACTGTAGAGGAGGAATCAGAGCCAGGGCAGGGCTGAGCAGAGAGAAGCTGAAGGGGGAGATGGGAGGGAAATTCAACACATTTCCTCTGCTCGCCTGCATGTCACCCTCTGCTCCAGATGAGGAGTGGGCTGTCCAAGAGAACCTCTGGAATAGAGGTGCCCATGGCAATTCAGTGGGCTGTGGGGGCTCAGCGGTTTGTGGGGGCTCAGCAGCCTGTGGTGCCCTGTCCCAGCCCTAGGCCAGGTAGTAATTCCCAGGCTGGAAGCCGTGACCCCCATGAAAGCCCTGGTCAGTTAGCTGGCGTCACCAATCTTCTCCCCCTCGCATTCCTCTGGTTGACTGCCGCAGCTTCGCACAGGCCTCGTCCGTGGAGGCAGGACCCACCGCAAAGGATTCTGGGGGATTGGTCACCCCGTGTCTGAATGCAGCAAGGTGAGGGAGGCCAGCCCCCGTTCCCTTGCTCGGGGACTTGTTGGTAAAGCAGGCATTGAGAGCTTTGCAGCTCACCGGCCCTGGCAGCTGGGCACCCAGCTCCACCCCAGAAAGCCAGGTGAGGTGCGGCTGCCTGGAGCTGTTTCTCCAGCTCCCAGGCAGAGGGGAAATCAGTTCTGTGGCAGCCAGCAGCAGCTCCTTTTCCACAGGGCCAGCATGATCTCATTCGCTGAGTAATCTCCCCAAGGCGGATAAGGATCTCACTCCTTCCTGCAGCCCCTGACCCCACACAATAGTGTGAACCACAGGCCCTGCTGGGAAGGGCTTTGTTAAAAGAGAGAGAGAGGAAAGGAATCACATGCCAAAGTCTGGGCTGGGCTGAGCCTAAACCAACCAGGGGCTGGCGATAAACCCCAGCCAGCCAGGGTGGGCGTCTGCAAGCCGCTGCCACGCAGGGCAGCACAATGGGGAATTGTTCCCTGTTTGCTGAGGTTTCCTCGCCCCAGGATGCAGGAGGATCCTTCTAAGGCTGGAACAAAACTGCACGTGCAGCACCGGGAGGGGTGGTTCTTGTTTGGCAGCTGTCCTTTCATGTTTGTCAGGGAGAGGAAGTGATCATTGGCCTGGGGTGGCCTGGCGCACAGACCAAAGCCTCATTCTCCCCTGGGTAATGCTAAACAACCGATCTTTGCCATATCGCCTCCCTCGAAATGTACAAAGCCTCTGCTGTGTGCTGCTCCGGGGGTGGAGAGTTAGCTCAACTAGCTAAGCAGGGATTCCCTTTGTTCCAGGGGGTCCCTGGGTGGCAGGGAGCCAACGTAGCAGTCCATCTGAGGATGCCTTGGTCTAGGCGGCAGGGCTGGGTTGCCTCTGTGCTCTGGCTATGGTCGGCTGCTGGAATGGTGCCTTGGGGGCCGTGGCTGTAGTGTTCACGTTTATAATGGGGGACCGGATCAGACGAGATCTCAGCTGGTGCTAGCCTCTCAGTCCAGCCACCCCTGCCTCCCCACCCCAAGCTGTGCTCGGCACCGGTGGAGGCAGCTCAGTGGTTGGTCCATAGAGCAGCATCCTCCACTCCGATGTGGGGGCCCAAGAAGTGACTCTCTGGACTGGGTTCAAGGAGGAATCCCAACTTCTCCAAGGTTCACGTCTTTTCAGACCTCGGGCTCTGCTTCTGAGCCATCTTACAAAGAGGAGCCTCAACTGGGCAGTTTGATCTGGCCTTCCCGAAAGATCCAGGCGGTTCCAGCCCACTCGTACTGCAGTGTTAGCTCTTTGGGGTCTGCAGATGTTCTGGGCCAATGGCTCTCCCCAGTTACAGCTGCTGACACTGGTGGAGTTGCAGAGGTGTAACAGAGGGCAGGACTTGGTCTGTGATGGCCATGGATCGCAGGGCTAAGTCCATGCCCACTGCATCACATGGCAGTCACGTTGTTTTCATCTCATCCTTTCCAAGTGTGCATGTCCCACTCCAAGCAGAGGGCCAGTCTGGGCACCTCCTTGCCAGAGAAATGCTGACGCTTGGAGAAGGCTCCGGGAAGAACAAAAAAAAAAAAAAAAAATCAGGGATATTGAATGGACTGATTTACAAGGAAAGGTGGGAGTGAAATACGTGTTGCTTGGCTAAGAGCTGACTACAGAGGGGGGAAATGATGCCAGTCTACAAATGTTTGATGGGTGTAAACAACGAGGAGGGGAAAAAGTTATTTAGGGTGGGTCCAGGGCGTAACTGGGACTAATGGAGAAAAACAAAACCCAGTCTGAACCCTTCAGGCACTATAGGGTTAATATCACATTGCTATCTGGTGGCGTCTGAGCAAGGGAGCAATTTCTTCACCAAGCAAGAATGCTATTGCAGAGCCTACCTGCTACACAGGAATGGACTCGCTGACAACGCTCCCTGTTGTCAGGTCACGGAAAGTTTCTCCTGAAAGAGGGAGAATAAGGGGGAATGCTTCAGCCCCTTCTCAAAGGCCTTCGGAGGCAGTGGGATGACACCCAATGGCATCATTGGGCGTTGGATCGGGCCCTACGTCTTCTCTTGGAGCTTCAGTGGGTTTTTCTGTCCTTGCAATCTATGACTCTATGAATCTCTCTCTTTTGTGACACTAGGAGGAAATTGCAGTAGATGCTCACAACACAGTACCCCCCACGGGGATGTATTGGGCTGGGGTGCAGTCTCTCTAGGGAAGGGCTGACCACCCCCTTACTTGGAACATTTCAAATCAGGCTCTAAGTACTACTCACATCACAGAGTTTAAAGCCAGAAGGGGCCACTAGATCCTCTGGTCCAAACTCTCAACCCAAATGAAACATTAATTTAATGTCAATCAAAATATTTCACCTGACCCAAAACTAAACTTTTTCATTTTGCCAAAAAAATCCAATTTGTTTTTTGTTTGTTTGAGGTCGGCCCAAAATTATGACTATTTTTTTCAGTTCGGCCACCAAACCGAAAAACTAGGCCCATGAACAACACGACCTAAAAGGGCTTTACCAGGTGTTATTTCCATGGGGCAAAGCAAACACAACCAACGAGCTCCTGGCAATCTCCCTGCTAATTAAAGCAAGCACCAGGCAAACATGGGGAAAGTGCCACCAAGGGGCTTGTTTGCTTGAGCTTTAATTAAGCTGAGTGAGGCTAATGCAGTCTAGGGGGGGAAGTTAGAGGAAAGAATTGCTGGTGTGTATCTGCCTAGCCCTGCGTGCCAGGGGATCTGCCCACAGCAAGCTACATCCCTCTTTTAGCTAACTGCAGCTAAACCTCCCTCCCTCCCAGTTTTGTGTGGTGTTGGGGAAGCACTAGGGAGTGCTGTGCAGGGAGGAATGAGGGGTTTCTGGGTGCCCGGAGGCAGAGCCAGACTGGGTCCTGCCTTCCCACTGTACCCCTCTTCCCTCTGCTGCTAAGGCCTGAGCTCAGTGAACTGGGGATCAGGCCCCAACTCCCAGCACCTCCTGCGGTGGGAACCCAGCAGAGCAGGGAGGGTCCGTGGTGCTGCTCCAGTACTGGGCAGTGCTGGCAGCTGAGTGGGGGCCCTCCAGCCTAGCAGGGAGTCCCCTTTCGCCCAAGCGGAAGCAGCAGCCTGTGGCTTTAGAGCGGATGGGTCTGAGCCCCCGTGTCCTTGGAACGCTGGCAGAGAGAGAAGGGAGTGAGCGAGAGAGAGGCCCCTGCTAGAGCAGCAGCCAGGGCAGCACGAGCCTGTCGGGATTAGCTTGGTGTCCATTCCCAGCAAAGCTGGCGAATGGCCATCTCCAGCCAAGGCCTGGTTGTGTTGAGTAGCCCAGCCTGCTCCAAACAGCCGTGGGGTGGTTTCATTCCAGTGGGTGTGACTCACCTGGCAGCCAGCAGCTTAAGGGATACTTTCCCCCCAGCTTATTCATTGGCCAGCTCAGGACAACACCGAGGAATGCAGCATCTTAGCCCCCTGTCATGGCCGCTGTCAGGGTTCCCTCCCCACTCGACCCGCATGAAAGACCCCCTAAGCTTATTTCTACCAGGTTAAAAACTTCCCCAAGGCACAAATTCTTCCTTGTCCTTGGACGGTATTGCTGCCACCACCAAGTGAGTTAGACAAAGATTCAGGAAAAGGACCACTTGGAGTTCCTATTTCCCCAAAATATCCCCCCAAGACCCTTCACCCCCTTTCCTGGGGAGGCTTGAGAATAATATACCAACCAAATAGGTAAACAAGGTGAGCACAGACCAGACCCTTGGGTTTTTAGGACACTAAAAACCAATCCAGTTCTTAAAAGCAGAACTTTATTATAAAGAAAAAAAGTAAAAGAAGCACCTCTGTATAATCAGGATGGAAGGTAATTTTACAGGGTAATAAGATTTAAAACACAGAGGATTCCCCTCTAGGCAAAACTTCAAAGTTACAAAAAACAGGAATAAACCTCCCTCTTAGCACAGGGAAAATTCACAAGCTAAACAAAAGATAATCTAACACATTTCCTTGTTATTACTTACAATTTTTGTAATCTTGGATGCTTATTTCAGGTAGGGTTTTAGGAGATGGCTTTTCCTGCCCTGGTCCCTCTCTGTCCCCCAGAGCACAACAAAGAGAGCACAAAACAAAACCTCCCCCCACAGATTTGAAAGTATCTTCTCCCCTTATTGGTCCTTTGGTCAGGTGCCAACCAGGTTATTTGCGCTCCTTAACCCCTTGCAGGTAAAGGAGAGATTTTATGCTCCCTTTAGCTGTATGTTTATGACAGCCGCAATCCTGCAGTCAGAGCTGTACAGGTGGACTCGTGCACCCATAATAACAACAATGGCCTTGGATGCAGCCCCCACACTTTCTGTATTCCTGCTTCCAAGGCCCCATGGCTGGGACTGCAGGAGTGCTGAGCACGGCCCATGCAATGAAAACACCTCTGGACACACTGGTTTGATGGGCTGTCCCTGGAGAGGAAGGGGAGGGCTTTCTCTTCCAGCTGCTACCAGTGAACTTACCAAGTGGGATTCCTCCAGATGGCCCAGATCTTCCCTTGCTGGTCCTGGCTTATTAGCAAGGGGCTGAAGGGGAGGGCAGTGGAGCACTCCCCCACCATGCTGATGTAATAAACAGACAATTTATCATTGTGACAGCTCCTATCCTAACAGAGCTCTTGGGTTTCTGAGCGCTGTGAGTAGCACACAGGAAAGGCTTGTGGGTGGGTTTCCCACAGCATAAGAAGCAAGTTGGAAAGAACATAGGCTGTGCTATACTAGAGCGCTGTATGAGCGGCCAATGCCAGCTGCTACAGGAGGTGCAAATCCCCCATTATGCCTCTGATTGTGTGGGACTAGGTTGTGGGGAGTGTTTGCTTCCTGACCCCAGCTGATCATCACAGAGGATGAGGATGGCTAGCAAAGGGTAGTGCCCCTGTGTTTACTGCTGGGGTTACCAATGTGTTGCCTTCCTGAGAAAGAGTTCAAATCACTCAGAGATTCCCTCCCCCCTTTGGTGATGGTGATCCGTGGTAATTTAGCAGCATGTAAAGAAAGGTGTGTGTGAGGGAGATCGGCATGGGGAACAGGAGAATATGCAAAAGCCACGCAGAAATCCTAATGGTTTCTCCCTTCTCTGGCTGTCTGGGGAGGACTTTCTTGCAACAAGCTGAGCAGGCCTATCTGTGTGAGGGAGCAGGGTGGAATAGTGGTAAGCTAGAGCCACCATACATGGCAGTGCTGTGATGTATTCATTAATGCACTAGCTTTTCTCTCCCTAGACCTGGGTAAGGCCGTTAGTGGCATGAGTTCAATGGGCTGGGCTGAGTCCACAGCAGCGTTTTTCCCATATCACAGAACCACGGGCTGTTTCTGCTTAAGAGAAGCCTGGGACTAGGATAGCTGGGGGACTACAGGTTGGGATGGAGGGGCATTGGCAGAGCTGTGTGTGGAGCCCAGGATTGGAATAGCAGGGGGCTGCAGGCTGGCATTGAGAGCACTGGCAGAGTTGGCATGCATGCAATCTTCCCTAGCACCTGCTTGCACTCCCCTGATCCACCACTGCCAGCACTTTCAGACTTGCATGAAACTGATTGAAATTGACTTATCCTAGAGCCACAGTAAAAACACAGCCTGAAGAAACCAGGAGCCACAGGGTTTGCCAGCAACGTTAGCCCTGTAACCAGAGACTCTGGCCATAGCAGGAGGCAGCTCTTGGAGCTAGTCTGGTCACAGAATAGGACTCTCCAGGTGCTGCCTGCCTGCTGCATTGGCTCCTGTGCCGAGCTGTCCCTCACCTTTGAGCACAACTCTTGTAAAGCTCCCCCTAGCTTTTGGCTTCTCAGTCACTCCAGAGTCTCCTCTGGGTTTGTCTCGAGCAACTGCTCCAGTGCAAGTCTTGCTGTCCCGCCAGCAGCTGCTATTCCCACAGCAGGCTTCTTCCAGCTTACTTTGAAAGAGAAATCCTTTTAAGCTACTAGCTCCAAGGTCTGTGCTGGTGATGGGCTACTTCTGCAACGAGAGTGAAAAGGCCATTTCCCCAAGATGTGCAATAAACGTGCGGGCCTGATCTTTGTCCTAGTTGTACAACGCTTGTGTTCACAGTCCCCTGGTGTTGTATGGCGGGTGTGCTCAGGGCTTTAGGGGGTTGATAGCAGGCCTTTAAATTGTCCCTGTGGTGATGGTGCCATCGTGTGGTCGTTTGAAAGATGGATGCTTTCTTACAACACCCTCCGTCTCTGTCCTTTCGTCGGCTCCCTTGCCAATACTCCCTAGGTCAGATGCTCCTCTCGTGGCCTGGGCAGCGATGAGCGTACCCTGGCTTTAACTGCCTGCCCGCGCCCAGGTTCCAGTTCTCAGCCCCCCTCTGCCCGGCGGAGATCAGGGTGCGATTTTCAGAAGAGCCGGTCTCCCATTCAGGTAAGGGGGGGGGAAGCGTTGGGATGGCAAATTGGCAAGCGCCGTGCCCAGCACCGGGGAGGCTCTTGCCATCAGCGCCGCGGTGGGAGCTGCTGGGCACCGCGCTCTGAAGCCTGCGCTTTCCCAGGGCCCGATTTTCAGAAGCTAGGTGCGGGGCGGGCGCAGGGCAAGGGGCGAGCGCGCAGCGCGGCGGGACATCGGGCTCTTGAGTGGCAGGACAGGGGCAGGCTGGCCCCTGGCTGGACTCGGGAACCCACACCATGGGCTGGCGGGGGAGAGAGGCGGGGTGACCCCAGCGTTTTCCGCGCCTCCCGGCAGGGGACCCGCCACCGGCGCCATGCGCCCGGAGATGGGGGCCTGGCGAAGCCCCTGCACCCCCGAGACTTATCTCACGCTGCCGTCGGCCTGACAACCGCGGCCGGGACTTATCTCCCGCCCCTTCCTCTCTCCGGACGCCTGCGCTATGGGTCGCGCCGCGATGACGTATGGGGCTGGGGGCGTGGCCGGAGGCGGATGGGCTTGTGGGGCCCGAACGTCCGGGCAGCGGAGGGGGGAGGGGCCGGACATGGCGCTGGCTGAGGCCGGGCCCGGGGGACGATGAATAAGGGCTGGCTGGAGCTGGAGAGCGACCCCGGTGAGGCGGGGGAGGGCAGGACTATGGGGGGAAAGCGAGGGGGGTTGTGGGGCTGCACACGGGTTGTGGGGGGAGGGCCATGGGGATCCATAGGGGAGGGGGGCTTCTGGGGCTAGACAAGGGGAGGGACTGGGTAAGGCAGGGTGTGTGGGATGAGCAACTTTCCCCAAAACGGGATAGGAGCCAGTGAGACAGTTAAAGAAAAGGGCTGAAGCCCCGATTGCCTGGGCCCCTCTCTGGTTAATCCCTTGATATTGGCCTCCCAGCCTCAGTTTTTAGGCTGGTGATGTCCCTGGGCATCGCTGATAGACTCCTACGTGCACACAGTAACAGCTCTCGGGGGTGTCCAGAAAATAGCTCCTAGCCAAGGCTGAGAGATGGGCTCTCAGAAATGGAGGGTAGCATGGGACCAGTATTCAAAACACCAGGAGTGTACTGAAATAGTCATTTTAACTCACCGTTGATCCAGACATCTTTAGATGGCTCAGGACAGTAGGTGTATGAGTGAGCTATCAGGCTGTGAACACCGACGGGATTCCCCGCTGTTCTGTGTTGTGATAAAATTATACTCGCCCTGGGCAATTATATGTATCCACACCAGCACTTAGGTCAGCGTAACTTATGTCACTCGGGGGTGAATTGTTCACACCCCGAGCGACAAAAGTTATGCCAATGTAAGTGGCAGTGCAGACGTGGTCTAAGTTAGGGTATCCTTTCAATTCATCATCATCATGTATTGCATCAGCTGCATGATTACTTTGCTGTGACTCAACATTATTCTTCCTCCCCACCGTGGATTCTTGGTTTCTTGGGAGGATGGAGAGGGAACTTGGGGTCTTCAGGCCATTTGCTTTGAGTTACGTGCCCTGTACTGGTAGCTTCCCTTCAGAACTTCTAATCTAAAAAGCCCCTGCCCCTGGATCAACCAGGATGGTAGGCCAGTTCTCTGCGATGGATGCTGAAGTAACTGCTGAATGCATGAAGTGAAATGAAAGTGATTTTAGAGGTTGCAGATAAATCAGAAGCAAAACTTGTGAAGTCAAAACTAGCCTCATCTGCCTACATCGATCCCTAGTATTGTACTACATGTTCTTGAAGAACAGCCTGGGAAACGTAAGATATCCAGCGTTGTGGCACCCTCAAAAGGTGGTCAGACTAGATGATTTGGTGGTCTCCTATGGCTGTAAATTCTATGTGTCTGTCTACACTGCAGCTGGGAGGTGTAATTCGGATCAAGCTAATGTGCTAAAAACTGCTGTGTGGCTGCGGCAGCACTGGTGGCGGCTTGGGCTAGCTGCCTAAATACAATCCATTCAAGGTTTTAGGTATGTACTCGACTGGCTAGCCCGTGTGTGTATGTCTAGCTGAGCTGGGAATTACCCTGCCCAGCTGCAGTGTAGACATACACTTAGAGTCTATGAGGAGAAAGGCCCCCCGTGCGCTCCAGGGCTTGCATTCCTCAGGGCTGAGTTACAGAAACTGGGGGATTCTTAGCTCAGTTTTGCTCTTATAGCTCTGTCTGCAGCCCTGAGCGCTGTTTATATATAGACCAAAACCCTCCAAGTCTTGGCTCTTGTCCTGTCCTGTTGTTGGACAGAGACATGCAAATATTGCCCTGCAAATAAACCTGAGGCTGTGGTGTAGAGTGCATCTTTTATATTGTGTGCTCTGATGAGCGTTGTTGTAATTGATATACCATAACTTTTATCTCTGTGGTTTCAAGGAGAGAATCCTTTTATTAGGCTAGGACATCGCATTTATGTATGGACTTCAATTCTATTACTTTTTGGTCCTTGAATCGTTCTTCTCTGAACTCTTTCCAGTACATAGTAGTCCATGAATGGTCTCTCTGATGTCATATACAGAACCACCTCCCTACATCTACTTGATCTTCCTCCTGCTTAAACACCTGAGGTTCATGTTAGCCTTCTTAGCTACAGCATCACACTGGCAACTCATGTTTGTTTGGCTGTTTACCACAGTCTTGGTGTCATTGCATTCCAGGATAGTGTCTCTCATCTTGTACATGTGGGAAACAAGTTTTCTACCAGCTGGACCTAGCTTATGGTACTCACTCCCACAAGAAAGAAGAATGAAGACATGTTCCACAGCTCTCAGATCTAAATGGCAAACTAATTTCTTTGATCTAGCTTTCCTGTAATAAGTTATTCTTCTACTTTCAAACAAACGTAAATAAATAAAATATCCTATAAACAAATTAAGCTCCTCCTCCTACTGATGGGAAGAAAGCGAGATGATTTCTCTTTTTAAATGCTTGGGAGGCTCCTACTATGATGGACTCATATCACTTCCTAGATAGTTTGGTGGCAGTAGTGGGTCAATCATAGAATATTAGGGTTGGAAGAGACCTCAGGAGGTCATCTAGTCCAATCCGCTGCTCAGAGCAGGACCAACACCAACTAAATCATCCCAGTCAGGGCTTTGTCAAGCTGGACCTTAAAAACCTCTAAGGATGGATATTCCACTACCTCCCTAGGTAACCCATTCCAGTGCTTCCTATTAGTGTTTCCTAATATCCATCCTAGACCTCCCCCACTGCAACTTGAGACCATTGCTTCTTGTTCTGTCATCTGCCACCACTGAAAACAGCCGAGCTCTATCCTCTTTGGAACCCCCCTTCAGGTAGTTGAAAGTAGCTATCAAATCCCCCCTCACTCTTCTCTTTTGCAGACTAAATAACCCCAGTTCCCTCAGCCTCTCTTCGTAAATCATGTGCCCCAGCCCCCTAATCATTTTTGTTTCATCAATCATTTTCGTCAATACCTTGACGTGTAGGTATCCTCTCCACCACCAGGGCTGAGCAGGAAGATCAGGTTGGGAAGAAGGTCTCCTAAAAATGTTAAACCCAAAATATTTAAAAAAATCTCTATTCAGGCAGCATGAGCCAGGAAACCACTTGGGTAAGAACTATGGGGCAGTGTCCAGGTCAGGAGCAAATCTTGTTGTGGTGCATTATTTTTAATCACAATTCCAAACTTATAGTTTCCTTCAAAATTTGCCATGGGAGCCCTACAGCACTAGTCAGAGGTAAGGGGCAGAAGATTCTCTGTCTGCCTTTCATGTAGCAGCGTGAACTTCGCAGCCAGAAGTAATCTCTCTGTTTTGTTCCTCTTCAGGTCTCTTCACCCTGTTAGTAGAGGATTTTGGTGAGTACGAGAGCTTTTCTGCAAGATGGGTTTCATCTGTGACATGGGCTCTGGCTCCCTTCTGCTGGTCTCATCGCACTGATTCCTGCTCTCTTTTTTTTGTAGGAGTTAAAGGGGTGCAGGTTGAGGAGATCTATGATCTACAAAGCAAATGCCAGGGGTAAGTTACTCACTCAGCAGCACGACTTGCTGAAGTAGATTTCATCAAGCAAAAACTTCTCAGGGCATGTCTACGCAGAGTAGTAACACGGCCTACGGGGGTGTGATTTCTAAAGGCACTAATATGTTGGCATTAATTGGTTTTGTAGACCCTACTGCGCACTAAAAGTTCCCTATTTCACATTAATGCAGTGCTGTTCAGTATGACGTTAACATGTACTAGAGAGCTTTTAGTTCGCACCAGCATGGTCTACAGCAGGGGTCTCAAACACGCGGCCCAGGGGCCACATGCGGCCCGTGGGGTTGTTTTCTGCGGCCCGCGAGTTCCTCGCATCCCCCCCCCCCAGCATTTACCTAGAGCGGCTACAGCCCGACGCGCACCAGGGGAAGGGCAGGCAGCCTGCCTGCCCTGCCCCCTGCCGCTCCGGGAAGCGGCCGGAACGTGGGGAAGGGGGGGCACAGGGGTCTGTGTGTTGCTCTTGCTTCAGGCAGCGCCCCCAGCAGCTCCCATTGGCCGCAGTTCCCTGTTCCCGGCCAATGGGAGCTGCTGGGGGTGGTGCCTGAAGCAACAGCAACACACAGACCCCTGTGCCCCTCCTCCCCCAGGTTCCGCCCGCTTCCCGGAGCGGTGCGGGGACAGGCAGGCAGGCGGCCTGCCCTGCCCCCGGTGCATGTCGGGCCGGAGCCTGCCCCCTGAGCCCCTCCTGCAGCCCAACCCCGTGCTGTACCCCACACCCCAACTCCCTGCCCTGAGCCCCACACCCCTCCTATCCTCCCTGGGGGCAGGAAGGGGGCAGAGTTGGGGTGGGGATTTCAGGGAAGGGGTTGGAATGGGGGCAGGGCCTCATGGAAGGGGTGGAGTAGGGGCGGGGCCAAGGGTGGCAGGGGGAGGTGTCAGTAATGCGGCCCTCGGCCAATGTACTAGTCCTCATGTGACCCTCATGGTCATTTGAGTTTGAGACCCCTGGTCTACAGGGACCAATGAATGCGCAGATGTTAGTGTGTTTTAGGAATCATATCCCCATAGTCCACCTGTAGACGTGCCCTGAGAGTCTGGGAGCTCCCCTCGAGCAGTTCTGAAGGGCCGACTTGTCACTGTATCAGATTTCTACAGTGGTTTGTGTCATAGACACTTAACAGGGAAGTTCTGAAAAGTGTTTGGTCAGACTTGGGAGGTAGGATGTGTGATCAGTCTTCCTGCTTGGTCAAGAGGAGGAGGTGGAAGGAGGAGGAGTGAGGTTTTTGGGAGAAGGTTAACCCATGGCAGTGCTGTGGGATGGGGACTCCAGGCGGGTACCAGAATAACAGTATGTGTAGAGAAAGATCCCGCAGGGTCACAGGGGATGGATTTCAGGGGGTTAGTATTCTTTGTCTTCTCCACTGGCAGAGGCAATTTCAAGTCTGCAAACAGTGGCTGATGTGGTTTTTCTTGATGGTTAGAAATAAAGTCAAGCATCTAAGAGTGAGCCACCAGGGCGCTCCCACGAAGCTAATGCCTCACCCTGCTCAAAAACATTACACTGCAAACCTAGTGTAGTACAGTATGAAATACTGGGTCATCTGATGATGACCCGGCTACACTGCGGGACACAGAGAGGCATCCCTCTCCTGCTTTGAGCAGGGGGTTGGACTAGATGACCTCCTGAGGTCTCTTCCAACCCTGATATTCTATGATTCTCTGATTCCCCGGAGAGTGTGTAACTGCCCCACTCCATAGGGTCTCCTTATTACTGTACTGTGGGTTTCCATTAAATCACAAAGATTACAGACTTGGGTGCTCTCTGAGATGCCTGGTTTGAATATCAGACTAGAATAATCAGCTGGAGTGTGGGGAACAAGGACAGCTGTGGCACTTCCCAGTCGGATGGGGGTTGGCTTTAATGCCTCTCCTTTTTTCTCCCCACAAATTGTGGTTTAAACTGAAAACGCCTCTGGTGCTTGACTGACTGGAGCGGCACAGTTCATGTTGATGGAAACCCTTCTAAACTGGTCAGCTGCTAACTCCACCCCCATTGCATTTCTTTCCCTGCCAGTCCAGTGTACGGGTTCATCTTCCTCTTCAAATGGATCGAAGAGCGCCGGTCCCGCCGGAAGGTCTCCACCCTGGTGGACGAGACATCGGTGATTGACGATGACATCGTCAATAATATGTTCTTTGCTCATCAGGTAGGTTGGCTGGGAGTGGAGGGCAAGGCGTGTCTCTCTGGACGCCGCTGCGGGAGAGTGGGCAGTGAGGACTCTTTCATGCTTTGGTATAATCTGTATCTACACAAAATGTGGAAGACTTGGGAAGGAATGGTCAATAGGTATAGAGTAGTTACCCCGGTTGGTAGAAAGCATGGTTCTGTGGGGATTGTACACTTAGCCTATCGCTGATCAGGAGTCCTTGTCCCAGCTTGGGTTTGGCTTTTATATTAGTCACCCAGGTGTATTTTGGGACATAATGAAGGCAGCAGCTATCTGAGGGGCAGTTGGAAATGGGGACCGAACAACAGAGATTGGGAGATTTGAGAGTCCTGGACAGTGGGGATATGTGAAACTAACACTTTCCCTGGATCACTCCTTAACACATGGCTGGTAGGAAAGGCCAGAGGACTTGCTTGGGATCTAGCATTTCTTTGGAGCCCAGAGTGCTGTGCTGAGTGCACAAGGCGTGCAGCCTGCTCTGGAGAAAGGGATCAGGAGTTTAGCCAGCATTGTGATCTTGCAGAGCATCAACTGATGTGTTTGGTATAGTCCCATGCTGGAGGTGAATCAGGGGGGTTTCGCAGCATTTTGGGAGAAGGACGCTTAAATGAGTGCAACTCCAGCCCTCAAATGTTCTGGAACTGCATTCTCCCATGGTGCCATGTTTTCTGTAAACTTTATTAAATGGCTGTATGTCTAGCTTCTTCCCTTGTCCGCTCCGGGACCTTGCAGCAGGCTGGAAGGGTTTAGGGAATCCAAGTCAGCTGTTACAACAGAGGTCCAGTCAATCTGCACGAGGCCTGGCCTTTGCCTTTGCCTTGAACAGCTGCTCACAGGGGTATGGTGTGATTGACCTGGGGACACTGACCGGGCCAGGGGTTGTGTTGGTCAATTTAGTGCTCCAGGCAGCTGTTGTGCTATTTTTCGGCACCAGTTACTGCAGGGTGCTGAGTAACTCCCAGGTGGTGATGCTGAAGTATCATCCTGTTTCTGTTGTTTAACTTGGTCTATTTGCCCTTTAGCTGATTCCCAATTCCTGTGCCACCCATGCCTTGTTGAGTGTCCTCCTGAACTGCAGCAATGTGGACCTGGGGCCGACGCTGAGTCGCATGAAGGATTTCACCAAGGGGTTCAGCCCAGAGGTACGGGGTGGCCTGTGGCAGTGGGGCTTTGGAGGAGCATCTGAGGGATGCGTCTTGCAGTGGGGACCCTGCTTCTTTCCTGTGAGGTTTTTGTAAAGGGATGGCTCCTTAGGTAGTCATTCCCTCACCCAAGCTTCTGGTCTCATTCTTCCCCCTTTGTTCTTACGTTCTTCCTAATCCTTTCTCCTTACTTCCCCCTTAGTCTATCTCCTTAGCTCTTGCCTAGCTCTGTGCTGTCCCCTAGGTCTGGAATATTCTCCATACCCTCTAGCCAAGCACCCACCTCTTCAAGCACTTCCTCCTTCCTTCCCCACAGTAATGCCCTTGGCCTCCTCCTCTGGAACTGGTACTATGTCTTTACCTTGGGTTTGTCTCTCCAGGTCATGATTCATTCTTGTAAAGCCCTGTGTAAATCTGTTAATGAGGTGCCCACAGATGAGGGAGGCGTTTCCAGAGACATGGATTAGAGGTGCTGAGTTGAGGGATTCCAGCTATCGCGTCCCTCCACCTCAGGGGTTTTTATAATCTCCCTTTGCTTTTTGCAGAGTAAAGGCTATGCCATTGGGAATGCTCCGGAACTGGCCAAGGCCCATAACAGCCATGCCAGGTGAGTGTGGGTGTCCCCAGCAGCTCTGCTTCCTGGGGGAAGGGCGGTTGCTGCTGCTGCATTGACCTCTCGGATGTATTGCCTTTGCAGGCCAGAGCCTCGGCACCTGCCCGAAAAGCAGAATGGAATCAGCGCTGTGCGGACCATGGAGGCTTTTCACTTCGTCAGTTACGTTCCCATCAAGGGGCGGCTCTTCGAGCTGGACGGGCTGAAGGTCTATCCCATCGACCATGGTAAGGAGCCCCAGCAGCCACAGGGATGTCTAGAAAAGACCTCGCCTGTGTGTGACCCCAGGACATAACACTTGCTGTGTATGTTTCCTTGACGTTGCTGGAGCACATACAGTGACCACTTGCATCACACCTGACATCTCATTAGGCTCATTGAATTGACCTTCCTGATGGGCATCTCCCTCTGGCACTGGGCCCAGTCCTAATCAACATATTCCTCAATGATCTGGAAAAAGGGGTAAACAGTGAAGTAGCAAAATTTGCAGATGCTACAAAACTACTCAAGATAATTAAGTCCAAAGCAGACTGTGAAAAGTTACAAAGGGATTCCACAAAACTGGGTGACTGGGCAACAAAATGGCAGATAAAAGTCAGTGTTGATAAATGCAAAGTAATGCACATTGGAAAACCATAATCCCAACTATACATATAAAACGATGGGGTCTAAATTAGCTGTTACCACTTGAGAGATCTTGGAGTCGTGGATAGTTCTCTGAAAACATCCACTCAATGTGCAGCAACAGTCAAAAAAACGAACCGAAGGTTGGGAATCATTAAGAAAGGAATAGATAATAAGACAAAAAATATCATATTGCATGTATATAAATCCATGGTGTGTCCACATCTTGAATACTGCGTGCAGATGTGGTCGCCCCATCTCCAAAAAGGTATATTGGAAAAAAGTTCAGAAAAGGGCAACAAAAATGATTAGGGGTATGGAACAGCTTCCATGTGAGGAGAGATTAATAAGACTGGGACTTTTCATCTTGGAAAAGAGATGACTAAGGGGGGGG
>NW_020664584.1:0-26121 GCF_002925995.2 Terrapene triunguis
CCTCCCTCCTAGGCTTGAGAGCCTGGGGGGAGGAGGCAGGGCTGGGGATTTGGGGAAGGGGAGGAGTTGAGGTGGGGCCGGGGGTGGGGTAATTAAAAAACTGGGGGGGGGGCGGCCAAAATTGTTTTTGCTTGGGGCGGCAAAAATCCTAGAGCCGGCCCTGGGCCCACCAGAGTGCTTACCCTGGCGAGCTGTGTGCCTAAGGTTGCCAATCCCTGAAATAGGCCTTGCATTTCCACAGCCTGAGAAAGTCACTGCTGTGGGCCCTTGGAATGAGCTTGGCAGAGCTAACCCCAGCCCTAGGGTACATAGGAGGGGCTCCATTTACTTCAGTGGGGAATTTGGCCCTCAGCGGCTCCTTCAGAGCAGGTCTGTCCATTGTGGCAGCAGGCCCTGCTTTGTTTATTACAAATAAGGCTGTTGATTAATCACAGTTAACTCATGCGATTAACTCAAAAAAATTAATCACGATTAAAAAGTTAATCGCGATTAATTGCAGTTTTAGTCGCACTGTAAAAACAATAGAATAGCAATTTAAATTTATTAAATATTTTTGGATGTTTTTCTACATTTTCAAATATATTGAGTTCAATTACAACACAATACAAAGTGTACAGTGCTCACTTTATATTAACTTTAATATTGTAAAAATGATAAACAAAAGAAATAGTATTTTTCATTTCACCTCATACAAGTACCATAATGCAATTTCTTTTTCGTGAAAATGCAACCTACAAATGTAGGGTGACCAGATGTCCCGATTTTATAGGGACAGTCCAGATATTTGGGGCTTTTTCTTACATAGGTGCCTATAACCCCCCACCCTCTGTCCTGATTTTTCACACTTGCTATCTGGTTACCCTATACAAATGTAGATTTTTTTTTGTTACATAACTGCACTCAAAAACAAAACAATGTAAAACATTAGAGCCTACAAGTCCACTCAGTCCTACTTCTTGGTCAATCACTAAGACAAACAAGTGTATTTACATTTACGGCAGATAATGCTGCCAGCTTCTTATTTATAATGTCACCTGAATGTGAGAACAGACCTTCGCATGGCACTTTTGTTGCTGGTAGTGCAAGGTATTTATGTGCCAGATATGCTAAACTTTTGTATGCCCCATTATTGTTCAGCCACCATTCCAGAGGACATGCCTCAATGCTGATGACACTCGTTTAAAAAAAAATAATGCCCGTTAATTACATTTGTGACTGAACTCCTTGGGGGAGAATAGTATGTCTCCTGCTCTGTTTTACCCGCATACTGACATATATTTCATGTTATAGCAGCACATATTGTTCATTTTAAGAACACTTTCACTGCAGATTTGACAAAACACAAAGAAGGTACCAATGTGAGATTTCTAAAGATAACTACAGCACTCGACCCAAGGTTTAAGAATCTGAAGTGCCTTCCAAAATCTGAGAGGGACGTGGTGTGGAGCGTGCTTTCAAAAGTCTTAAAAAAGCAACACTCCAATGCGGAAACTACAGAACGTGAACCACCAAAAAAGAAAATCAACCTTCTGCTGGTGGCATCTGACTCAGATGATGAAAGTGAACATGCGTCGATCTGCACTGCTACTGCTTTGGATCATTATCAAGCAGAACCCCTCATCAGCGTGGACACATCCTCTGGAATGGTGGTTGAAACATGAAGGGACATATGAATCTTTAGCGCATCTGGCACGTAAATATCTTGCGACGCTGGCTACAACAGTGCCATGAGAACGCCTGTTCTCACTTCAGGTGACATTGTAAACAAGAAGCGGGCAGCATTATCTCCTGCAAATGTAAACAAACTTGTTTGTCTAAGTGACTGGCTGAACAAGAAGTAGGACTGAGTGGACTTGTAGGCTGTAAAGTTTTACATTTTTTTCTTTTGTATTTTTGAATTCCGTTTTTTTTTACATAATTCTACATTTGTAAGTTCAATTTTCATGATAAAGAGATTGCATTATAGTACTTATATGAGGTGAATTGAAAAATACTATTTCTTTTGTTTTTATAGAACAAATATTTGTAATAAAAATAAATATAAAGCGAGCACTGTACACTTTGTGTTCTGTGTTGTAATTGAAATCAATATATTTGAAAATGTAGAAAACATCCAAAAATATTTAAATAAATGGTAGCCTATTATTGTTTAATTTTTTTTAATTGCTTGACAGCCCTGCTGTAGACACTAACAATGGGAACATTCCATCAAATCTGCTGACAACTGAGAGCCAAACCAGAACAATGAATTCTCCCTTTAAATGCCTCTGCTGCGACCATTCTGTTCAGATACCTATAGGAAGCTCATCAGTGAGTAGTACATCTACGGAACTCTGTTCCCATCTAGAAGAGCTTAGAAGAACCAAGACTGCACTGGTGATAGTCACATGACCCACTCTCAAGGTGATTTGTAGCAATTTTCCTCTATAGGAAAATGTCATTTCAGTAAAAGATACACTTCAGCCTGTACTGTATAAGGTACCATTTTTACTCTGTAAATTTAGACTATTTATTTATTTCCTGTTTCCACAGATTAGAGGTTTTGCTGCTTCCCTTACTTCACCTTCCTTCTGTATCCAGCTTAGAGGTGAACGGATATTTAGCGCTGCCTACACAGACACCTGGAGTCATGGGGATCAGCTGGGGAGGGGTGACGGCAGTTCCTGCTGCACTAATATTGAACATTATTAATCTGTGCTGCTGCTTTTTGAGAATCAGAAAAGGACCAAAGTTCACAGGTGCATGGACAAACTCTACCTGCAGGCTCAGCAGCACCACACACACGGGCACCATTTGGGGTCGTAGGGTTTTAAGATACCGTTAGAAGAAGGGCAAAAGAGGCTTTCTGTGTGTTTTGACAGTTGACAAAATTCAGACTAATTTCTTCCAGGTTCCATCCAGCTCCGAGATATTTCTTTCTGGAAAAGTTTCACACGCTCTCTCTTTGGAGACATTTTTCATGGTAAAAATTGTTTGATAAACTATACGCTTGTTGTAATAAAGAACACACAACTCTCAGATAATAAAGTTAAGTGGGGTTTTTTTGTGCAATGGTCTCTTCCCCCCACTTCTATCCCCTGAAATGTGGAATTGCAAACTCATCACACTAGATCACATCTATGTTGGGAACAGAGGGCAAGGAGCTATTTCAAATGACATCAGTGCTGTCCAGCTTCATATGCTCCCAAGTGCCGCAGCAACTTCCAGCTGAGAGTGGACTGGAAGCCGGGCTCAATAAATGCAAATCAATCCACTAGTTTGACACTGATGTCCTCCTATTTGCTAGAGAGCAGCTGCCCTGGCAGTGGTTATTTATCGTCTCTAGGATTTTAATTTGAACTTTGGAGCACAGGTCCTTCAGGGTCCAACCTCATATGCTCAGCACAATTGGGTTGGCTCAGGTCTTGACTGAGAGGCCAAGGTCAAGGTGCTAAAGGAAATGCTGCAATTAGGGCTCCAGAAGAGGACAGAAGCCCACCTGGAATCCCATGCTGTGTTTTCCTCTCATGTCTCCCAAAGATTAATGAATGGACCCCATGCCACCTCCAGGAATGGAACAAGTGCATTGCACCCCCACGCCACCCCAACCCCACTTCCCACAAAACAGGAGCTGTAATCACTGGGCCACACTAACCCACAATGGCATTTCTCCCACGCTATGTAGACCGTGGCACTAGCACTAAAGCAGCTGTAAAGAGTGTGACTAGGCTGAGGCAGAAAGGGAGAGAGAAACATTCTCACATGGTGACCCAACACAAAATCTCCTTCTTGGCAACAGGAAAATTAGAGGAGAACTTAATGTTACGAGTTCAAATTTTATCAAACCAAACAAGGCCATAAACGAGGTCGGAACGTGCTGCCAGACAGAGCAGGAAACCTCCAAGGAGCCCAAGAAATGAGATGGCTGTGGAGCCAGGACAGAGACATTTATGGCTCTGAAGCCCCTAGAAAACAAGGATTTGGCAGCTAGGCAGAAGCTGCATCTGTTTTTTGTTGTTTTGTTTTGTTTTGTTTTACAATCCAACAACCAACCCATGTCAATCAGCTTCTGCTGGATCATGCTGCCAACTTTGCTCCGACATGGCATGTAAGAGCCTGCTCTTGTTCCCATTGAAGTCAGTGGCAACCTGGCCATGTTCTCAGTGACTCCAGTAAGAGCAGAGTTGGCCTTTAAATCTCCAAGTCTCCTGTTCATCCAGTCTCCCACATGCTCACAAGAAGGGAGCAGCCAGGCAGAGAAGAGGACAGAATAACATACATCTATAAATTCAAGCACTACAAGGGATGGGCAAATCTTAGGTCTCTCAGCTCATAGAGTGTGCCTTCAAGTGTTATTTTTACCCAAAATCAGCACTACAATGGGACAGGAAAGACAGGGGGCATCAGGTTTCCCCTCCGAGCATAAGACCCATGTTAGTAGGGTGACCAGATGTCCCATTTTTAAAGGGACAGTCCCGTATTTAAGCCCTCCTGCAAGTGTCCCAACTTTTTCTTTAAAATGGGCAAATTGTCCCGTATTTTCTGTCTCCTCCCAGCCCCCACCCATCCCCTCCCCAGTAGTGGTGGGTCCACTCCTGCTGCTGGCCGGATCCTTGCTCGGCAGCCACCCATCCACCAGCAGAGAGTGGGAGGGCCCAGTGGCCGACAATGGGGATGGGTGTACAAGGCTGGTGGCAGGGTAAAGATGCTGCGTGCCGGGCCAGGCGCTCCCCTGCTGGTCTGTCAGCGCAGCCCCTGTTGCGTGCCAGTTCTCAATGAGCAGGGCCCCATCCCATCTCCGACCAGCACTGGCTGTGCACTGCGAGCTGCGGTGCCTGGGGATTGCAGGCGGGGCAGGCGCCAGACGCCAGCTGGTTATGTGTTGTCTCTGCTGCCCACCCATCGGCCCTTTACATGCTCCCCCTCTCACTGTCCCCCCTGCTTTGCCCCTTCACAACACCCCTCAGCCCCGTTGCTCCTCCATACCCCCCTGGCAGGGCGCATCCCGCTCCCAGTGCTGTGCAGAGAACCAGCCCCTGGCTCAGCTCACCAACAGCCTGGCAGGCAGGCTCCTTCCTGCCCCCACTGCCTCTGGTTCGGCTGGTGCCCTGGGAAAGCCCGACTCTGCGGCACGGCCCTGCCCGTGCCAAAGCCCCACACAGCGCTGGCACAGGGAAGCCTCTCTGCCTCCCAGCTAAGCTCTGGCTTGGCAGGGGGAAAGCGATTTCCAGCCTGTTCATGCCCCAAACCTGCAGTCTCCACAGCAGCCCCCGGGGCAGGGGCTTAGCATCCTCCTCCCCACCCTGCATCCTACCCCCAGGGAGCCTGGGGCTGCCCCATCCCCTAGGCACCCTCCCCTGCTGAATCACCTCTCTGGCCGGGTTTGCTGAACCCCCTGCAGTCAGGTTCCCTGGGCCCCGATACACAATGCATCCTAAGGGCTTAACCCCTTCCTGCCCACGCTGTAGCCAGGGGACAAGAGGCAGGTGGGTTATGTCAGTGGCCAGCAGCAGCCTGGAGGCGTTAGCTGCCTTTCAACACTGTGTGGGGAGGAAGGCACAAGCTGCTTCCAGCCACAGGGGACCGGAGACAGAGCGGGGAAGAGATGAGTTCTGCAAAGACACAGGCCAGGTCATCCCTTCCACTGCCCCTCCTCCCCCTGAGGCTGGAAGCAGCTCCCATCCCTCCCCTCCCGCATGGTGCTGAAAGGCTGGTACTGGCCACATTCTGGGGTGAACCCTGGAAGAAATCTGGGGGTGGGGGGAAATGTGACCCTTCCTCCCCCATACGTGTTGCCATGGGAAGACACAGCGCTAGGTACCAGGAGAGGCTGGTCCATCCCGGAGGTCCAGCCAGGCATGGAGGGCAGAGAGCACTGGGCAGGGAGGGTTGGGTTGGTCAGTCACGCCCTCCCCCCCCCCCCCCCCCCGAGGGGGGGGGGGGGGGGGGGGGGTGTGTGTATGTGTGACCTCTCCCCTTGTGTGTGGGGGGAAGGGGTGTATGTATCGTCTCTCCCCATGTGAACTAGGGATGTAAAAGGTTAACCGGTTAGCAACAGTCTTACTGCTTAACCCACCTTAACAGTTAACCCCGCACCAGCCCCAGCAGCCCTCTGCAGGAGGGAGAAGCAGCCCCAGCCCCAGCTGGAGAGGCCCAGCCGTGCCGGCAGGATTGGCCCCCGCCCCGCCAGTGGGGTCAGCCCCAGTCGCTTAATCGGTTAATGCTTTAAATGACATTTTTAATCGTTTAAACGGTTAACTTTTAAAATGGTATTTATATCCCTAGTGTGAACCCTAAAGCCTTAAAGATAAGGAGATGATAAAGACTCCAACTACGCTGTATTTCTTTTTAAAGGGGGCTCAGTCAACTTGATGTTAATCTAAACATTTGTACTACACAGTACAAGTAATTTTACCAGGTGTCCAGTATTCAGCATAGGGAAGTATGCTAGTCACCCTACATGTCAGCTGCCATCACCAATTATGCTGAAAGAACAAGCACATCATATTATTCAGTAACAGCCTGGCTTTCAGAGATGCTGGGCCCACAGAGCTCCCACTGACTTCAATGGGAAGTGCAAGTGAAACTCTGATCACGGACACATAGTGGTGGAAGACCCTTGCAAAAGCAGGCCTCCAAAAGTGAGCTGACACTAGGATCTAACTGGCTGCAGAGGGAACAGTTCCAAGTTCAGCTTTCCCTCACAGCTCTGATTAATTCTGCACAGCTCAGAAGGGAAAAAACACCAAACAAAACATTGTTTTTGGACTGCATGCCAGAAAAATCACAGCCCAGTGCCCAGTAATAACACTGTCACTTCTGGCAGTGACATGTCTCTTTCTTTGAGCATAATGGGGGAAACGATGTGTGAAATTGGAACAGCTCATATCGACAGCGCTGAGGAAGTTGTGAACCTGCAATGTCTGAACAAGAGACGCGTTTGCACTTCAAACAGGAGTCTCCTCCCACACCAGTGTAACTCCACTGACTTCAAGGGAGTTACTCCTGATTTGTACCATTATGAGGAAAAAAAAAAAAAAGTCAGGCCTAAAAGTTACTGAATGACATCTGCCATGTCTACACCCAGGGCCTGATTCTGATCCAAGATGCATCCATTCTATAATGGTGCAACTCCTGTGATTTCAGTGACGCTAGTCCCAATTTACACTTCTGCTAAATGGGAGAATAGGTTCATCCTGACCTCTGCTTCCATCCATCCCACCTCGAATTTTGGGACTCCCTTCAAGCAACCAGAGCCCGTCTTGTGGCACTCAGGATAACTGCATAGATTCCACCACTGTTTGTGATTGCTGCAGATGCCCTAGGGATATGGAGGTGAGAGGAAATTTCAAAAAAGTTACCCATAGAACTACAGTAAGGAAGAATTCACAACAGGTTACTTTTTTGTAGGTCCTGTCAAAACAGCAGCTAGTGATGGTGGTCAGTAGGTAGATGTTTTATCTTTAATATTTTGATGACATGCTATTTTATATATAAATATAATCGCAGAGCCCATTATCCCCCAGGTTCTAACAATGTGGGTCACATTTGTCTAGAACTATGGTGCAGAATTTGACACTTTCCCTTTAGCTCTTTAAGCAGAAATTAGAAATAAAATTATTTTTTTAAATATAAAGTTATTTTATTAAACCAGAACAACATTTCACTTAGAGTTTCCAGAATGCAAACAGGTGTTTCTCACAAGCTATTTCTGAAGAGAGATTTCCAAACAAAAAAAGATTGTGGGTGGCAATGTTAGAATCATTCTTAACACTGACAATTTATCATTGGCTTTAAAAAAATAATTCATTTATATATTTGTGTATATACTCACAATGTATTTAAGAGAAGAGCATTTTGTATTCATTTATAAAAATCAATATAGCAGCCCATCACTGGCTTGCTGATGTCTGAAATCAGAGCAGTAAATCCCAGCCGTCTTCCAATGTCTAGGAGAATGGTGAACGCAGCCCTTAATCAAAGGCAACTTTTTGGTGTTGGTTGCTTTGGGGTCCAGGTCTTTGCAGCCACTTGTGATACTGGAGCTCTCCCCACTCCCTGCCCCCCCAGTTTCCTCAGCCCTGTTTACAAACTCTTCGGAGGTAAAAGTATCTGAAACCTACAGTCAACCAAACATGCAATCATTTCTTTGCATAAAAAGGAGAACAGTGTCATAATGCAGCAAAATGGCTTTGGAATTATGTTAATATTTTCTTTGTAAATTCTCAAACATACTAAAGACAGGACTTCCAGCAAGAATTCTGCTAAGTACCTTCTGAAACACTTGTGGCAGCTGGGACATTTAACTATATACAGTATGCTCATTAGTTTATTCACTTAGTTCTACTAATAGTGCCTGAAGGTTACCTTATGTCAGAAAGAGGGCAGAAAGAATGAACATAGACGTTAACCACATTTTTAAGAATCTAAAAAAAAACCCCAAAACAAAACAAAAATAGAACAGAGTGACAGCAAAATTCAGCCCCTGGGAGTCTGACTCACATGTGAAGTGCAGAATGCTGGAGTGGAGAATCTGAGAGGAGAATTTTGTCCTGAAATTGTAAACATGTGCACTAACTTTATATGTACATGCAGCAAACCTCTGGAGGCCTCTGGACTCCCCAAACATACCCTCTGGTGTCCTGAAGCCAAGCTATATGCTCTCATCTGCAGTGACATTTTGGAGATTTAAGGTCTTGCGACACAGATTTTTTTTTAAAATAAATAAAAAGAAGTACAAAATAATTGCTAAATTAAAAAAAAAAAGTTACTGTATTTCTGCAACCAAAAAGCCTAAGTGCAACCACTGCTGCATTTTCCATTTTCTTAGTCCCCATTTACAATACAAAATAAACCTTGTTTACATACCGTTATGGCCAAACTGTGTTTTAACACTGTCTTTTCTATCCATACAAACAAGAATAAATGGTGAATAAACTATTTATTTAGGTATCTACCAGTGTCAGAAGAGGGTTCTCTCGTATGATTATAACATGCACACTACAACTGGGTGAATAATGGATTTTTCGGTTCACTGGCCATTCTGAGACAATTAAAAAAAATTCATTTTGGGTTGAATTGAAAACAAGTATTTAAAAAAAAAAAATTGGTGACTCAAAAAGTTGAAAAGTCAAGTTGAAGCAAAAGGTTTCATTCCAACATGACCTTTTTCAATTTGGGGCATTTGTCAAAAGCAAAGAAGAAATCATGAAATGCAGGGGGGGGTTGGGGGGAGGGGATGACCACCTCACTTCTAACCTTTAGCCCAGTGGTGGGAGACCTGAGCTCAGTTCCCCCTCTGTCAGATGTGGAAAAGGGATTTGAATAGGTCTCCCTGCACTGCAGCAAAGTGCCCTACCCATCAGGATATAGAGTCATTCTCACTTACTTTCAATGTCTCCATGAAGGACTATGAACTGCCACTTCGCATGACAATGAAGAGTCACTGGGCTGGGAAGAAAGTGAAAATGACTTGGTAGCCTGGTGGTTAGGGCACTCACCTAGCATGTGGGAGGCCCAAGTTGAAGTCCCAGCTCTAATGACTATTTAATTATTTACATACAGTAGAACAGCTTTCACAGGGGAGAGGGAGAAAGCCCCACACCAGGATATCCCATAGCCCAATGGGTAGGGTGGTCTCCTGCAATGTGTGAGACCCACGTTCAATTCTTTCTTCCTCATAAGGAAGAAGAGTAGGTCTGTCAGGGTCAGATCTGAAAAAACCTGACCCTCTGGGTTGGGCGTGCTGACAAGTTGCAATACCTCCCACTTCGCAGCACACTCAGCGCAGCGAGGTGGGGGCAGCTGGCAGGGGGACATGCAGGCATCACCATGGGCAGGAGGTGACCAGAGAGGAGGAGTCGGGAGTGGCCAACGCCTACCAGGCTGAGCCCTAAGGACAAGGTGATGGCGGTGATGATGCAGATGGGGACTGGTTCAGGAGGTCTGTTCCAAAAAAGACTTGACACTCTCGAGTCAGCTGTGCTCAGCTTGGGTCCTGGTCCAGTCAGGTCTGATCAGTAGACTAAAGCTGCATTTTTCAGCAAATAAACTATTTGCTGAAATAATTTCACCCAGTTCGACGCACACAAGCAAGGTGGGGGGAAAAAACCTGTCTTCTACCATGGTTTGACCACAGCTGCTGCTCAACATGATTACTTTTGTAGTGCAGAGAGGGACTAAGGTAGATCAGCAATGGAACTAGAGCACCAAAAAGTCACATCAAAATGTTGTTACCACCACCACAAAGAAACAGGGCCTTATTTTGCTCTCATTTACACCAGGATGTAAAACTGGCATAAGCCACAATGGAATCAGACCAGAAAACTCCACCTGTACATTTGAGAGTCAGAAATATAGGAAATCAGATATCTATTTAGTACGTGGGTGTTGTAGGTAGGTATATATGGTAGGAACCATGGAAATACTGCTTTATAGTGTATGCCTCGGACTGTAAAGCTCAGCATAATAATACCAGTATTATGCGCTGGTGCCATGGCATCTCCTCCTCCTATGCTCCCACTAAAACAAAGAGGAGTCGAGCACACATGGGGAGAGGTGAATGCACCTTGCCGGCTGGGAGAAGCAGGATTAGGATGGGTTGTTCGGGACCATCCCATAGGCTTCATACAGCTTACTGAGAAGCTCCTTCTTTTCTTTCTTAGGCAGGAAGCTGGACTTAGCTGCATTGATGTTCTGGGAGGAAAAGAAAAAAAAAATACAGCTATAGCTGGGTAATACCCACACGTGTGAGTGTGGGGTTGTGCGTGCGCAAATCTTTGTGCATCAGTGAGTGTGAGCTAGTGAGTGAGTTGGTGTAAGTCAAATGAGCACTTTTGTTAGCACTGCTACTCTTGAGCTCCTTTCAGCAGCCTCAGTTTTCAAAGGAACCTGCTCCTACCCAGTGTTTGTAAGGGGCTTAAAAAAAAGCAAGAGATAAACAATGTATCTTAAATTCCTTTATCGGGTTCCAGGATGTGCAGTTCAGGGGCCTGATCCAAAGCCTATTAAAGTCAAGGGAAAGACTCTCATTGACTTCAGTGCGCTTTGGATCAGGCCCTGCCTGATATGCTGCTGTTGTAACTAAGTTCACTACTGGCTTCCCTTAACAATTTACAGAAATGTCTCTCTCCTTAATTTATAAGCTTCCTTTCATTAAACAGAAAGGAACAGCTCATCTTCTGCAGGAGCCTGTAGCAAAACTGCCCATGGATTTAACGGCATAAAGATCAGAGCTTTCTACAGCTGGAAGGAAGGACTAAAGCATAAGTCTACTCTCCAGGAAGACAGACTCTTGCTCCTTAAATGAGGCCCGTGATACAGGCCCGGTGCTTTCTCCTGCAAAGCTGTATTCTGCAAATTCAGCTCCAACACACACACAAAGGAAATCAGCTGGTTTCCAAGATATGGTAGGATGCATGAATGCCTGGACAGTACATATCTCCTTTCAACCCAGTGCACCTCTAACGGGGAAACAGGAAAGCATCAGAGGTTACCCACAAACAAGTGAAATTCTATCAGACTCTTTTTCGGTCCCTTTATTTTAGGTACAAGGCAGATGAAAAACAGAATTATTAGATTTTCAGGACACTGCACATGCCCATCTGCATGCAAAAATACGACGGACACCATGTGACCCTGTAAGTAATGGCAAAAGGAAATGGCCACTTTGTAGCCAATTGGTTTGCATATCAGTTACACTGGGCTAATTGCACGCTCCTGTTGAAAACTGCTGTTGTGCCCCACATAATTCAGCTTTTTCTCCCCACAGTTTTAACTCCACTGAACTCTCTTCCGGTTTCATGTTTAAAAATTAGATTTATCTCAGAAATGATGGATCACGTTAGGCTCCAACACGCAACTTTGCACAGAACATCCCACGACAACTTACCACTCTCTTGAACTCCTCTTCAGTGAAGCCCAAGAACTGCTTTGCTATTTTGTAATCAGTCTCAATTGTAGAGTTCAAAATGAGCGGGCCATCAGAGTTCAGGGAGTAATTGGCTTTATCATTCATAAACCTGGGAAAACAATTTAAAGAGGGACAAATATTAGAGTTCGCATAGTTTGTGTTTTTCCAAGTGTAAAATACACTGAAAAAACCCCCACAGTTTTCCACCCAGTTTGGTTACTTTGTATCCAGCTAGATAAACAAATTCCTATCAAAGTTATAGTTTGCATTCCAAAACTTCACGTTGCTATTCACCCTCCTACTTTTTAAATACAACAACAAACCATTTGTTGCACAGATGTTCAAAGTGCCCAGCCCCACTATCCACTCCAGAGCCAGATAGCAATGCACTGCAATCCAGGGCTTAGCCCCTTGTCAGCTCAGAACAGGGGCCTGAGGCGGGCAGAAAGCTCTCCTTAAGGATAAAAATCTATCAGCATATTTGTTACAGCTCCTCTGAACTGGTCCCTTAGTTGATGCACAATACTCTGACAAATGGTTAGAACTTGGTTCATGTGAAGTAATAAGGCTGCTATACATAAGTGAAGTCTGAGTTAATTACTTGAAAATAATATATTTAAACGTCTTACTGAATTACTGGGTGTTTCCTAAAGTCTGGATCACATGCTCCGGTGAGGACACTGCACAAAAGACATGTCTATATGTGTAGGGGGGAAAAAGGCAAAGTCAGTCTCTTCCATAATAATGCTGCACAGAGAGACAAGTTTTGGTGCTCTCCAGGCAGGGGCTGGGCCTGAAAAGCACCATGTAGATTTACAGCTCGGTGCAAACAATAATGATCATCAAATCCCAGCCTCTGCAACCAGCATTTACTCCCATGCTAGCTGGATATAAACATTTTTGAACGCTTTTTGTTTTTTTTTTGCTACGTGTTTCTGCCCATGTACAGAAGCCCCTTGTCATTCCCACCCCACCCCAGCCATACTGGTAGAACAACCCCCATTGGAGGGAGCAGTGACCTATGATATTGCCATGTGTAAATTAAACCTTGGCTAGGAAAGTGACCACAGTCCAGCTGTGAAAGTAACTTACAGGACTTACCGGTACTGCCGGAGTCCTGAGGGGGGCGTGGCTCATCCAGAAGAGGCATGGCCTCAACCGGAAGAGGCGGGGCCTCTCAAGATTTAAAGGCCCTGGGGCACCGGCTGTGGCTGGGAGCCTTTACATCAACCTCGGGCTCCCAGCTGCAGAGGTGGCTGGGAGCCCCCGGGGCTCAGGGGCAAATTAAAGGGCCCGGGGCTCCGGCTGCTGTGGAGCTCCGAGCCCTTTAAATCCTGGCCCCAGCTCAGCCGCCGGAGCTGCGGGCGGGATTTAAAGGGCTCTGGGTTCCCCACAGCGGCGGGAGCTCCGAGCCCTTTAAATCCCGGCCCCAGCCCAGCCGCCGTAGCTGCGGGCGGGATTTAAAGGGCTCTGGGCTCCCCACAGTGGCAGGGAGCTCCAAGCCCTTTAAATCCCGGCCCCAGCCCGGCTGCCGGAGCTGTGGGCGGGATTTAAAGGGCTCTGCGGGGAGCCCAGAGCCCTTTAAATCCCCACCGCGGAAGCCGGTGCAGTCCGGCACGGCGTACTGGCTCTTGCCGGTACACCGTATCGGACCAGACCGGCTTACTTTCACCTCTGCCACAGCCATCTGCTCAGGATGGGTCTATTGGTTAGTTTACACTAAACACTCCTGGGGGAATTCTGCACCACTGCGCAATGCAGAATTTGCACAGAAATTAATGTTGTGCGTGCAGAATTTCCTTCCCTGCCCCCACCCCCCTGCATAGAAATGGGCTGCAGAGCTGCTGGATACCCCTAGGGGCCGCTGGACTCGGCAGAGCCCAGCTCACAAATAGAAGACACTGCCGGGGGGAGCAGGAGGGTTTCCCACAGCTGCAGTTCTCAGCAGGACCCACAGGAAGGAGGCAGCGTACAGAATCAGGTGGTTTCTCCCTCTGGATCCCTGGGCTCTGAGGGGTAGGGGATGTGGGGTGGGCTGGGCTATAGGGCGGAGGGGGTGCAGGTGACTGCACTAACGGGGCCTCGCAGCTGGGCTCTGGGGGGACGCCCCGTGACTGGGATCTGGGGGCGAAGGGGCAGAGAAACAGGAACTGGGTTGTCGTAGGGGTTTCTTTAATTCTCTACTCCGTGGGGAATTTCTGTGTTGTCTGTATTGTTACAGACGTAGGTGCTGACAGGTATTTTGAAATAAATTACTAAAATAATTGAAACTGGCATGATTATATAGTATTATTTTGACAAATATAGCCCAGAGCCCCAGGCCCTTTAAACTGAGGCCAGAGCCCTGGGCGGCACGGGCCGGGCAGCACTGAAGGTCTGGCTGGGGAAGTCAGACCCTCCCCTTCTGGGGGCCCAGAGCCACCCCCGCCCCACCTTGCTCAGGACCCCTGCCCAACACTCTGCCCCAGCCTGGCGCCCCCTCCTGCACCCAAACTCCCTCCCAGAAAGAAACTAATATAACACCCTACTTCTTACCTTAGAACAGCTATTTTGAATTAACTTAACTATATTCTACATGTTTTAAGACTGAAATGTAACCACAGAATGGCTTTATGTTAATTAAAAGGCAAGTTTAGTATAGTGTTAATAGCCTCAATGCCATAATTGTGATCATTTTGTTTTAAATTAGGAAAAAGACTTGTATACAGGGGCCCCACAAAATCTAATAGCCCAGGGCCCACAGGAGAGTTAATCCATCCTGGTGACTCCTGTGAGTCTAACACCCTGGCCACTCACCTTCTGCCTGGGAAGAGGTAAAGGTATCTCTCAACTCAGACAGCCAGTACTGCTCCAAGCATCAGCTGAAGATGGACTAGATAAACATGGCCCCCTTTCCCCAAGGCTGAGCATGACGTGACCTCTGGCACTCAGCACAGAGAGGGATCCAAACTTGTATCCCCTCACCAGCCCAGTCAGCCAAATGCTAGAGCCTTGTATGTCTGGTTTCCATCAAGAGCCTCAGCTAAATACAAACGGTGGTGTGGTGGGCCGATTTCACTCCAAACGCTGTCAGCACTTGGACTCCAGGTGGCAGCAATTTCACCCCTATAGTAAAGGCATTTATGTCCATGCTCATTATCCAAAGTGCTGACTTGTCATGCAACCCAAACGAGGGCAGATCTCTCAGTCAGAACAAGGCAAATGCTACACAACTGCCACCCCTGCAGAATTAGTCATTACCTCAAAATGCATCTTCCTACTCAACAGCTCCCTATAAAGGGCTGGGTCTTCCAGGACATGGTAGCTGTGGCCGATCCGTTCTGTCTTCAGAACATTGATTGCCTGTAGAGAATAGAAAACATGTAAAGTCTCAGCTCTGTGCAAGGGCCTGACTCCTGCTCCCCAGAGGATCAGGCAGGCCCACAGGAGCTCCTGAGCCCTCCAAGCCCCATACCAGGACTCCAATCCACTCCTGCATGACATGGGGGCCCAGCTCCTAGGAGGGCCTGCTCCTTCCGAGCGCTATATGAGGCTCCATCTCCGGCTCCCTCTTTGTATGATGCACAGACTCTGCTCCCTTAGAGCAATGGGGGGATTTGGCTCCCAGGGGCTACTGAGTGATGGGCCAGGATTTGGCCCGAGCTACCTTTGTTCCCTGCATTACAATACAGAGTATTCTGCAGCTCTGCTGTAACTTATTCCACTGCCCTGCCCTGGGGTTTCTTACCTCCTTGATGACAGACGGTGACCCAACCTCCCCAGCATGGCAAGTGCGATGAATGCCACATCTTTCAGCTTCCTGGAAAAGCCCACATGAAGTAAAGAGTGAAAACGCTGCTGTGAGTTTAGGGAGACACAGAGGCGGAGGCGGAGGGGGGAAAAGGGATGTGAACAAACTATCAGGACAGCAGCCCCACCACCGACTACTCGCTGCCTTCAAGACAGAGCGAATGCTTTCAACAGACCATTAGGCTGAGAGCTCTAGAGCAGCCAAGCGCTCCAACCCCAGGAGTAACGACTGGAGCACCACAATCAAAACGAGAAGAAAATCAATGACCCATCTCAGACAGCGTAGGAGCTGGGTAGGTGAGTGTCTGGGAAGCCCAGCCTGCACTAGGCAATGAAAGCAGTCACCAGCTGGCAGTTATTCATAGTCCACATGCAGCGAGTTTGGTGAGTCTCAGTCCAGTCCCTGGTGTCCACATCACACAAACACCCCACAACTACAACTATCCCTCTTGCTGGCAGTCTCAGCAGATAGACCAAGGACTAACTGAGCCTTGGAGATTCTCCTCCCCTTGAGGTACGCTGGCTGAGGTGATGGGCAGGGGGGAAATTCCCACTGCTGTCGCCTGAGCCGTACCTGTTCTAGAGAGGAGGAACTGCTGTCTCAGAGGCTCTCAGCATGGCACTTTTCATCAGTGACTAAACAGGATTCTACGGATCCGGGAAATCCCAAACCCAAAAGTCCTGAGTGTGGAAATGGGCACTGAGCTGATATTATAGGGATTTTACCAGAGGCAGCATGCACGTACACACACCCCCTTCAGGAAGTTGCTGTTTTGTATTACTGAATTTTTCACATGCTTTCTGAATTTTCCACTTGGTTTGCAGCCACTGCATATCCAGGCTCCGCTCTGAACTACTGGGTAAGACACGGCTCCGCTTGGTATGTTAATAAGAAAAGCCTAGTTGCGTCTATTTGAAATTAAATCGAGACTCCCTGTGTCTGCAGTGATAGCTTTGTTTTAACACACACTTGTTGTATGTCCTGCACAGAACAGGGACTCAGACAGTTACCCCAAAGGCTGACCATTCAGTCAGGGCTAAGCTTACCCTCCCTTCCCTTCACACTGGCCTTTCACTCATGTCAGAAACTGCTAATTTGGGGCGTTCTGAGGATGAACAGATTAATCCAACCCCCCCTGAAATCTATGGAATGACTTCAGCGGGCTTTGGACTGGGCTCTGAACTATCAGAGCGCAATGCTCCTCCTACTGATCCCTATGTTTGATGAAGTAAGAGTCAATGAGAGTTTTGCCATTGACTTCAATGAAGCATGGCAGGGCCTTCAGGTTAGGGCTCTGAGAATGTGTTTCAGAGAACCCAGAGTCAACAAGACAAAATCCGTGCTCAGGCAAAACTCCTGCTGAAGTCTGTGGGAGCTTTGAGTGTGCCAGGAATGCAGGAGGTGGCTCTGAAGCCAAAGGTCTTAAAGATAAACAAAGTTTTGTTTTAAACACTATTTTGTTTCCAACGTGTGTTAAATGTACAGGCCAGCTCTCGGGGCAATGACACACAGAGCGAGTCTCCCTGCCTACCCAATTCCCATCATTTTGCCAGCTCACTTTACCAAAGTCACGCACATGAAGCAAATTAAGAGCCAATGTGTCTGCTCACTTTTATTGTTCATTTATGTATCCCCCCCTGGTGCGCTATGCGGATTAGAAAACAGAGATTTCTGTGGGTGTGGGGGGGTGCGCTGGGGAGGAGGGAAGCCAGGAATATCTCCCCCACCTCCACTCTCAGGGTATGTCTACACCGCAATCACAGGTGCAACTGGAGCTCGGGAAGACATACGGGAACTAGATTTAATCTAGCTAGCTCAGGTTCCAGAGCAGTGAAGCTGCAGCAGCGCACGCTTCAGAGTGGGGTAGCTGCCCAAGAATGACACAGGGTTACAGGCAGGTCTCTACAGTCCACACCGAAGCACGTGCTCTCACACCTTCACTGCTCCACGATCTGAGATAGCTGGATTAAAGCTTAGCTCAGGTATGTCTACATGAACTGCAATCATACCCCCCGATTGCTGTAAAGACATCCCCTCCAAACAACCTCCTCTGGCTCTAAATAACCCAGAACTTCCCAACCAAGGAGATTGTCCATTTCTCTCTGCATGCTTCTTTGGTTTATAACATCACTTACCTAGGAGGTTAGCACCAGCTAATTATCTAGAGTCACAGCTTCAAGATCTTTACATGGCTTCCGCTCATTATCTCCCCACAACCTACTGCAGGCAATTCACAAACAGAACTCCCCCTACTATCCCCAATTGTAGTGACAATCATTGACTCCTGCCAGCCAGAGTTTAAATGACACCACAACTGAAAACTGGGAACACCAAAGGCAGACATCTGATCCCTTCATCATAAGCCTCTCATTTCATAAGTCATATTATCCATGCTACTGTTGGTGTGTGAAGCTTCAATGTGAGGGCAATTTAGAAAGGGAGCATTCTACTTTCATGCCGCCAGAGAAAGCCTGACAAATTGGAACTTTTGTTCCTTTCGTGTTTCTCTGAGTCTGAATGAGACACTGACTTTCAGACAAGAACAATTCAAATCCTTTGGGTTGAGAAATTTGGACTTTGAGACCCCACGCATAGCAAGCTAGATATTAATTGATAAACTGTTATTTTCCATCCTGTTTTATCAGCCTTTAAACTACCTGGATGTAGCATGATAAGCAACTCATTGATTAGTCTTGTATAAAGCAGGTAAAACAATTGCACAAGATGAAGGTACACGGCTTGATTATTGCTCATGACAAAGAACTTCAGCATGTTAGAAAGGATAAGAAACTGCTACATAAGTAATATCTTATCAATAAGTGCTTAATTGAAAGATGATAGCAAGTGAGAAACCGCACGGATTTACAAAATGGCACTGGGCATTTATGCAAGGAGACACCGATTGTGAAAGTACACATGCTCAAGGTCATGCAAAACGAAGTATATTTCTTCCAAACTCTCCCCCCTCAAGTTTTTGCCTTCACATTAGGACATTTGTAATGATTCCCATGACAACCACAGATGGCAGTTGGAATATTAACTACAACAGTATACCCTTGAGATATCCCTGATTTTACCTCAACCAATCACCTGACACCCAGCACTATTTTTAAATCCAGTGTCCTCTCAGGCTGTGTTCCTGAGCATCCTCAGCTCCCACTGACTTATGCCAATCATGTAACTTCTTAAAATACAATCATCACTAGAGTCCTAAAATCCTTATATACAGATGGGAGATATTTGCATGGGGCTTCCTTTTTAAGCTACAGTAAAGTAACACGGTCTAGTTAAAAGGAAACAAAATCTCTTCTAATACCATCATCTTAGTTTATTACAATGGAAAAAACTTTGAACATATGTTTACACTCTTTGTCTGATTGATTTAGTTTCTGCGTTTTACTCAGCTGGAGACAGTGAAGATGCAGTAGCCAATTTCATCTTTGTTATTGAGTTCTGATCCTGCAAAGCAACGTAAGCAGGCAGCCCAATGCAGGCACTGGAGCGCCCAGGTGGATCTGAATGTAGGATCATTTTACCATCCATTTCACTTTGTGGTTCTGTGCACCAGCCCAGTGCTGCAGAATCAAAATGGTAAATGCATCTGGAACACATCTCTTTATACTTAAATCATGTATATACTCTATAATTAATTTAAAAACCAAATTAAAAGCAATATTTCTCCTATGCCAATAAAACACTTCTAGTAATTTTAAGACATGATTTTTAAGTTCTACAGACCATTTTTGGTTTGAACTACTTGCCAGAAAGAATTTGATGCAAGATTTTTGGAGAAGCTCATTGAACAAACCTCATAAGCCTTCCTATGCTCTGGGAAGGTCTCAGCCACCAACAACTCATCCCCAGCCAGGTCTATGGCTACCACCGTATTGTTCTGGTATTTCTTACACAGCTCCACCACCTCCAACGACCAGCCTAGAAAGAAGAACAGCAGGATTCAGGAAAAACATTCCACCAGGGTCACCCCTGAGCTCTTGTCCAAACCAATGTGGTTGTTCACCTGGCATTGGACACTATCGGAAGACAGGATTTGGGACCGGATGGACCATTGGTCCGACCCAGTATGGCCGTTCTTATGAATAGAAAAATTAAGTTCATTTCCAGGATTTCCCCCAAGTTTGAAGCCCTATAAAAAGCAACAAAATCCTAGAGCCAGATTTACAGACCAGAGCCAGAGAGGAAGAGCCCTACCAACAAATGAGCTCACTGCCTGTAAAGTTGGTAGGCATGACAGGTTTTAGCCCTGGTTATTAGGCCTTCCAAGGGGGAGTATCATTACAGCCCTTGACGAGAGCAAAACTCCATGAGTCAGGCACATACATTCTAAAGTGCAAAGTCACAGCGTAATGCAATCTACTGGGGCTCCCAGCTGCAAGCCCCTGCTTTCTCATTATTACAGGTCAGACAAAAGGGGCGGGGATGGGGTGGGCAGAGAGATCCTGTTTAAAATTAAAGGGTTACGCTCTGGGCATTAAGTGCAATGGCAGAAACATAATAATCCTAAGAGCTAGCTGCTATTGCACTCTTTTCATCCACAGATCCCATAGCGCTAAGTCTAAAAGAGGGTAAAAGTATTATTCCTGTTTTATCGATGAGAAGACCGAGGCACAGAGGAGCGAAGTGATTTGCCCAAGGTCACAGAGCAGGTCAAGACAAAAGCCAGGATTAGAACCCAGCTCTCCCGATCCCCAGTTGGGTGTGCTAGTTATTTATGTAATGAGGTATGTACTAACGACGCAAACAAACACCCATCCCAAGCTCTAGGCACCATTTACAAACCCTTAGAAGAACGATCCATACATTGCATGCTAGTTTTCAACTCACTGAGGGCTTTAACCTGGCAGCAACATGAACATAAAAATAAAAAAATTAACCTGACTAAACCATCCCTCCTACATGCAGCTGGGAAGACCAAGACCTATATAAAAACAAGACAGCATTTAGCTGGGCACAGGGCAATCATTGCTCAGGGCAGCAGGGGCATTCTGTCTTTTAACATATGTAGAGAAAATGATATTTTCCATACAAAGGGGCAGCATAAGAAAAAGCGCATCAAGGGACAGGATTCTATTCCCAAGGCCACATTTGACTATGGAGGGGGGTGAGTGAAGGCCTTTTCTTCCACAGCAATGCATCTGGAGGTGCCAGATGAGATCCCTGTTTACCCCTTTGTAAATATTCCTCTCCAAGTCTAGATTTATAGGAAGCAATTAAAAAAAAAAAAGACTCATATAAATCACTTTCTGAGGACTACACAACCATCCAGATTCCCTGAGTGAAAGTGTAAGCCCATGGACAGCCTGCTGTGAAGATAAGCAAGTTTCAGTGATGCCAATGGATGGAAACAAGTGGTTCTGCTTTAGAGACAGAAGAAAATGCCACTATCTCTTATGAGATAATGAAGGAAAAGATGAAAAGTCCAGAGGTGAAGAATTCAGGAGCTCCAGGCATCTGGCTAATTGGCAGATTTAATTTGGTAATGCTGCCAACACCATGATGGAGTACAGCACTTTCCTCTTAAAACCCTTACTCAATGCGCTTTGGGTTTGTTTAATTTTTCTTGGGGGAAGGGAGAAATCAGAGAAAACTTCTAAAAATATTAAACTAAAATACAAAATGGGGAGGGCAGACACAAAGGTGTGGTAGGCTGCAAGATTAAATTCAACACAGGTCAGAAACACCGACGGTGGCAGCGGCAGGAGGGCAGAAGTTGGGAAAAGCTATTCTAAAAAGAGGGAAGTAGAAGCAGTAACTGATTAGGAAACATGAGGCTTTTCTAGATGTGTCAGTCATCTCATTTAGTCTTTCTGAAGGGCCTTCAGAGTTAAGACAGCAGGGGACACACTTTCTGAAGGCCTCTAACAATGCACCTGCAGTACAGCCTGGCTTTCAGGGACAAGGGCTCTGTGGCATAGACACTATAGAGTTTGCATGTGGGCAAACAGATTAGCTGGCAAACCTTGTGGGTGCACATTCATTGCCCCTTTAAAAACACAGCCTGGAATGGCACCTGAAAGGCTCTTGTGTAACTATATGTGGAAGATACGGGCTGATCACAGTTACAGGAGGGAAGAATAGAGAATGACTGCATCTGCCCAAGTATCAACAATCCACGCTTTAACTGCTCAGAGAAGAGTCTACACACTACCATGCTGAGCATGATGTCTATGATGATAGACAGAGGAACTTATGGAAGTGACCACTCACTATAGAAACACCAGCCGCTAGTCTGGATCTGTTTCCATTCTAGATTTTTTGGACTGAAAGCTGCCAATTCAGCCCTTGGGCTGACAATTTTGGACAAACAGCTCATAGCCAGCAGCATCCTTCCAACAGGCAGCTGTTTTGCAAGTGCAATTGCCACTGCAGATCGTGGGTGTTAAATACACAACGTTGCACTACCCTTCAGGAAAATCCACTTTGCAGTTCCATCAGCTCTAGCACAGGCTGGGAGATTAGAAAGGGGAAGTTCTCTTCCTCCTGAAAATAAAGACAGATGCGGTTTGTGCTGGAAACAAAGCAGCCCCCAGCCCAAATCCTTATTCACCCTTGAAGCTTGAGACTGAGTTGAACTGGTCCCCTGAGTTCACAGCAAGGAAGAAAGGACCTTCAGCTTCTCCAATAATTCAGAGTCAGTGAGCTGGAGAACTGGAACAGGCAAGTGATGATCAGAGAAACTCTGGAACCAGCCAGAAAGTGACATCATAGTACCCACAGAATGCTTCACTTCGCAGAGCAATGCTTTGTACAGAGCTGAAAGCAGAAGGGGCTTTTCTGGGAAAAGGAATCAAGAGGAAACTGAAAGAAGAAGGGGGATAACAACCCAATATCTGATCTCTCGTTGACAAAACGGATTGTTCTCACTCTGCCCTGGCCTGACAGAGGAAGGGAAATCAAGAATGGTTTCTGCTCTTTATTCAGACCACATGTATCTTAGCTAAGCACACAAGTGGCACCACTCTCTGTAGGATCTTAGATCCACCATATACCCACAGGCAGGTTTCACGACTCCCATGGTCGTACAGGGCTAAGCGACACCAGCTCACGGGAGGTCTGGCAGGGGGTATTAGCATGCCATCATGGACTCCCTGTAGTGCAGATGGAACAGCTATATTCTTCCAGCCGCTCAGTATTTTGCCGTAAGGGAGAAAAGCCTTGGGAACTATTTAGTGACTTCATTTGGTTTAAGATGTGCAGTGAGGATGGGCTGCATTTCCCAAGCAGTACGGGCTACTGGCCTGGCGCTGAGCACCCACAGCTCCCATCCAAATCAAGGGGAGTGACGGAATGGCAGGCACCTTTGGGGAGGGGAGTCAGTCCACATGTAACCAGGGAATATTGGTCTTTAATGTTTGCCAAGCGCTTGGAACAGATAAGTACTGAATTCTAATTACTGCTATTTTCTCAGCAGATAGAAATCCACAAGACCCCCTAGTTCACAGCCATTCCTGACTAAGGCCCACTCTAGTTCCTGAAAGAGGGTATAGCCACTGGGGAATTGACACTGCACTCTACCTTAGCAAAAAGGCCATGAAGCAGAGATAAGACGTAGAGTTAACAATTAACAGGGGACCTATTGGGCATGTTTTATTTGAAGATCATAAGTACTTACAAGTCAGTGATACTTAGAATACAGCTCACCTGCCTAGGATTTGGTCTAGTTGTTTGATTACTTTTTAGACTTGCATAGTTTGGAGCCATTATTTCAAACACAAGTTTAATATGCGTCAGTTCTCAGACTGATATTTCCATCTTCCTCTCAACTCACTGCAAATGTAGGGGGAACGTCTCATTACACTAAGTTGCATCTATTTTAAAAAGGCAGACTCTGCATGACTTAGTACAGTGTTCTCAGAACAATGCCAGTGAAAATTCTTCCCTGAGTCAAGTCGATGGATAGTCCCAAACTAGAGTCTGTGGAACTTGTTTTGAAACTAACAAAACTGCCCATCAGGCCCTCATTTTCCAAATTATGTGTACATTCAAATTACACACTTACTCATCTGTCCAATCTGTAAGTGCAATTACCACAGCTGTGCAAGTGCAACAAGTGTGCACACAAGTGATCAGTTAGATATTTAGGCTGTCATTTTTGCATGCATTTACTGCCACTATGCATGACCCTTGGATCTTTCAATTTGATTCTGGGAAATTTTAAGAAATATAGGATCATTTCCCACCTTTTTAGATATAGGCCTGCCAGACATTACTAGTACGCCTTTTCTCCACCCATCTACTAAGTATCCCGAGGCAACTGTTCAGCAAGGATTTCAAAATGTCAGTACAAGCCTTTGTTTATGAAAGGTTAAGTTACTGTAAAATTGTTTCCTAGTCTTCCTGATTGTGCTATACCTCTACCCCGATATAACGCTGTCCTCGGGAGCCAAAAAACCTTACTGTGTTATAGGTGAAACCGTGTTATATCGAACTTGCTTTCATCCGCCGGAGTGCGCAGCCCCGCTCCTCCCCCCTGCCCCACCCCGGAACCTGCTTTACTGCGTTATATCCGAATTCATGTTATATTGGGCCGCGTTATAATGGGGTAGAGGTGTATTTCTAGAATGCAGTAGGTCAAGATAATATAGAAAATTGGCTGACTTACCACATAACCCCTGTTTTAGATAACTGTATCAGCTGTGGATAAATGTTTTATTTATAGAAGTCAATAAGTTTAAGGACAGATTTTAAAAGATATTTAGATACCTTAAAATGCAGATAGGCACCTAGTGGGATTTTCAAAAATGTTTAGGCGCCTTTCAAAATCCCACTAGGCACCTGTCTGCATTTTCAGACACCTACATACATTTAAAATTTTGGCCTTTAGTGAACGTGGCTTAGTGTATTTCACCTGTTTTTTGGACCTGGTCCTGCACAGAGTATGGAAACAACAGGTTATTTAGTTAGCCCTCATCATAACCAGACAATGGAAGTGCGGTCATTATATAATTGTTCTCCTTGGCCATGGAATGTTTCCAACTTGGGCATCTACTCTGCAACTTTATCTGAAGTACTGGAAGGTACCTTTGTTACTGCTTTTAACTGCTGATCATTTTTGTTCTACACTGTGCTTTGGGATGCTGGGAACAGCAATATAGGATACACATTTCCAACCCCTCCTCCCAAAGGAGTCCAGAAATTTGTTTCATTCTCAACTAGGAGCTCAAGTTTCCCTATCTTTCTCATGGAAGGGGATAATACTGAATGAGGTTCCAGTATGGATTGAAGCAGTGTATTTCAAGGGTTTGGTTTGTTTAATACCAGAATTAGAAGAAGGCATATTATATGTGGTATTTCAACATATAACTAATAGTCTCTTCACAAGCAACCTGTCTGCCCTGAATCCCAGGTATAACAAGCAATCTCTTAACCAGGCCACATCTCCTCTAACCCCAGCTGAAGCTGTCCTGCGTCACTCTACCCAGCTCTTGGTTTTTATTTTAAAGCTAGCTGCAGGAAACGGAAATGAATGACACCCACTCCACTTAACCTCTGTTTTGCATCCACAAATTCATCTCTGCAAGGCAGGCCCAATGTTTCTCCCTTTTTCACCTTGTGTCTTTTCCTAAGGGGCACTAAACACCAGGAGAGAACAGAGCCAGAGGCAGCCATGCAGTAAGCCTGAAAGGCCCCCATGGAACATTTCTCAAAATCCACACTGCCACCACCTGCACATGGGGCCCACTGTAGACACTGCTTCCCTCCTAAGGGGCCCTCTCAACAACACCCCAACAAAAGAGTGCCTCTTATTGTGCCTGCACCTCTGATGTAGGTGACATTCAAAGCTTCCCGATGGGAGGAGTGGGGCCATAGAGCTAGAATACATTGCTCTCTTGGGTTCAAACACCTGACATGGATTGTGTGTATTTATAAAGTGACATGTCAGAAATGCCAGAAAGCAGTCTGTGCTGCTCTAAGACATGCTGATCCCAACTAATACGCCAGAGCATGTCCCCTACCCCATAAAGTGGCTTTGACTAACCTGAGCACAACTCTAAGCTGGTTAGAAATTGCTTTTTGCAGAAATAGGAAAAACTGAGCTGGCATCCTTCAATCTTGAGACTGGGGTGATGTCAGATTTACCCCTTCCCCGGAGATAAAAGAGCTGGAAATCACTGAGTGGGTATGAAGAGTGGCTTCTCCTCCCTCAGCCTCTCTCTTCCACCAGCACCTACATGGGAAATAGCCATCACCTTCCCACGGCACTGAGACAACATTCAACCCAGAACTGAGCAACGGATGCTTCCCTAATATTTCCCCAAAGGATCTCAATTCAAGGCATTTCACACCCCCCCAAAGGGTCAGGAAAGGAGGGAGCAGAGCAGCAGGTGAACTGTAATACATTACTTGGCATATGGCGCATGCAGCATAGAATAGACCTGGCTTTGATGTTGAAATCCCTTTCTCCATCCTGTAATCCCTGATT
>NW_020664584.1:26131-61238 GCF_002925995.2 Terrapene triunguis
AGGGCTTGGCCTTCTCCAGTTCCAACAGCCAACTACATAAGCTATCTGCAGGAAAAACAGCCTGACTGATCTTGCTCCTCTGCTCAATGTACACACGTTTTATGGCTCTGTGGTGTAGGAAATCTATGCTATGTTCAGAGTTCAAAGGCAAAGGCAATTACTACAGATTACCCTGGCACTCAGCATGCGTCATTCATTACTGTTAAGTACAGGGTGACCAGACAGCAAGTGTGAAAAATCAGAACAGGGGTGGGGGGTAATAGGAGCCTATATAAGAAAAAGCCCCAAATATTGGGACTGTCTCTATAAAATCGGGACATCTGGTCACACTAGTTAAGTATTACTCTTTCCATGTTGCCCTTTCCACTCTGATGACACATCGTTTGTCCAATTTAAATGACAGACATCTCCATGCCATGCCCTACATTGAACACTGCCCTTCCTGAGCCCATGAAACAGGCCCTTATCCTATCCTCATTCAAATCCTTCCTGAAGGCCTATCTCTGTCTATGGTACACTTAACTACAGTGGGCTGGATGCAGGGTAATTTGGGATCGTCTACACATATAAAGATATAAGACTTAGACACACTAGACTGTGTGGAAGTCAACGTATGCACCATAAAAGGTGGATGAGTGCAGTCAAGCCTGGCAGAATTCAAACCTGTGCTTTTAGGGAGTCTAGGCAGGGATTGCAAACACAAGCTTTAGAGCACCAATGTAGAGTCTCTTTCTCATGTCACTACAACGTTGCATTATTTGGACGTGGTCTATCACCACCCAGCAATTTTGTTTGATTGCTGTTTGATCTGTACCAAGCAGTTTTCGTGTCATGATCACAAGCAGCATTCTATGCTTGGGGCCAGATTTTCAAAGCAGACTCCTAAACTACCCCCACAAAATGCTGCCTTTGCACAAAAACCAGCATGCATTTTTGCTCTACCCTGAACTGAGCGCTATATGCTGGGAGGCTCCAACTTTATAGTAGATATGAAAATAGCTCCAGTCACCTCCATTTTATACAAGTGTAGGGCAGCCCTGGCTCCTGCCAAGTTGCAAGCACAGTTCCTTCAGGTGGGTGAAGTATGGACACTCCCGTCTACAAGAGTCAAGAGAATCCCCAAGGTAACCATACAACCCGATCACCCTACTTACCATAAGGAAGTAGAAGAGCTCCAGGGAGTTAGATGTGTCAATGAATCCCTCACACATTAGGATACCTATCCATACACTGAAATCTTTAACCCACTCCTTTGCTCCTACGATATGTATAGATGGATGAAATCAAGGGGAATTCTTACACAACATACCAAAGGGGCATCCAGCAATTAATGAGCTGGATTTTCTTGATGCACCTTCTGAATATTTATCTTGGCTGCATCACAGAAACTATTGCCAGTTCAGAAGGCACCTTAGCCATGGCCTGAGAAGTAATTTTTTTTCCCCACACAAAATTATTTTATCAAATCCTCCAATCCATCCGTCTTAGATGATGCCACATCTGTTCCATTTTTACTGGAAATTGCTTTCATGGCTAAAGCCCCCTCAACTATGTTGAAGTGTTATTTGTTGGGACATGGGAAAGAACCTGCAAAGGCTGGTTGTTAGAGTCAACCTTATCATGACATTCTTGATAAGAGGGATTTCTGCCATACTTTGGCAAACAATGCCAGATTTCTAATGTCCTTTACCTTTAAATGAAACTTCTTCCAGGTGTGAAAGCTTACGTTTATCTTGTTTAAAATTATAGAGCCAGGTCCTCAAGTTGTTAATTATTTACCTTGTCACTCATCAAGTGTATGTGTCAATTAACCAGAGTTTGCCTCCCCGACAGAGCCCATCTGCTCCTTCTTGCTTAAGCCAGCAATGAAGCCATAGCGCTGAAGATTTTTCTTGGCAATGGGTTATATCTAGAGCGAGGCAATTGTTTTTGCACAGAACCTTTTCTCCCTCCGCCCCAAAAAAAACCCAAACCAAAACAACCCAACCCCACAGATTCGGTTCGAATTTGGCATACTGAGAATAAAAGTTTCAACTTTTCTTCATTTTGGAATTTCCCTCAATTTTAAACAGATTTTAAAACTTTCAAAATCAAAACCAAACGTTATGGTTGATATGACACAAACCTTTTTTTCCAACATTTCAGTTTGGCAAAAATTTCAACACATTTTGGTTTCAGGTCAACCAAAAAACAATCTTTTTTCAGACCTGCTCCTGAACCAAATATCTGGTTATTCACACAGCCCTAATTATACCATCAGTCTGGTTTTGAGATGGCAAGGCAGGATCAAACAGAAAATTTACACTGAGTGCTAAGAGAGAAAACCCCTGCTGAAAACACAAATACTAGCATTAATAGTATGGCAAGTACAACTGACCCAGCCAATTGCTTTCTGCAGACCAGGGATTGGCAGTCAACTACAAGAGACAGCCAGTGACAATGCTGATGCACTAGGGTTGTTTGCACTTTGCAGAACTCTTGCAATTATTAATGAGACAGAACACTGCACTGTTTCAATGGATATATTTAGAAATGACTCATAACTCATTCTTTCTAAATCTGTTTGGAAGCCTGACCACAAAATCTGTTTCCTCATCTAACCTGCTCATGTTGTTGTCTATAACTCTGCTTGGTTTGTGGCTTGTGAGCATAAGGAGAGGGGCACTAGGTCACTGTTTGGTTACATATTTGACACCAATTCAGTCCAGTTTCCCTACTATACTATTAGAAAGTGGACAGTTCTGTGCATCATGTACTCAGTCACAGTGCTGGTCTACACTCCGACTAGGACATGCTAGTGACAGCCCGTTTGTTGTTTGCACATTTCAAGCAGAGTGTCCCGGATGGGCATGGACAGAGAACTTTTTGTCTGAGAATTGGGATGTCAGAACCAGTGGTGGGGATATACAGTGATCTATAGGACAGTTTCATTGGCAGGGCTTAATAAACAAAAAAATCCTTGTCTTTGTCAGAGAGAATCTTGCTAATAGAAAGCTATAATTACGTTTATACATCCTAACACGGGACTAATCAGCAAGGACAGGGCCAAATTCTAAGAATTTTCCTTTTTACACGGAGGTGCCTCTGTTCAGGAAATCTTTACAAATCAAAGTACCCAGATAAACACACTGTAACAAATTGTTATTTTTAAACAACTCACTTGCCAAAGTATAAGATTGTTTCTGGCTTAATGGCTCCATCCAGGTGGACATGAAGTTCTACCTGTAAAGACAAATAACATTCATATAACTGTGAAAGTAATCTCTGGATCAGAAGATGCTACAAATACAGCCAGTGTGGTGGAGTCACAAGATGAGAGCTAAAAGAGAGAACTTAGAAAGCTACACAATATAGAAAAGGTACTTGATAAGTTATTTATTGAATATCTGAAAATTGACAGAATTGGATTCATTGTTCTTCCCGGAGGTCACATTTTTAACATTCCTTTACACGCAAACTTTGTTTCCAGCAACCTTTACACTGCTCAGGAAATTGTCCTACTCATATTTGGTCCCGCAATATGTAGGGGCGGGAAGTGACATTTGCTTCTATCCTGCTCTATCTTGATATTCATAATCTCTTAAACCCGTAGCCCTCATCCGTTCAAGACTACTGTACCCTTTCAGGAGTCTGATTTGTCTTTTGTACCCTCAAGTTTCACCTCAATTAAAAACTACTTGCTTACAAAATCAAATATAAATATACGGAAGTGTCACAGTACACTATTACTGAAAAATTGCGTACTTTTTCATTTTTTACCATATAAATATAAAATAAATTAATTGGAATATAAATATTGTACTTACAATTCAGTGTACAGTGTATATAGAGTAGTATAAATAAGTCATTCTCTGTATGAAATTTTAATTTGTACTGACTTTGCCAGTGTTTTTTATGTAGCCTGTTGAAAAACTAAGCAAATATCTAGATGAGTTGATGTACCCCCGGCAGACCTCTGTGCACCCCCAGGGGTACATGTACCCCTGCTTGAGAACCACTGTCTTAAATGCTGACTAATCCTGATTTCTGCTCGCTGAGAATGCCTTTCCATAAGCACCTCAGTTTCTCAACCAAAAGCTACTCTTGCTTTGATCACGTTTCAAAATGGTGTTTTAGTTTAGGCCCATTACATGTGAGACAATAGCCCAAATCACCTTTAATTCTAAACCCCTGCTTGCCACACATTTTCAGAGAGAGAAATAATTATTGCTAGGAGCAAGACCTCTTGGAAGATGAAAGACTGGTACCTTTTCAACATTTGGTGGACGTTGCAAATTATTTAGGAGAAAGTTGGTAAACATGATTTGGAAAGCACAAAGTTAAGAGGAAAAAACCTTAATGATAAGATATTTAAGCAATATTTTGTGTGTGCAAATACAATTGTTCTGGGAGCCCTGGGAGAGAATGAGACTTGCAAAGGAAAATGGGAAGAAGTTCTCAAGTCCATCACAATTATCGAGGAAGAATGGGATGAGATATTGTAATTAACTCCAGGCATGTGGAGAGGAGAGAGGCACAGCTTACATCTTTCTTTATAATAACTGTTCAGTGTCAACATACCAGTGCTTGGAAGCAAATGTAAACAAAGACTCTTCTGCACCATGGGCCTCCCACGGAGGCTGTTTCCCATATCTCCTGGGATCACGTTCTCCAAAACTGACTTTTTGGAAAGTGAAAAGCATTGAACAGATTCATTTTATTGAAGATGTTGCCACATTTACTAAGTCGTTAAGGGAAATTTCTCATCTTGTTGACTTGCACTGATGGGAGCTGTGCACGCAATTCTCTGCCATCTCAAGGAGAAAACGCCCCTCAGTTGTTTTTAAAATGTTATCCAGACCAAATGAATCATTTTTTAAAACCGTAAACAGGCATTCAGCATGGAGATAAGTGAGGATAGTCATAGTATGAAGAGCACAAGACCTTGGTTATTACATGTATATTGTTGTCCAGGTCTTTCTGACAACTGCATGGATTGCAATGTACCTACCTTGAAACAAACAAAGAGACTCTCCTATGAGTAGAGACTTAAGAGATCTAGACTATTCAGTTAGAGAAAAGATGAATAAGTAGTGACTTAAGAAAGACAAACAAAATAATGAATGGGACAGAGAAGGTAAATGAGGCACACCTGTTCACTAGTTATCAATAGGAGAGATGAGGACATTCAAAGACATTTTAAAGGCAAAAAATTTAAGACTTAGAATAAAAAAATTTAATGCAATGCAAATTTAACCTGTCGAACTCATGCTACAAGATATTGAACTCAAGAACTTAATAGGATTCAAAAAAAGACTGGACATCTATGTTGATAATGAGAATACCCACAGTTACATTGAATCCCATAAAAAAAGGAAGAGGTATAAATCCTCTTGGCGTCAGAGCATATGCCAACCAATAACTGACAGGGGTTAGAAAGAAACTACCCCTACAGACACGTTATTCCTTAATCATTCCTTAACTGTCCACTTCAGGTTTACTTCTGACACAGTCGGTACTGAGCAAAGTAAAAAACAAGAACTCAACTAGCTGGACTACTAGTCTGATCTGGTAATTCCTGCTACTCTGGGTCAAAGTAGTAGGTTTTGGAGTTTGCTCTGCTCATGCCCGTCCTACTGTCTTTCAGGAGTTCCAAATTTGTGGGCCAGTCACTGAGAAAGAGGTGCCTCCTGCATATAGGAGTTGCCACCAGTCCAGGTTTTCCCAAGATTGTCCCTTTTTTGAGGTAGCTGTCCTGGGAAATCGCTAAGAGTGCTCGATATGCACTGCCAGCTGTCCAGTTTTGTGGGCTAAGGATCATCCCGGATGTCCCATTTTTTTTCCACCTCAGAAGTGGCTACCCTACCTGCACAGGAGTCTGATGCAAGGTTCACAGTCCCATTGGAACATGCCATTGCAGCAAGCCACAGTCACATGGAGAGCTTTGAGTGAGACTAAAACTTGGCATTTGAGCCAGTATTACGTAAGGAGCCTGGGCAGACAGCAAAAACATTGGAATGATGGACTCTTGGTGGCCTGAGATGCTGGACAAACAGACTGCTCCATTCAAAACCAACTGGAGCTTTCAGTTATAGTCATCAAGCCTAGGTGTCATGCATATATAACAACCATGGCTAAGTACAAAGCATTATACATCATGGCTAAGGCTACGTTTTAGTCACAGGTATTTTTAGTAAAAGTCATCAACAGGTCACAGGCAGTAAACAAAAATTCATGGCCCATGACCTGTCCATGAATTGTACTATATACCCCTAACTAAAACTTGGGCCGGGGGGAGGCTGCTAGTGCTGGGGAGGAGGTGGCCCACGACCCCTGCTGGTGCTGGGGGGGAGGGCTGGCGGTGGTGTGCGGCCTGGGACCCTTGCTGAGGGTATGGTAGGCTCCCTACCCAGCTCTGCGCAGCTCCCCGAAGCAGCCAGCATATCCCTGCAGCCTCAGGATTACAAGCAATGCTTTTCTCTCTGCCCCGATTTGCAAACCCCTGAATGGGACTGGATCTAGTTACCTGAAATACCACCTCTCCAAAGACAGCTTTGTTCCACTAGATCAATGAAACCGTCGACCAACAGGAGACTCATGACTTCAGGAGGCAGAACTTTCATAGGAGCCAAACCAAGACTATGGAACTCACTGCCACATGACATGAAATTGAGCACTAGCCTCACAGCATTCAGATCTAAATACACTACAAACCTTTTTATTTCGACAGAGCTTTTCAGCAATAGCTCTCTCTTGTGTTCTGGCACTCATGCTTCTTTCATTTACTCTTTTAAAACACATACACACAACCTCTGCCAACAGGCTTGGCAGAGATATCGTTTTTTTTATTCTAGGGAGGCATTCAGTTTCTATGGAGATAGATGCAAATACAAAAACCCATATAGACAAGGTCAAAACTTGGTCATTCACAGGCATGAGATTTTTACCCATACATGAATTATATGGTTCTAGTAATTAGGACAAGGCTACCTGAGTGGGACCCAGAATGGAATCAGCTGTGGGGGAAGATGGGGAGCAGAGGACAAGGGAAGCAATAGAAGGAGAGAGGTAGCAGCAGGGAAGAAGGGATGGGAGTCAAGGTGGAAGAAGTTAGCAAGAAGGACAGGAGTGAAGGATGTGGATGGAAGAAAGTGCAGCAGCAGGAGGGAGCTGTAGACCATGCAGAGCACAAAGTGATACAGGTCCTGGATCCGTCCTCCTCAAAATGTAAAAACCTGGCAAGTTTTGAATTCTTGGGCTCCAATTCCATACAATGACTGAGGCGTCACTCCTTGGGGGTTTTGGTGGCCGCACAACCCTTTGATAGAATTATAGGCTTGAGGCTCACGATCCATATTTATTCCACATTGTGCCATGTACAAAATCCTAGCAACGTGCAGCTACATGTTCCTACCTCATCTCAAACATTTCCTGCAAAAGCGACCCACAAGTGCAGTACTTTAAAAGGAAGCTACTTAATGTTGCTGTCACTTCCATGAAATTGTGGGCCATCTGCCTCTACCCTCTGTTGCTATTGTAAACAAGACACTTGTAAACTGCAGCAGGAAAGTAACAAGGTTCCACTCCATGTCTCCGGGAGACGGTTCTCTCCCCCTCAAATAGCTTGCGATAAAACAGGGATAATGAAATTGGGTGAGGAGCGTCTGAGCAACTCCACCCAAGGTAGCGTGCAGCTTGCAAGGAAAATGCCCAGCACCTTCAGGTTCCCAGGGCTGCAAGGAGCTACCCAAAGCTGACTGGAGCCTTTTCTATCCAAATGAAATGGACAAGTAGGGAACTGGATAAGCACAGGACTTTTCACATTGTTTATCATGGCTGGTCGCATCTTTGTTTCACTCTGCCTCCTTAGGACTGGGGAGATGTATAGGGGTTTTTAATTTTGGGGGGACACCATTCCCTTTCCCAGAAACTCTTCTGCCAGATGCTGTTGGTTCTTGAGGACGTGGATGACCGTTACAAAGATCTAGCTCTTCTTCCACCCTATGCAGTCCAAACATCCAGTGATGTCTCATCCACCTTCACCACTGCTGGGGAACTTGGCCCTCATCCACTGGGTCCATCGTTGGCTCTCGCTCATTACTCTGAGCGGGGTCCCTTATCAGGTACTACTTCAAACTTTCCATTGAAGGGCAAAGGGGTGCACACATTGACACCACCTGGCACCGCCTGCAGGGCCACCCCAGAGATTTGTGGATTCATAGGATTCAGCCAGATCTGGGAACTTCGCTACATGATGCCTGGTGTGACACAATCAACCATGGTCATTCTGACTGGCACATTGGTCCTCAGTAGACTAGGCACGTTTGGGAAAATCATCAATGTATGCAGGGGTCGTGAACTTATTTTAGATCAATGAGTTCTCCAACAACTAAGGACTTAGATAAATCAGGTTTCACTGAACTACATCTCTACACAGAGAAGTGCAAATAAGCTAAAGCAAGCAGAGAACTAAGGAATATTTATATTATATCCTTAGAGGGGCCAGAACTGTGAGAGATGGGAGAGGCCTATGCTCTCAAGTACATTGCTAGGACAGAGGAAACAGCTACAAAATGATATAATACTAGTAAGGCCTTGCAGTTTGGACTAAGTTATAATTGTACTGCAGATCAACTAATTCTCTATCAGGTTTTTGCCTGTTGCGCAATGTTCCCCCTGAAAGATCCCTTCCATCTGGCCTCCTCGCATAGGAGTGCCAAACAGTCTAAGGCTCCCTTGGCTGGAAGCAAGCTACATCTGCACTGGCAGAAAACAATGGAAGGGATGACTGTGCTTGTTGGTTTATAAAACTAACTCCACAGTGGGCCAAATCAGATTAAGCTGTCTCTTGACTTCAAGTGTTAACTCTTTCAGAGCTGCTTGACAAATGGTGACCTACTGCTCAGTCCATGGGGCATCATCAGTGTTGTGACCAGCAACATGCTCTTCAAGCCATCTTTAGAGATGGCTGAGTAGATGGGACATGAGGTGCACTTACTTCCCTTCCGGAGATCTGGCTTCAAATCCTATTTGTGCCCTAGCGGAGAGTGAATTTGTTGATCGTCAGCTGGTTGGTCCATGTCAAAAATCCACTTTGCAAGCTGTCACAATATTCAAGTCTTGTTGAGAAGAGAGGTCCAAGACTGGACTAGCTGATGCAATACTGAAGGTCAAGAGCTGTAAGCATGCACAGTGCAGGTACCCAGCACACCTGGCTCTCAACAGGGCCACTTGCCCTTCACTTACACAATCAGTAAATTCACAGATGGCTTTTAAAAAAAGGCCATCAGATATGGTGACCCAGAAAGGTATATGTCACCAGGCCCAAATGCTAGAGTGTTTACTCATTCTGTTTTAAGGCCTGCTTTTCCTTTTCACTTAGACCAAAGTTAGGGAAAGTTCCATGGAAGTTAATACATAGGGGGGTAAATACCTGGAAGGGTGAAGAGCTATTTAAGCTAAAGAACAGCATCAGCACAAGAACAAATGGATATGAACTGGCCATGAACAAAGTCAGGCTGGAAAGTAGAGGAAGGCTTCTAATCAGAGGGATGAGGTTCTGGAACAATGTCCCAATAGGAGTGGTGGGGGCAAACAACTTAATTAGTTTTGAGAGAGAGCTGGACAAATTTATGAGTGTGACTGTATGACGGTGTTGCTTGTGATGGTAGGAGGCAGGGCTCAACAGCTCCGGCGCGAACTTCCAGTTTATGTCACTAAATGCTCATGCTCCAGGGTTTCAGCTGGCCACCTGCAGGGGTCAGGAAGGGATTCCAAGTGTATTCTGGGGTGAGGGACTGGGGTTTAAATCTCCTTCCTTAGAAGCATCAGGGATGGCCATAACTGGAATGGAACATTGGACAGAGTGGGCCAGGGCTTTGAGGTGGCACCAAGCATTCTCTCTCTGAGATGCTTAGCTGCTTGGATCTTGCTCACATGCTCAGGGTCTAACTGATCACCACATGTGTAGTCTGGAAGGAGTTTTCCCCCCACGTCCGACAGGCACTGACTGTGGGGTGGGGGGTCGCCTTCCTCGGTGGCATATGGGTGCAGGTCACTTGTCAGGATTATCTTGGTATATCTCACTTAATTTCCCTGCCACTGCAGAGGCCTCAGTCCCTCCTATTGTCTGCCTGTGGCCATGGGCGGCGGGTATAATAGGCTAGGGAAGGCCCTGTCTTCCCTGGCGCTGCCGCCTCCTCCACTCCACACACACACACCCAGGTCCCCGCTGCTCGCCACGTCCCTCCTCCTCCTCCGGATGGGGGAATGAGGAAGGACGCGGAGAGCCAGCAGTCAGCGGACTGAGGAGGCTCAGCCAGGCACTGGGGCCGGCAGCTTGGCCGGGGGGGGGCAAGTCCTTGAGAGGCCAAGGAGCTGGCACTTGGGGGCCAGTGGCTCAGCCTCGCCCAACGGGGGGGGGGGGGGGGGGGGGGCGGCGCCTCGGCCTGGCAGGCACTTGGGGGCCAGCGGCTCGGTTCGGCGCTCAGGGAGGCCGGCAGCTTAGCCCGGTGCTGGGGCTGACCAGGAGCTCGGCCTGGCACTGGGGGAGGCCAGGCTCTGGTGGGATGGGGGGGAGGAGGGCGCCCGGCGGCTCGGGACATTGGGCTGTGGGGGGTGGCAGCTCGGCCCGATGTGCCTGGGGCAGGCGGGCCGGTCAGTGTTCCTCCAGTCGTGGGGGCCCCTCAGAGTCAGGGCTTCTCCTTTTAGGGGTGGGATAGGGGTTTCGGGAATCCGGCGTGCGGGTCCTTGGGCGGAAGGGGCAGGGCCGGCAGGCTAGCCTCCCCAAAGTGGGGTTCTCCCATGCTTGTGGCATATAATAGCAGAGACTGTTCTGGGCTACAATGCTTTGGTCTAACGTTGGTTGTTGGGTTTGGTGTGCAGGCGCTGGGTGGTGTTGGTGGCCTGTGATATCTATGCAGGAGTTTGGAGTAAATGATCTGGTGATCCCTTCTAGCCTTAAGATCTATTACTCTAATACTGATTTTTAATAACTGTGTAACTTCATTTATTTCAATGGTGTTACTCCTAATTTTGTGTAAATTAAAGGGGAATGAGGCACTATCAACCTTTCCCCTAACAATTTGACTTTCAGTGTTTCCTTAATTCAATCAATGGTTGATTTGATCAAAATCTAAGGATCCAAATAATTTGTATTAATGGTCACACAACTCCACCCATTATGCTGATCAATTCAGGCAGGTATTAACAGATAACCCAGTCAATGACTGTTTAATAATTAAAAAGGCCTTTAATTATCAGTGACTTTGCTCAGGTGAATGTATCAGCACATCATTATCAGCATTTTCTAAACCACCATATATTAACATGGACAATAACTGGAAACTACAGTCATTGCATGCTGTATCCGTTGACTCATTCCATTATTGAATAACTTTGAAAACTTCAAGTAGAAAAAATTAAGAAAGGTCAAAATTCAGCATGTGGTAGGAGGAAGGATGACCCGTACCCGTGAATATCCACTGTCTGTGAAGCCAAGGTAGTGATCTGAAAAGCGAAATCAAACTTTGAAGCTGCATGATAGCATCATCTGCCCATTCTTGTTTTTTTCCAGTAAACATTACTTTGTCCCTATGTCAAAAGGCTTTTAGCAAATGAGAAAATTCTGGGAAGTCACAAAAATCTTTCTGTCATAGAAAATACCCATCCAGCTTGCATCCTGTTGATTCCAGGGCAGTGACTAAGCATGTGCAATATCTAGCACTAAACTTATCAATTCATTCCCAAAAAGCAATTCCCCTATTTAGCATATCATGCACACACTGGAAGAAAACAGTCATCTTGTTTGGATACTACTATTTATAAATGGAAGCTCACCCAAAACTATTTAATATCAAGACAGTGGTGAAATTGCTGTGGAAATGGCATCTAGATGTAGTCGCTAGAAGAAAGCTGCCTGTCAGGGGTTGTTAAAATCATCAGTATTAGAAATGTGAGCTCTTGACAGGAAGGTTACAGAAAATGCTGTTGATGAGACAGACGCCACATACTGCTTTCTCATCTCTACTCTGTTACTTCGTGCTGGGTGTCTGTCACCATTAAAAAAAGGCCCATCACACACATTGAACCTTGGAGGGTTCAGAGTAACACCTGCCCTACATCAGAAGTGCCTTGGATTTATTAGGTGATGATAACTCAACTGCAATGCTACACGGTCTGTGCCACAACTGAGCAGAGGCAATCTGGGTTCACTAACTGATTTAGGATCTGGAAAAGTTATGCAAAGCATGACTTGGCTACCTATCAGATTCCAAATTGCACAGCATTTTTGTTCCTGGATCATATCTTATCTTTACTATCTCCTGCTACTCCACTGATTTAACAGTCAGTGAGATGCATAAACAAGAGAAGCTGTCATTTATGCTTCAGATGGCAAAAAATTGAAGTAATCACTGTGGGTCAATTTCTGCTTTTAATGCCACTGATGAAATGTCACTGATTCTCTGGAGTGCCATCACTGTAACTCTAAGTAGGATTTGGTCCCTAACATCCAAGGACGGCTGGGGTTTGACGGCATGGCTGTAAAGAGGCATCTCCCACTGGAGATGGCACACACATTACTGGAATAAAACATGCATAAGAATACCTGTGTACAGACTTTTATAAGTAGCTGTACTTTTCTGATGTCAGCTCAAGCTAAGAGGAGAAAAAACTCAGAATGAAAGAACACGAACCTTGTAAGCATCTAGAGGATAATGGGATGATAAATAATGACCACCATGGATTTATCAAAAACAAATCATGCCAGACCAATCTAATTTCCTTCTTTCACAGGATTACGGGCCTAGTGGATGGGAGGAAGCAGCAGATGTGATATCTTGATTTTAGTAAGGCTTTTGATATAGTCCCACGTTACTCTCATCAACAAACTAGGGAAATGTGGTCTAGAGGAAATTACTGTAATATGGGTGCACAACTGATTGAAAAACAGTACTCAAAAAGTAGTTCCTGCAGGGGTCTGTATTAGGTCTGGTACTATTCAACATTTTTATTAATGACTTGGATAACAGAGTGAAGAGTAGGCTTATAACATTTGAGGATGACACCAAGATGGCAGGGGTTGCTAGTAAACTGGAAGGCAGGATTAGAATTCAAAATGACCTTGACAAATTGGAGAACTGATCTGAAATCAAAAAGATGAAATTCGATAGAGGCAAGCGCAAAGCACTACACTTAGGGAGGAAAAAATCAAATGGGGAACAACAACTGACCAGGTGCTGAGAAGGATCTGGAGATTATAATGGATCACAAATTGAATACGAGATATAATGTGATTCAGCTGCAAAAAAAGGCTAATAGAATTCTGTGGTGTATTACCAGGAGCATCACATGTAAAATATTGGAGGTAATTGGCCTGCTCTATTCGGCACTGGTGAGGCCTCAGTTGGAGTACCGTGTCCAGTTTTGGACACCAATTTTAAGAAAGACATGGACAAATTAGAGAGTGTCCACAGGAGAGCAACAAAAATGATAAAAGATTTAGAAAGCCTGATTTATGAGGAAAGGTTAAAAAAAAACTAAGCATGTTCAGTCTTGAGAAAAGAAGGAGGAGGGGGGTACCTGATAACAGTCTTCAAACCTGTTAAGGGCGGTTATAAAGAGATCAGTGACCTATTGTCCTCCATGTCCTCTGAAAGTAGGACAAGAAGTAATCGGTTTAACCTGAACCAAGGGAGATTTAGGGTAGATATAAGGAAAAGCTTTCTAACTATAAGGATAGTTAAATACTGGAATAGACTTCCAAGGGAGTTGTTGAATCACTATCATTGGTGGTTTTTAAGAGCATGCTAGATAAACATCTGCCATGGGTGGCCTAGATATACTCGGTCCTGCCTCAGGGTAGGGGACCGGACTAGATGACCTCTTGAGCTCCCTTCCAGTCCTACATTTCTATGATTTCTCAGGAACTGAAAAAGAATAGAGGCATTTTCAGCTGTATGAAATTTTAATGAGCTGGCAGATGTTTATCTTTTACTTAACCTCCCACTGTGTGGAAAAATCAGGAAGATGGCTCAATAATGTGATGTCTCACATCCGCTCTCTTTCTTCCTCTTCTCTTCTTCCTTTTAGTTGAGATAACTAGCCATAGACCGAGAATTAGCTGCCACTCACTTAGATGAAGTTCCTGTTGAAAGCTGAATTCTGTCCTACCAGCAGCAACCAAAGTAAACGAAAGATTGAAGTGAGTCAAACATGGAAAGAAAGAGCCAGATTCTGATATCACTTATGCCAGGTTTGCACCACAGTAACTGAGATCAGAAGCTAGCCAAGAGGTGGCTTCTTTGGTGACGTTCTCTGCAAGAGACCAAGGATATGAAACTAAGCATCTATTTTCTATTCTTCTCTCTCTCTCCTTCTTTATGTTTTCTGTCCAAGTATAAACACAATGAACACCATGATTTGTGTAAGTAAAGTGAAACCTATGACCTTGCTTCAGATGTATTTGTACTGCAAATGGCTAAGTGAAATATCAGAGTACATTTTACAGCTGTGATCTGTGTGGTGTCTTTGGGCAGACAGAATATCTTCACCAGCAAAGAACTGAACAAAACATACGGAAAAAAAAAATCTGAAACAGAAAGCCTGTTACAATGAGGGTTCTAAGAAAACAAAAACCACACTATAACCCAAAGCCACTGCATCCTTAGTACATATCCCAAAATCCTATCAACGTGATTATCAGCACACTGTCACTGAAGCTAATATAAAAATATAAGCTCCCAGTTTGATTTTTTCTAACAATGGACTACTCCGCCGCTAGAGGTCCTCCAGAAAGCCTAAGTTTTAGATAATAAGCTATTAAGGAAAGTGGTGTGTGCACATGTGTGTGTAGTGACCTTTGTTTTTCATTAAAGGAGACACACTGAGATCAGCTTAGAACCTATGCTTATTTCTGAACAGTTTAATTTCAAACATATTGCACTTTACACAAAAGATGTATTTATCTAAATTCAATAAGACCAAGCAAACTTTTTGGTGTATGTTCATCTAACACAGAATGTAAATTATTCTTTCAATGTGCTGCAAGCAGAACATTCTATAATATCCTTTGTTTTAAATGGTGATTATAAAGGTGATGGGAGGCTGGATGACTCAGGGAATTGATAATATATACAGCATTTCATCTATAGATCAATAGCTCTGATGGAACTCATACTGATAGTGACTAAAAGGTATCATCTAACAGTTATTTTGTGGCCTCCGTCCGGATCAAAGCAGACAGGTATCCGCCCAAAAATACTACCACTAGTTGCCCCCTTTGTTGGCAGTAGCAGCAGGAGCATCCAAGAGGCAAAGGACCACATGCATCATGTAGACTGAACTCTCCTCTTCTCCTAATGGGGGAATTCTGGGTCAGCATTGAGCTACAATGGCAGGATAGCTTGGAGGGATCTTGCACTGCTGCTGCCCATGCTGTATCCCTGGTCTGCCAATAAACAGGACTTCATACTCCATGACCATCAATTTGACACCTTTTTCCAGCACTGATTTCACTAGGAGGCTTAATGGGTATATCATAAGCTTGGGTAATCAACAAAGATAATCTTCCAGGTCATTCCTAGAAGGTAATCTTTCTTGTCTGCTTTTCCTGCTTGCTCAGATTAACAGAAGGTTTAAATCTCAGTCTCTTAGACCTTTTTCCAATATGGAAATTAGTTGTAAAATTGCAAAATTTATCAATATTTTGTGATTTTTAGTTGTCTGGAGTGAGTCTAACCATCCCTTGCCCTCCAGTCTTGGATGGTGGGGAGGGGACAGAAGGGTGGGGGGAGAGAGAGAGACAGGATGGATGGATACAACAGACCATGAGCTAAACTTCAAAATCTTACCCCTCACATCATTTTCTTTATAGGCTAGCTTGTGCTGCTAGATACTTTTCACTTCACTGCTTGTATTGTTATCAACTCTATATACTGACAGTACTGCTAGGATATACTTTCTGGTGACTGCAGTGAAAGGATTTCATCAATCTCTAGCTCATTTAATGCTTGGTGCTTGGTTTTTTTAATGGTTTATTTTTGCATTAACAATCTTTTTATATGTTGCTTATTTTCCTAAGCTTTGGCTACCCACAAACATCACTCACTGCTATCAAAAGGCATCAACAACTGGTGCCGCTGTAGTTGGAAACTACAAACCCTTGCAGTTACACTGTGTTAGTGCTGTGTCAGCGACTCTCTCAGCAGCAACAGGTATTGCAGTTCTGCTGTCACAGACCAAGCTTCCTCCTACAGTCCCTTTAGGGTAAGAACCGGACAAAGTCTTCCTGTATGTATAGACAGCGCCTAGCCCAATGTGGGTGCTGCTAACCGCAGTAAAAATAATAAGTCAGCAGGATGAGCAAGAGAAAGTGGAAGCAACAGAACACAAACACTTACCGGCATAATGGGTCGATTCTGGCTGGCAAAGTCACCCAAGGTAAATACAAGCCCGACTCCGCACAATGGCCCTTCCCGTGCGCTGCAGCTGGGGGGGGGCTCCCCCGCGTTCCGCGTGTCCCCGGGAGACCTGGGTGGGCTCGCGCCGCCCGCCAGCCCCGCGCGCCAGCCGCTGGGGCTCGAGGCTCGCCCGGCGGGGGTAGTGGCCCCAAATCTGGCTCTAGGCAGGGCCCCCGCACTGCCGGGGGGGGGGGGGGGCAGGCACGTGCCAGGGTAAGGGGAGCCTGCCCCGTCGCGGAGCCGCCCGCCCGGGGAAGGGTCGCAGCCCCCGGCTCGGACCCAGGAACATCCGCAGCAGGGGGGAGGCAGCCGGCTCAGAGCCGCGGCTCCCGAGCTCGCTGCCCGGCCCGGCGGTGCTGACCCACTCGCTCACCTTGGGCAGGTCGAAGGCGGACGGCCTCTGCCCCGCGTCCCGCTCGATCCTGCAGCCGCCGCTTCCCTCCATCCCGCTCTACTGGCGGGACATCGGGGCTGCCGGGCCTTTGGAGCCCGGCCCCGCCCAGCTCTCGCGCCGGCCCCGCCTCGCTGCCACCCGCCCGCGCCCTTTCCGCGGGGCCCAGCTCGCGGCTCCCCGCAACCTGAGACCCTCCGCCCCGTGGCTGCTCCGCTAGGGCGGGGAATCCCTGTCCCCAGACCCCGCTCCCCTCTGCAGCCAGGGGCTCCCCCACCAACCTCCCTTGCAAGCAGCTTCCTCCTCTCTCCCCCGAAGACCCCGGGCCCCTCGGATCCCCTGCAACCCCCCACTCATGTCAGTGCTATTTACTGCAAGTGTTGAAGATTTGGGCCTTTGGTTAGCAGCCAAAGCACCCTGGAATTATTAATGGGCTTCAGCTCTAAAAACAAAGATATCTACCACTTCAGCTGAAGGTGAAGCTCCATCTGCTGCCATGTGACCATTCATTTAACTCTGAATTACAGAGATGATGTTTAAAATTGAAGCTCCTTGTCCCTCAGTAGATAGAGTGTGCCGGCTCAGTTATCAAAACCTGGTATTGATGTGTTTCCAGTTGCTACAGAAAACCTCAAACTGGTTGCCCCATATTTGTTTTTGTCTTTTATCCCATAACATCAAGGGCAGGGACCTTGTCAAGCACTTACTATTAATAGTAATAATGAGGTTGCAGCCGGAACAGGGGTTTTTTTGGTCCGGAGTTGCTGTGTGTCTTTTAGTGGAAGATGGTGAGGTCTCTTTTGGGCTGGCATCTTATTGTTCCCTGCCAGCCATGCTTTACTGCTAAATAAACATAACTCTAGACTCTTCGGGACAGATTTTTAGAGCTATATAGGCACCTAAAAATAAGCACCCAGTAGGATTTGAAATAAATGGGAATTAGGCATCTAGGCCAGTGTTTATCTGCAAGCCAGATATAGCATGGCAGTAGTACTGAGAGCTTCCTCACAATGGACAGTAAATCCACAGCGTAACACATTGAAATCCTTCAGTGGGTACATCTACTCCAGCTGGAAGGTGTAATTTCCATCTTGAGGAGACAGATCCATGCTAACTCTGATAGAGATAATGTGTTAAAAAGAGCAGCATCGCTGAGACTTCGCGAGCAGCCGGAGAGACTAGCTTTCCTGAGTATCTACCTAAGGTTTCAGAAGGGATCACAGTCGGGGTGGATAGCCCATCCTGCCTCGGCTACACTTCTATTTTTAGTGCACAAGCTCGATCAGAGCTGGTACAAGTATGTCTCCCTGAGCTGGAAATTACATCTTTCAGCTCCAGTGTAGACATACCCTCAGCTTTGTCTCATGGCCCTTTCAGTCCTGGGCTTCTCTGTTGAGACTGCCCACAAAAGGGCCCACGGTTTTCTTGCACTCTTACCATTATCTGCTCTCCTATCTCCTGAGATTTTTCCAGCTCTATCTTGGGACCTGTCCCAAGTTCTGCTCCTCTAGTCCCCGGATCTATCTTTCTTTCTCCTAATTGGGAACACTACATTTAACATTTACAACAGGTTGAAATTGAGATAACAAATTAGCTCATAAAACTGGGTTTTTATCTCCCACAGTGATTTTGCTTCCAACCTTGGGCTGATGTGCTCACACTCTCTTAATCTATTCTTAACCCAAAAAGGGCTATTAAATTGTTTAAACTCACTAACTCACCCTTCCCTGTCTTTGGACTCCACTGCAAAATAATTCATTTTCACAATCTGTCATTGGACCTTTCTCACACACCTGTTTTTATCCCCTCAAAACTGGAGTTCAGAGTTCTAGATCCACCACAGTTCTAGCTTCTCACTTTGCTAACCCACCATGTTCATGGACTTCGGAACATTCTCTCTCTTGTACAGCCCCTTTGCTTCATTTCCTCCTCACTAGAAGTGGCTGGCTCCAGCTTTCTAACTGCTGGCTTCTGTTGTCAGACACCTGCAGTCACTGAGTAAACTGACAGGTCAGAACTCCAATCTGGTTCTCCCCTTGTGGGGGCAGGACCCTCAAACAGCCTCTAACTCAGGGGTCGGCAATGTTTGGCACGCGGCTTGCCAGGGTAAGCACCCTGGCGGGCCGGGCCAGTTTATTTACCTGCTGACGCGGCAGGTTCAGCCGATCGCGGCCCCCACTGGCCGCGGTTCGCCGGCCCGGGCCAATAGCAGTCCGGGCCAGTTTATTTACCTGCTGACGCGGCAGGTTCGGCCGATCGCGGCCCCCACTGGCCACGGTTCGCCGTCCCGGGCCAATGGGGGCACTGGGAAGCCGCGGCCAGCACATCCCTCGCCCGCGCCGCTTCTCGCCGCCCCCATTGGCCCAGGACGGCAAACCGCGGCCAGTGGGGGCCGCGATCGGCTGAACCTGCCGCGTCCGCAGGTAAATACCCTGTGCTTACCCTGGCGAGCCGTGTGCCAAACGTTGCCGACCCCTGCTCTAACTTCTTCTTGGTCCTCTAGAATTTAGTTAAACTGTGGCAAACTTCTATGCGGACACTCTTCAATCAATGCAAACCTGGCTTATATCAATTTGGCTTAAGTCTATTCTATACTGAAATAAGCTAAATTGATATAAATCAGGTTTAAACTGAGTTAAGAGTGCCCTCACAGGGGTATGGACCAGATTAGTTAAATTAGTTTTAAAACACACATCTTTAGTTAAGCTGCTGCAACTTTGTGTTTAGACAACACCTGAGTCTCAGATGTGAAATACCTGCAACCCCAGATTCAAATCTCAGCAGAGCGCTCAACAGTTTCTGCTTCTAAGGTATTACATTATAGGTGGGGCTGGCAGCACTGCTAAGGCTGCTCAACACTTCCTGTTAGAAGATCTTATTTTCAATTGTTTTTAAATTTATGAAACTTTAACCATTTGGGCTGAAATTTTGCATGCCAGACGTCTGACTGAGGCTGATTTTTTCTGCAAATTGTCAGCCAAAACATTTCAGCCATGGAAAAAACACTACATGATCATGTAATTAAAGACGCTATCAATGCCTATGCACAAGGGAGCCAAATTAAGGTTGCACAGGCAATCTTAATACTGGCATTTCGTAACTTTTGAATGCTTGACATTGCAAATGTAATAACGTTTTTTAACATAGGTTTTTGTGCATAATATACATGCGGTTTCCTGTGTAGGGATCTTTTGAATGAGATGCATAGATATTGTAGGTCCCATGGCAATGGATGCCTTAGTTTGTAAAGAGCTTTGGGATATATAGGACTGAAAGGTGCTATATAAATGTAAAATATTATTACTTGCTATGGTATGTAAGCAAAGAAAGAGGTTAACACTTCACACATGTATGCTACCACAAATGTTTGGAAACATTTAACTGTTCCTTAAGTTAAACTATTCTCCCTGTCCTAGTTGGGTTTACAATGCATGCATAAACAGGCTCAAATATGGTTTAAAAAAGCTTGTGGCATGGAATCAGAGTCACATCACAGTCATGGAAATGAGGGATGGAGAAGACTTAAGAGCGCTTTCTGCCAATGCATTTTACAGTTATGTCATCGTCACATTTCAGATTTATTGGTTCGCAGCTAGAGATGTGACAGGGAATTTCCCCAAAATGTGAGTAGCTCAGGAAGTTGCAAAGTTGATACTAGGGAAGATTTGGGGGAATGTAAGTGCTTGGAGGAAGCCATGGCCACATTGTCTCCCATCTCCCATTGGCCAAAGGGAGATGCATGGGATGATGCAATGGGTCTTTCCGTCTCTAGTTTCTGTTATTCTCTTGTAACTTTAGCGCCCTTGTGGCCAAGATGGAGTCTGCTCTGCAAGCAGCTCTGGCCAAGAGAAGGCGCGCGCAGGAATGCAGCAGGAGAAATCCCTTCCACCCCAGGGGCACCTGTTCCAAACCCCCCAGAGTGAACACACACACCCACAGGAAAAGTACAATGGATATAACAAAGGGAAATATTTATTTACAGAGGGATGAGAGGAGAAATACAAGGGGAAATGTAGGAGGAGCAGTAGAACAGGGTTCAAACCAAGGTCCCACAGGCCCAGTGGTAGCACAGTCTGGAAGGGCAGACACTGAGCAATGTGTCTGCACACAAAGTTCAGGAGTCCTGAGCAAAGTTCCAGTCCAGTGGTGAGTCTTGGGTGCTTCTGGTCGTCTTCGGCGCCAATGAACTTTCCCCCAACAAACCCCTCCAATGCCGTCTTCTGCCGCTCTCTGCAAAGCCACCCAGAGCAACCCCCTCCCCACTTAACTAGCTACAGCCTCCCTCCTTGTTCCCAATGCAGAGACACAAGCCCCAGTACTCACAGCTCCATGCAGCTCTGGACAGCCGGGATACTGGGTCCAGATCCGTCTTGTCCTCTCGGGCGATTCCTCCCTGGCACAGTGCTCCTCCTGGCTCCTGTCCTGGGGTGTCCCCGATCGGCCCTGTCCTTCTCAGGCTTCAGCAGGTTCTCTGCTGCTTCCTTTGCGAGGGCCCGGGCCCGCGGGCTGCTCTCTCTCTCCCTCCCAGCTCCAGAGCCACCCCCTGGAGTTTCCCTCCTTTTTTTCTCTCACTCTCCCCCTCCCGCCTAGGAAAAAGATTTAAAGGGGCCATGCTCTCTAAACCCCAAAGGGGTTACACTCTGAACCATCCGAACTTTTCAGGCCACATTTTCCAAGGGGCTCCAAAACTCTGGGTGTCAGATATGCGGGGTCCTCCATTCACACATGCAAATTCCCACATTTGCGCATGCAAACTTGTGCAAAAATTGGACATCTGAATGTGCAAATGGGCAGCTGGGTGTATAATTCCCCAATCTGTGTGCACCAACTGGGCTTTGGCACATGCTAGGGTGACCAGATGTCCCGATTTTATAGGGACAGTCCCAATTTTGGGGTCTTTTTCTTATATAGGCTCCTATTACACCCCCACCCCCATCCCGATTTTTCACACTTGCTGTCTGGTCACCCTAGCACATGCAAACAGTTGCACCTCCAAATTATGCATAGATATTTTTAAAGGCCCTTCAAAAATATAGTTCTGTTTGCATATATATATAGTGAGTCTCCCAATTTGGTTGCCATTTTGAGATTTATTTTTCTTTATTCTGTAGTATCTCTACTGAAAACATATTCTCTCCTGAGTGCTCTTACAACACAGTGGTCTTGTACAGACATCTATGCCTGTAAGAGATGCCACTTGATAATGGAAGGAATGTAGCGGTCAGTAATCTTCTATTTGAGATTTCAACATGAGCCCCTGTAAATTTAACTTAATGCATTAAAAAAAATCATCATAAACTATGTCCCACAAGGATAAAAATAACATTGAGGTACCTTTCTGCCAAGAGGAAAGTCGTGAATACAGTGGAAAGCAATGCGAACTGGGCTGAATTACACATTAAGACGCAGGCACCAGGGCTGCAAAGATTAAATTTATTTTTTCTGCTGAGCAAATAAAGCATGTGCTGCATATTCAGCCATTTGCAGGAGAATGTAAACATTGATGCCATTGTTTATAGCACACAACTCGCTGGCGCAACGCTGTGGAAATCAGGTGGATTTTAATTGGCCTGACCTTGATCCTGCCTATCCATCTTTACCATCTTGACTTAATCAGGTGGTTGCTATGACTGCCGTGCTATTTATATTAAACCAGAGTTTTCCCACTGAAATCCTACTGCTACATTCAAAGCTCAGTGCTGGCATCTCTTAGCAGCAGGAAAGGCTCAAAAGGCAGAAGAGTCTGAGTTAACTAGCATAGTCTGGCACAAATTGATAGTTTGCACCCTAATGCTACAACAGTGTAAATCTGGCTCTTCCTCCGCACAGCTGGTCCTATATATGGAGTGGACGCACAGAGGGTCTGAATGAGCAGTCATAATTTTGCTCTTTGACTTAAAGACAGTTAATACAAGAACTGGAAACATCAATAATACTTTCTACTTACACAGCCCCATCTTCCAGGTATCTCAAGCAATCAATGTACCTACCTCACTTAATTCCCCTAGTTAATATGGGACAAAACTCAGGCAAATAGTGATTCTTGCCCAGTCACTGTATATAAACATTGATATCACAAGGAGTTTTTATGTATAACAGGTTCCAGTACTGTATAGTCACATTGGTCAAAGGGACTGCGCACCAGTAACTAAGCAGGGTATTTATGTCCTAATTCATCTGTGATGATGGAATCTCACAGTGCTGACACGAGAGGATTCAGCAAACACTATTGGTAAACATGTATGTGAGAGGTCAGAACTATGCGAGAACCACAAACATAGTTACATGTGGGACAGACAAGAATGTCCCTGGCCATTGCAGGCTGTTGTATCCTTTGTGCTGTTCACGTTTTTCACATAAGGTGTTAAAGCCCCTGGCTTTAAAACAGTTAACAGCGACATGACAAATCTTCCCCCATCTTGCCCTATCATGGGTTGTTACTTCCCAGTTGCTGGGGTCCTACATAGCATTTTGGAGACTCTCAGCCCAGGTCAACAGAGTTGGGCTAGCAGGGCTTGAGCTAGCACTATAAAAATAGCTGTGTGGGCAGTGCTTTGAAGTAGTAGCTTGGCCTGGAGGTGGGGTTCTGAAGCCTAGGGCTGGGGGGTGGGCTACACAGCCCGAGATCCAACCCAACCTGCAACTTCAAAGTGCTGTCTACACAGCTATTTTTAAGAGAGCTAGCGTGAGCCCCTCTAACCTGAGTCCATCGACCTGGGCTGGGAGGCTCACTCCCATGGGCTCCAAAATGTAGACATATTCCAAGTGGTCCTCCAGGGTCAAAGGTCTCCTGCAGGATCCTCCTATTCTCTGCAGCTTCTGCCCCAGCTTTGTCTCCCTATTTCTGTTTCTCCTCTGGCTCTTTATAGAGACCAGCTGCCCTCTATCAGACCTCACTCAGAGGCAGTAAATGAGGCACAGGTGGGGTGGGCCTCTTCAAGGGCCCAATACCCCCTGTGACACCTATTACTAAAATATTTATAAGTGTTGATGCCACTTACAGTGTTACCTTAAACTTTGCTGAGTGAAAATCCTCAGCCACAATTATCAATTGTTTCTGCAATTTTTCCCTTGAGAACCAAAGCTCTGACTCTTATGTCATCAATTCTCAGCTAACTTCCTCATCTGCTAACTCAGCATGACAGAAGGAGTGGCATCAAGCAGAGATGCAGACTGCTGATATCGAAACTCCTGCAGCTGAATGACCTGCCAGATAACTGGGCTGTGACTGACTGACTTTCCCGCTGCATGACATCCTCTTGGTGTCATGAAACCTGTGGTTAATGTGAGGCAAACATAATGTGACTATATCCCAGCACCCTGTCCATTCCAACAACAATCCTAGTACAGTATGTGAAAGGGATGATGGGTCCCCTCCTGCTCCTAGAAAAGCCAAGGCAAAGTTCACACTGGCTTCAATGTAAGCAGAACCACGTCCCAAATTATACAGTGGTGCGAGGCGAGAGGTTCACCAGCAGTTGCCTGGGCGAGGGGCGTAGGTCGCAAACCAGTTCCCATTTCCCATGTTTTTGCTTAGGTACATTTGCTCAGCCCCTTGCAGGCAGGCCCTCCTCAGACACCAGAAGCCTGGGATGAACCAATTCATTGATTTTTGCAGCACCTCCTTGCAAAGCTGAAGGTTCACTGGAGCACATGTGAGGAGAATAGTTATGTGTGTCTGAATGTGGAGTCACAGGATGAGGAACAGCTCAGAAGACCTGGAGTCATTTGCTCTCGGCCCTGCCCACACCCAGTTTTGCAATTTGTATTCATCCTGACAGAATGTATTTAGCCATTGGTTGGATTGTTTGGTAAAATCCCAGCAGATCCCCGGGACAGTTTTTGAAGAAATACTTTATGGTGAATCTCTTCCCCGCCCCTTTGGCATTTTTAAATCTTAAATACACAGAATAGAGATTAATAATAAGAAACAATGTTATAGCAAAATTAAGGCGAGGGTTTGAATTGCATAAAGGCCAAGCTACTGAGAACAGATGTGGTGTGTCCCACTGAGTCATATGGCTGCTGACACCAACCCCAACACCTCCATGCAGATAGTCCTTCGCTAGGAGACCTGAGTGGCTCCTTACTGTAGACCCTCTGCCCTGAAAATACTCCTTGAGTTGTCTTATGTATGAATGTGACAAAGCGCCTGCTCCTTCTTTTAGGCAAAACATGCCTCCTATCATCCTGCTGCAGATTACGGCATGAGAGATAGAGCCTAAAGTAAACTAGGTTTGCATCAGTGGGAAAATCATGAAAAATGGGTGCCTTACTAGCAAAGGCAGCAAGCCTCTTCTCAGGCCACAAGGTCAACAGTCTATCAGCCTGCTGCAGCCTGCAGCTGCCACGTTGATAAGGGAGGAGGGAAGTATCATGTCTCCTCAGTTGGAGGTGCCCCATGTTTTTCAAACCAGACTCTGCCCTCACCCATAGTTACACAAAGCTATCATGTTTCTGTGCATTGGGGGAAGGTGCTGTTACCAGCACAGGAACCATTCATATCAGCAAAGAGATGTCTGCAGGGTGGGGGCCTAGCTGGCTTCATAGCAGGCAGGGCCGGCTCCAGGCACCAGCTAAAGAAGCAGGTGCTTGGGGCGGCCAATACCAAGGGGCGGCACTCCGGACGCTATTGGGGCGGCACGTCTGGGTCTTCTGCGGCAATTTGGCGGCGGGTCCCTCAGTGATAAGAACATAACATAAGAACATAAGAAAGGCCGTACCGGGTCAGACCAAAGGTCCATCTAGCCCAGTATCCTGTCTACCGACAGTGGCCAATGCCAGGTGCCCCAGAGGGAGTGAACCTAACAGGCAATGATCAAGTGATCTCTCTCCTGCCATCCATCTCCATCCTCTGACAGACAGAGGCTAGGGACACCATTCCTTACCCATCCTGGCTAATAGCCATTAATGGACTTAACCACCATGAATTTATCCAGTTTTCTTTTAAACTCTGTTATAGTCCTAGCCTTCACAACCTCCTCAGGTAAGGAGTTCCACAAGTTGACTGTGCGCTGCGTGAAGAAGAACTTCCTTTTATTTGTTTTAAACCTGCTGCCTATTAATTTCATTTGATGACCCCTAGTTCTTGTATTATGGGAATCAGTAAATAACTTTTCCTTATCCACTTTCTCCACACCACTCATGATTTTATATACCTCTATCATATCGCCCCTTAGTCTCCTCTTTTCCAAGCTGAAGAGTCCTAGCCTCTTTAATCTCTCCTCATATGGGACCCGTTCCAAACCCTTAATCATTTTAGTTGCCCTTTTCTGAACCTTTTCTAGTGCCAGTATATCTTTTTTGAGATGAGGAGACCACATTTGTACGCAGTATTCGAGATGAGGGCATACCATCGATTTATATAAGGGCAATAATATATTCTCAGTCTTATTCTCTATCCCCTTTTTAATTATTCCTAACATCCTGTTTGCTTTTTTGACCGTCTCTGCACCCTGCGTGGACATTTTCAGAGAACTATCCACGATGACTCCAAGATCTTTTTCCTGATTTGTTGTAGCTAAATTAGCCCCCATCATATTGTATGTATAGTTGGGGTTATTTTTTCCAATGTGCATTACTTTACATCTCTCGGAGCGAAGGACCTGCCGCTGAATTGCCACCTGAAGAGTGGAGTGGAGCGGCGCGATCGCGCTCCCGCGGCTTTTTTTTTTTTTTTGCCGCTTGGGGCAGCAGAAAACCTGGAGCCGGCCCTGATAGTAGGAACACTCAGAACAATGGAAAGATACCAGTTAAGTTAGCCAGGTGGATTTTTTTTCACTCTTAGCTGTGTCAGGGGCCAGAGAATATGGACTGACTGATTTCCAACAGGACCTCAGTTTTAGGGTGGTTGGTTGGAGGTTAATTATTGGATTTTCTTTCTTTGTGGATGTTTCTTTGTAGTAACAAAAAATGAGAGTACATGAACTATTAATGATATTGTCTGTTTTATAACTGCAACATACAGCAGCACTTCTGTCATCCTTACCAATGCACTTCCAACTTGCTAATAGCCAGTCCAACCGGAGAGGTCATGAAGGATCTTTATCTCCATTTTACGGAGAGGGAAACTGAGGCAGAGAAGTTGAGTGACCCCCCTCACCTTGTCTGCACTGGCATTTTAGCCACCGACACATTGATGTAGCTACGCTGGGGCAAACCCTTACTGAAGACAGCATGTGCTAGCATAAGCCACAACTTACACTGGTGCAGCTTCCTCAGTTCCAACCTAGGGCACAATGTCCCTCCCCACTAAGCTACTGAAGCTGTTTGGGTGCAGCTACCCCCAAAGCTAAAATCACCAATATAGACAAGGCCTCCGTGTTAGAATGGAGGAGTTCCTGAGTCCTACTCCGGCGCTAAGACCCCACCTCCCCCAGGTAGTTTGAATATCCTTTCTGGCCTGGACAGGAACAAATGGATTCTCTAGGCTCAGCTAATTACAGCGAGACTGTCTACTGTGCTGCTATTGTCCTGCTAACAGAGCAGGAAAGACATTGGGGCCAAATTCTTGCCTGATTCACAGGGACACCCAGTACATCCCCTATTGAACACTGGAGGCCTCGAGGGAGAGATGTGGAGTTTTCTGATGGTGCTAAAAAGAAGCAAACTAATATTTGTGCCCGATATTGTGCCACCTATTGTACGGCTAGTGGCAATAACTGCACTACAATGGCAACGTGGTCACCTTTCCCTAACTTGAAGCGATGGTGCAACCCTGGGCTGTTGGGGGCAAGAAGGGGATGCAGGACATGATTGCTCCCACAGTTGGGGGGCAGGGAGCAGGAGCCGAAGGAACCAAAGCGGCTGAGAAATTAAATCTTTTGTATTTGATTTTCCACAATCATTTCCCCTCTCCCCCCCTTCCCTCCCCCGGAAAATTTAATTTCAGAATGATGGATTGTGTGACCATGTGGCCGCCTTAATCATCATGGGGTGATTTCCAATTCAGGTGTCTGAGGAGGATTTAGGGCCAGATGACTTCAGTGGCAGTTAGGAGCCTTGGTGGCTTGTCAGACAGTGGCACACCATCAGATGAAAACTCATACCAAACTTCCTGATCTGTGCCACTAACACCACCTCTGAGTATTAAACCAGAAGGAGATAATAAATACCACAGCCCTGATCCTGCAATTAGACTCACATGGGCAGAGCCTCCCACGCCGTCCCTGGGTCTCAGCACAGGCAAGGGGTCCAGTCGTGCAGATCCCATGTGAAATCGTGACCCTTGTTTGTTTTTCACCAATGGTGCTGTTTGGTTTACTTTTGGCCATTTACCCAACCTTGGACAGCTCGTATGGACCAGACAATACTATGTTTTGGTCATTCTCACATGCCTTGTTAGGTTCCTGACATGACAGAGGAGTAGAGCCCAGAGAATAAGGTTTTGGGTTTGAGGTTTTAGTTTGGCAACCTAACTGAAAAATCCAATACAAAATTTCCATTTGTTTTGAATTAAAGCTGAATTTCTTTTTTCCCCCTCACTGAAACAAAACAAACAAACAACAAAAATAATTTTGGATAAAGAAAAACAACCCGAAATGGAAAAAAAAAAAAAAAAAAAAATTTTTTTTTTTTATTAAGTTTAGTAAAAAAAAAAAAAAAAGAATTTTTTCTTCAGCCAAAACTATTTGACAAATTCAGCTCACATTTGTGAACAGTTTCGGGGCCCTGAAAAATGCATTTTTTAGCAAATTTACTATTCACTGAGAAAAAATTGCCTAGCCTTACAGAGGAGTCTTTAAACTAAAAATAAAACTTTTAAAACTGAATTTAAAAAACAAAACAAAACATGAAAATATTTATATTGATCTAACAATTAGTGGAACAGAGGAATTGCCAGACTGAGACAGACCAATGGTCCATCTAGCCTAGCAACCTGTCTCTGACAATCGTCAGCATCAGTTTAGGGTAAATAAAACCTACACTACCTGTCAGCACTCCTTGTAAATGGCTTGAAATATACTAATTGTTATTAAATCACAAATATGGCCTGAATTCTCAGTTATGCTAAGATGCTCTGGGAGAGTAAAGGGGTCAAGTCCCAGAGTGGTATAAAGGAGCAGAACTGAGAGGCAGGCTCTGTATACTCTATTACATTTTAGTCACACAGAAAGCAGCGTTGCCAACTCTCCTTGATTTTTTTCATGAGCCACACAATAGCTAATATGTTTCCTAAAGCCCCAGCTGCTGGAATGGCTGGATTGCATGAGAAACCCAGCTTTCATTTTAAAAATAGCCCTTGTGGTTGTGGAGAAAAGCTGAAGGGAGTGCCCACTAAAGGTTCAGAAACTGCAAGGCATATAAAAAGAACCCATAATATATTATTTTTAAAAATCTCATGAATTTTAAGGCAATCTCATGATATTTTGGGGCCTGGCTAATGATTTTTGAGTGCTTGGGACTCAATACTGAGAAAATCCTCTGGACTCTTTAACAAATAAATCTATAATTTATCCCAATGAGGGCAAATAACCAAAATAAGTACAAGTGCAGATGCCAAAGAAAAGAAGTAACAGGCCATGTCCTCAACATAGGCTGACTAATAGCAAACCGTTTGCACCAGCTCTGCAGCAGTGTGGAGGCTATCCCTAGAGTTAGCAGTCCTGAAATCAATGTTGGGCACTCTCCTTGCTGGCTCTCTAGCCGCACTGCCACTAATGCACGTGTCCCAGAGCACAGCTCAGTGTCGACCCTTGTGCAGGCAGTGTGGCGCACCTGCCCTGGTGCAATAAGGAGCCACATAAGCTGAAGTTGTGGAGAACCCCAATATGCCTTTCAGCCTTGTTCCAAATACAAAGTGGTAAAATATCAAGCAAATAGGAAAGAACAAGAGGGGTGGACACTGTTTATTTCCCAGCTCCTCATCTGAATGGAAGAGAAACACACTGCAGATTTTTTTTTAAATGAAATGACAGTGGCTTTTTGGAGCCAAGTCTCTCTTGCCGTGTATTCTCATGCATAGTCACAGTGACAAATATTCAATTTCCACATTAGATCTGCTTGTTAGTATGGTGGAGCATATCCCTAGCTATCACCTAAAATACCACAGTTCAATTCCCTGCTGGGTAAGTCTTGGCTTCTGCTAATCTAAGTAGTTTTAAAATAGAGCTTGATACATTTCTGAACAGGATTATCTGACGGGGTTGCCTGTGCTAGCAGGGGATTGGAATCAGTGACCCAGAAGATCCCTTCAAGTTCTGTGAACTGCTCCTGCTCCCACAATGGGATCATGTGTCAGACTAAAACAAGCAGGTCTAGGCCCTTAACAAAACTAAAAAACAGTCCCAACCCCAAACTATGTTATCATTGTAATGCATTTCACTTTATGTGTATTCAGATCTATTGTCTGACCTAGGCCAGGGCATTTCACAAAATGAGCTTTGGGAAATACTGGCTGACAATTCTGATTTTGTCTTTACAAAGCAAAGCCTAAAGATTCAATCCTCATGGGGGTCACATGTGTGTAAAGTATTTCAGGATCAGGGCTTCTATCTAAGTATTTATATGGCGCTCATCACCAGAATATCTGAGCTCTGCTTTGCAATCACTGATGGATTTTCAGCCTCAATACCCTGGTGGGACAATTTCAGTAATTACAGGACTAGACCATGATTCATGCCCTATGTCCTGGATATAAATGAGGTCTAAAAGTCAGGAGGCAGGTCACTCACTTTCTCAGGGTAGAGTACCAAGGGCACTGATTGAACCCAGCATGTATGTAGTTGCAACCTGCATGGAACTTGGAGATAAGAGCATAGGTTGCAGGAGGGAAAATTTGGAGGAGGCACTGGGAAGCCAGTCTGTGTGCACATGGCTAGAATGCTGGTTTGTAGTTGCAGCATCTCTGTAAATAGTTCTCTCAATAAAAAGCCAGTTTGGTTTTACAAACAGGGATTCCTTTCATATTATTACCCAGCACATGGTGCAACATGAAACACAGTGGCAGCGGTCAGTCTAGTGAGACACACCAAGAACATGTGTGATTAACTGGAAAATGAAGCGTCCCTCGGCCCGTGCCGCTTCCAGCAGCTCCCATTGGCCTGGACCGGCAAACCGCGGCCACTGCGAGCCGCAATCGGCTGAACCTGCGGACACGGCAGGTAAACAAACCAGCCCAGCCCGCCAGGTGCTTTCCCTGAACAAGCGGTGGAACAAGTTTGGGAACCACTGATCTATGTGTTTTGCTGCAGAACTAAATCAGAACTCAAAACGCAATGCTACCTCAGAGTTTAAGAAAACAATAGATCTCTAATCCCCAAATAAAACTTTTCCTTTGAATAAACAGCTTACTGTTGTAGACTTAGAACTATTAGCCTATAAATATTTACATTTAATAATTGGGCCACACCGTTTTCAGTGCGTACACTCAACTTCATCCTTTTCTCCTGTTTTTGTTTTTTTAAAACTTTTGAATACTTCCTTGTGTTCTGAAATGTAGTATGAGACAGATTTTTGTTTTCTTCTCATTTTAGTGTGTCAAATCCTTAAACAGTTATCTGCTAACAGCTTGAAATGTGTATGTGGTGGGCATGAGATTCATCAGTATGTTCAGACGTACACACACTTCAGAGCTTGCATGCCTGCCTGTTTGTTTATTGTGTGTATATTTTAGACTAATAGCTAGCCTTACTTCAACAGGCAGCTTTGCATATACACACAGACTAATGTATTATTGTAATACATATAGTTTATGTGATGTATTGCATTTTCCTAATAAAACACGTTATTTTTATATATTTAAATGACACAAAAGTAGGGTGAAAATCAGAAAAAAAAGAATAATACTTTTTGTAAAACCTGGGAATTTTTTGGTAAAAATTGGTTAAACTGAAAACAAAGAGGCTTACCAATAGCCTAATATGGTGTGTACTTTACTATTAATGACAGCATCCAGTTCTGTAGAGGCACCATTCATTCCGAAGGGGGCCATGGGTCCCGTACAGACTGCACAAGCCTTCTGTAGGACACTGTCAGTCCCACAAGCTCTATTCCGTTTCTAGGTTTGCATTCATCATGTTCCAAAATACTTTCCGTCCTGGCCCCTCGCCATTCCCATCACAACGTGCCACTGCCAGCAGCCCCCTGTTCAGTTTAGTTACAATGCGCCAGAGTGACAAAGTACTGCTCAGTGGGCTGATGGCAGTTCTCACTATAAACTGACTTTCCAGCACGGGTCCCTTAGCTCTTCCAGATACTGAACCTTTTTGCTACTGCGCCCCCTTGTGGCAAGTCCACTGCTGCCACTGTGGGATGGCTTAGTGGCTCATTCGGCAAGTATGAAATACCTAACCTTGTTGGCACTATAGAGTCCAATCCCAGCAGGGTCAGCTTTGCCTTTCATCTCTCTCAGTCAGATGAACTGAATTCCAAGCACTTCATTATGTATTGATCTTTGAATGGGTCCTTCAAAAAAAAAAAAAAAAAAAGCCAAGAAGTCCTGTCTGCTCGGCCTTGATGTTAAAGATCCCATGTCACCTGAAAGAGTAATTTTCCCTCTGTTAAAAGAACGAGGAGTCCTTGTGGCACCTTAGAGACTAACAAATTAATTTATTTACTTATGCCCAAATAAATTTGTTAGTCTCTAAGGTGCCACAAGGACTCCTTGTTCTTTTTGCTGATACAGACTAACACAGCTACCACTCTGAAACCTTTCCCTCTGTTGATATTCACCCCTTCTTGTCAACTGTTGGAAATGGGCCACATCCACCCTAATTGAATTGGCCTCATTAACACTGACCCCCTCACTCGGTAAGGCAATTCCCATCTTTTCGTGTGCTGTGTATTTATATCTGCCTACTGTTTTTTCCACTCCATGCATCTGATGAAGTGGGTTTAAGCCCATGAAAGCTTATGCTCAAATAAATTTGTTAGTCTCTAAGGTGGCACAAGGACTCCTTGTTGTTTTTGCTGATACAGACTGACTTGGTTACCACTCTGAAACCTATCACCAGGGTTTATGCTTGGGTTCATGGTCAAAATTATCCTCATTCCACTGCTGTGCCTGTGTGATACTGGCAGACCAGGGGCCAGCTCATGCCAAGGGCCAGGACCTCACTGAACACTGACAAATGCATAACTGGAACCAGTCTGGCTCACCTGTGAGTTAGTATAGTTACAATAGATATTAGTGTTATAAGCATGCATTTAGACTTTATGGACTGCTTGTAGGATGCTGCATGTATTAATCCTACTTATAATATCTTTATCCCATGGTATAAAGCAGTGGCTTTCAAATCTTTCCAGACTATTGTACCCCTTTCAGGATTCTGATTTGTCTTGCGTACCCCCAAGTTTCACCTCATTTAAAAACTACTTGCTTACAAAATCAGACATAAAAACACAAGTGTCACAGCACACTATCACTGAAAAATTGCTGACTTTCTCATTTTTACCATATAATTATAAAATAATTGGAATATAAATATTGTACTTATATTTCAGTGTATAATATATAGAGCAGTATGCACAAGTCACTGTCCGTATGAAATTTTAGTTTGTACTGAATTCACTAGTGCTTTTCATGTAAAACTAGGCAAATATCTAGATGAGTTGATGTACCCCCTGGAAGACCTCTGTGTACCACCAGAGAGACGTGTACCCCTGGTTGAGAACCACTGGTATAAAGTTATATTGAGTGTTTGCATTGTAAACCTCTGTAATTGTGTCACTCACCAAACAGGAAAAGAAGCGTTAATTAAGGTCAAGTGCTTGTCCTGCACACATGTTGACCCACTGAAGGCAAATGACCTATTGTGTAGCATCAAAGGACAGAGAGACCTTGTTGGCTGCATTCCTAATTCCCTCCAGGAAGGGGAGGCCTATGCATAAACTCATCCTATCATCTTGGATTCTGGGTTGACAGGAATAAAAACCCCTGACAATGAGAAATTGGGTCTTTTTATGCTGTCTGGACTCTGAGGGGCAAAGATTCCTAAACATAAACAAGAGATTCCCATGTTGCTTGGCATGGGTCAGCCCTAAAGGACATATAGAGCTGCTTATTACAGAACCTTATATTACCTTTTCAAATCTAAGACTGTAACTCATTTGTGTGTATATGTTTCCTGTTTTAACCTTGTTAATAACTCTCTTGTTTCTTTTTCCTAGTTAATAAACCTTTAGTTAGTTTATTACAGGATTGGCTATAAGTGTTGTTTTGGTTTGAGATCTGAGTACAGTTGACCTAGGGTAAGTGACTGGTCCTTTGGATGTGGGAGTAACCTGAATATTGCCATTGTTTTTATCACCAAGTCTAGCTTACCTGGGGGCAAGACAGACTGAAATGCTCAAGGGGACTGTGTGTCACTCCAAGGTGAGACTTTTATAGTGTGTTAGGAGTTCACCCTTTTACTGGGTTGGTGAAATCTAATTCTAGAACATACAACCAGTTTGGGGTGTCTGCCCTGCTTTTTGACAGTCTGCCCTGAGGTTGGCACTCATGATCGTGAGCCACTCCAGACAGTGTGACACAGCCAGTTTGTTGCCATGCTCCACCCCAGAGGTTGCTGCATTTCTCAGTAGGGCTTGTAAACTGCATGAAGATGAAATGCACAACATTATTCCATTGACGGTGCACAGAAACCCACACCACTCAGTCCATTGAGACCCCTTATCATTTAGTTTCTATGCCCCTGCATGGAACCAGAACTCCCTCTATACTCAATCCTCAGGGCTTTCCTCTTGCCCTCTCTAGCCCCCTCTAGTGCAGGTGCCAGTCTCCCTTGCACTGTTACAGCTTTTAGCTTCCCATTTTCTCTGGCAGAACTTGTTCAAAGAGCCTGTGCTTCTCCTCAGTGGCGCTAGTGCTCACTCTCCACGTCTAGTTAGACAAAAAAGGAAAACCAAGGAAAGAATGGATCAGTTTTGTGCCAAAAGTAATTTAATAGTCACTAGATGGCGCTGTTTGCTGTAGTGTGTTCACTGCAGTGCTTAAATTGTAGTGAAAGCGGTCATAGAATCATAAAATATCAGGGTTGGAAGGGACCTCAGGAGGTCATCTAGTCCAACCCCCTGCTCAAAGCAGGACCAGCCCCAACTAAATCATACCAGCCAGGGCTTTGTCAAGCCTGACCTTAAAAACCTCTAAGGAAGGAGATTCCACCAGCTCCCTAGGTAACCCATTCCAGTGCTTCACTACCCGCCTAGTGAAAAAGTTTTTCCTAATATCCAACCTAAACCTCCCCCACTGCAACTTGAGACCATTACTCCTTGTTCTGTGCCAGGGCTCAAGCAATTTTTTTACTTTCATAACTGATGCGGCAAGCCCAGAGGTGCC
>NW_020664584.1:61248-71870 GCF_002925995.2 Terrapene triunguis
GGGCTCTGAACTGCCAGGCCCAGAGGTGCCGGGGCTCTGAACTGCCAAGCCCAGAGGTGCCGGGGCTCTGAACTGCCAAGCCCAGAGGTGCCGGGGCTATGAAGTGCCAAGCCTAGAGGTGCTGGGGCTCAGCCCTGGCAAAAATTAACCATTGATTTGCTTAGGGTGACCAGATGTCCTGATTTTATAGGGACAGTCCCGATTTTTGGGTCTTTTTCTTATATAGGCTCCTATTACCCCCACCCCTCACCTCCACCCCATCCTGATTTTTCACACTTGCTGTCTGGTCACCCTAGGTTTGCTGCAAGGTATTGGATGGTCTGTGCCTTACATCTGAATCCTGGGCTGCAGGGGTTGGGGGGAAAAGGGATGCTTCCCCATAAACTGCACCCATCCAAAAACAGAGCAGTGAACTAACGTGCCCCGAGGGTGCTGCTATTTAACAAGTCTTTTAGCCAGGAGGTAAGAGTGTAACTGTACAATCAACAGGTTGATTCCAGTGTCAAATAAGCTCCTCTCAGAAGTGTTGCCCTGCTGTGTGGCACCCTATTGCATGCAGTGGTGAGGGGTGTCCCATGCTGTTTGTGCCATGAGCAATCTGCCGTGTGCAGATTTAAGGGGCACCGCCTCATGTGCATCACTAGCCCCTATCCCCCTTCTCCAATCCAGCTCCAATAGGACACACTTTCTCCTACAACACAGACCAGATGCTGGCCCTGGCTCTATCCCCTTTGCAGCTCCAGAGCTGCACAAAGAAGGTATCTAGGAATTGCTCTGGTGTAGGCACAACCATGTCTATGCTACCCACTCCCCATTTCAGGTGTAAGGAGCCTGTTGGGGGTGATCCCTAGCTAGGGTGACCAGATGTCCCGATTTTATAGGGACAGTCCCGATTTTGGGGTCTTTTTCTTATATAGGATCCTATTACCTCCCATCCCCTGTCCCGATTTTTCACACTTGCTGTCTGGTCACCCTATCCCTAGCAGATGTCAGCATAATTTAGAGCAGTGGTTCTCAAACTAGGGCCGCCACTTGTTCAGGGAAAGCCGCTGGCGGGCCGGCCCGGTTTGTTTACCTGTCGCGTCCGCAGGTTCGGCCGATCGCGGCTCCCACTGGCTGCGGTTCGCCACTCCGGGCCAATCGGGGCTGCAGAAAGCGGCGTGGGCTGAGGGACGTGCTGGCCGCCCTTCCTGCAGCCCCCATTGGCCTGGAGCGGCGAACCGCGGCCAGTGGGAGCCGCGATCGGCCGAACCTGTGGACACGGCAGGTAAACAAACCGGCCCGGCCCGCCAGGGTCTTTCCCTGCACAAACGGCAGCCCTAGTTTGAGAACCACTGATTTAGAGCAGCCGGCAAGGCTGCTCTGAATTATGCAGGGACTGCGTTAGCCCCTGAACAGTTGCAGGATCAGGGGAGCAGACAGATCACTTAGCTTCTCCCTCCTCTGGGTCCTGTGCTGACCTCAGCTCAGCCAGACCTGGGGATCTGGCCCTACATGTTTATTACTTATCATTAATATGGCAGTAGTACCTAGAGGCCTCAGCCAGGGTGGGGTGCTGTACAAACACATAAACAGCAGTCCCTGCCCCCACAGAGCTTACAGTCTAAAAGACAAGCCAGGGCCGGTGAATAAGACAAAACAAGCAGAGAGGGGGAAAGGAGAGAACAAAAGTAACAGGTTGTTTAGCACAGAATGCAGGGGTAGCAGGAACCCATTGTACTGGCATGTTGAACTCCAGTTAGCTGGCACAATCATGATCATCTAGTGGCTGTTTGGTGGCTTATGTTCTCAGTTCGACTTCTAGTGGCGAGGTGTCCCACCACCCACAAACCAGCAACATAGCCAGCACCTCAAAGGCCACAGAGACTCAACTCTCTTCTCCCAGGTCTGGCTGAGGAAGCTCACAGCACTGCTTCTGCCCTTGCTCTTCTGTAGATTCACAGAAGACTCCAGGCCCCAGGGCAGTCTAGGCACAAGCCTTCTCTAGTTCTTAAATATCTAAAAGTAATGATAATGTTTTAAAAAGGAACTGATCCTTGCCGTTTAGAACTGGAATTCTCTGGAGACTCCATTTGACTTGTATAATTCAGGGCTCTGGCCCAACTCGCATTCTATAGAAATTCTTCTAGCTTTTGTTTTGTTTTGTTCTTGGCAAGGTAGACTGGTAAAGAAATTGAAAACAGATTATTGGGGAGAAAACTACTTCAATTTTTAGACAACTGTCTCTTGTGCAGCTGGCTCCACTCCTGACCATTCCCCAGCTGTGACGCAAGTCTGGGCTATAATAAGCTCTTCCCCAGTGGCAACTGGACGGTTCTGCTTTTAAAAAGGATAAATATCTGGGAACGATGCTGGGCAAATAATGCAAATATTCATTGGAATCTGTACGTGACTCCACATTGGTCGTGTTCACACTACCAGGCACATCTGCGGGTGAGAATTTGACTGGCAAATGTAATCACAGAAGGTGAATTGCAAAGTCACCCGCGTATGCATGCATGGGAATTGGATGCTAAGTTTGCCTGAATAATTGACTATGTTTGGGCTGAGAACAGGACTTGAGCCCAGGACTTTAAGAACTAAAAGCACAAGTCGCTACCACTTAAAATAAGAGTCTGTCTATACTGTATTCAGATGTGCTTGCAGCTCAGGTAGGCATATCTACACTAGCTTTAATCCAGATAGCACAGCTAAAAATTGCAGTGAAGCAGCAGCTGCACGGGCGTCAGCGTGGGCTAGCAATGTCGAGGGGTGCCCAGGGTATTGGGCTGGCTTGTGCTGACGTGTGTGCCACCAGATCTTCATTGCTATTTGAGCTGTGCTAGCTCAATTAAAGCTAGCAGGGTGTGCCTACCCACGCTGCAGTCACATCTCCGATTGCAGTGCAGACATACCCTAAGTCCTGTACAAGACTCGGACTCCTCTTGCATGCACCAGCCACTAGAGGAAGACAGAGGCCCACACATTCCACTGCTTATGTGCTCATCCAACCAAAGAACAGGAAACAACCCCAAGTGATTTAGCTGACCAGTTGTTCCTTGTCATTGATCAGTCTACAGAGTTAAAAATATGAGAAGATATGCATCTGGTCAGTTCTGATGATAAATACAATTGGCGGAAACTGTGATCCACTTAATGTTCCACAAACAGAAAAATTCACCAGAGCAACTATTCATTGTAGTTTATTCGCTTCACTCTACTTTGGCGTACTTTCATTCGATTCTCCTTCCTGGCCCAGCTAGCCTCTTGGAGAAAGGAAGGTTGAAATGGATTATGCTAATTAGGTCTAACACTCTTTCTGAATGGCTATTTTCTCCTTCAACTGCAGTTTGCATGAGAGATGCAAGAGGCTGGCTTGTGTTTCCCATTCACAAATTCATCAGAAGTGAATGGCTGGGAGACTGGATGTCTTGTGGAGTCAGCAGTGAGCCAGAAGTGATAGTATAATCCTTCCTTTGGGGAAGGATTGTAAAAGAGTTCTACTGGGATATTGTGAGGGGTCTGCTATAAACACCCAGGGTCAGACTCAGATATGGATAGAAATCTCTTTAATACTATTACAGATAAATACTTTTCGAATTGTGTCATAACAGAAGACAAATTCCTGCACATAGAAATGCTCCTAATGCTGATAGGGCCCACTTATTCCTGGATGTGATAGATGACATATATGGCAGTTTTCTTCATCAAACTGTGACCAAACTAACAAGAGGTGATGCAGTATTATACCTGGTTTTGGTAAGTAGTAAGGACGTCTTAGAACAGCTGGTCATAGGAAGTAAGTTTGGATTGAGTGGTCATTGGATCAAGTGATTCAGTTTAAATTGCATGGAAGGATAATTAAAACCAGATAATCAACTATGCTTTTTTATTTCAAAAAGGCAGACCTTGAGAAGTTAAGGGAATTAAAGAAGTCAAGTAGACTGAAGAGATCAAGAACTTAAAATGTGGGGAACACGTGGAATTTCTTTAAATCAACTATACAAAAACTATCTGAAATTTGCATCCCAAGCAAGGGGAAAACTTGTAGAGGAAGGTTTCAGACCCAGCAGGATGAACTACCTCAGAAAGGCTATTAGGAGTAAGCAGAGAACCTCTAAGAAATGGAAAAGGAAAGCTACATCATGCAAATAAAGTTACATCATGGAGGTTAGAAAATGAAGGAATAAACTGAGAATTGCGAAAAGCCAAGCTGGATTAGCTCTTGCCAAGGAAATTCAAATAAGAGGTTTCTTAGTTATATAAATAAAAAGAGAATAAGGAAGGATGAGGTTGGGCTGCTATGCGGTGTGGATGGGAAGAAGATTAAACATAATCTAGGTATGGCCCCAAACCTAAATGAGTACTTTGCCTCAGTTTTCAATAATATGGAACATGTGCGTTCAGGCAGTGTGGCTGATGGAAATGAGTGTCTAGAAATGGAAATGACCACATCTGAAGTGAAAGAAAAACTGAAGGAGCTTAACACACTCAAATCAGAGGTGTGGGAGGACGCGATAACTTCCATCCCAGAGTACTGAAAGAACTGGCACATGAGATTGCTAGTCTGATAGCAAGGATTTTTTATAAATCTGTTTTTTCAGGGGTAGTAGCATATGATTGGAGATTAGTGAAGGTCATAACCTACATTTAAGAAGGGGGGGGGGAGTGATCCAGGAAATTAGACCTGTTAGTCTGACCTGAGTAGTATACAAGGCGTTAGAACGAATTGTGAAAGAAAGAATCATTAAATTCATGGAGGTAAATGGTAAAGGGGCTGCAATGCACCATAGGTTTACCAAAAGTGGATCATACCAGACTAACCTGATTTCCTTCTTTGAGAAAATAACTGATTTTTTATATAAGGGAAGTGCAGTACTTGGAATTCAGTAAAGCAAGTGAGATGTTACCACATGGGAAATTATTAGTTATATTAGAGAAGATGGGGATCAGTACAAGAACTGTAAGGTGGGTAAGGACCTGGCTAAAATGGAGAAGCGACAGGTTGTGCTGAAAGGTGGATTATTGAACTGGAGGGAGGTTACTAGTAGATTTCCTCAAGGATTGATTTTGGGACCAATCTTATTCAATATTTTTCTTAATGACCTTGGCACAAAACGTAGCAGGGTGCTAATGATATTTGCTGATGAAACAAAGGTGGGAGGCATTGCCAATGCAGAGGAGGATCAGAATACTATACAGGGAGATCTGGATGACCTTGAAGACTGGAGTGAGAGAAATGGGATGAAACTCAATAGTACAAAGTGCAAGGTCATGCACTTAGGGTCTAATAATAGGAATTTCTGCTACAGAGGAGGAGAGGGACCTGGGTCTGGGGGTCGATCACAGGATGATTATGAGCCACCAATATAATGTGAAAAAAGGCAAATGCAATCCTAGGATGTATCAAGTGAGGCACTTTCAGTTGAGATAGAGAAGTATTAATGACGTTGTACCAGGCACTGGTAAGACCTCAGTGGGAATACTGTGTACAGTTCTCCACACCCATGTTCAAGAAAGATTAATTTAAATCAGAACTGGTACAAAGAAGAGCTACTAGGATAAGCAGGGAAATTGAGGGCCTGTCTTATGACAGGATGCGGGAAGAGCTTGGCTTGTTTAGTCTAGCAAGAAAGCAGCTAAGAGAGGACATGGTTGCTGCTGTCTATAAATCCATTAGGAGGGTAAATAGCCATTTAAGCTAAAGGACAATGTTAGCACAAGAACAGATGGATATGAATTGGCCATGAACAAATTCAGCCTGGAAATCAGCATAAGATTTCTAACCATCAGAGTGGTGAGTTTTTGGAACAGCCTCCCAACAGGAGTTGTGGGAGCTGTGACGGAGTTCATTCACTGTTGGGGCACTGCCATGTGGCTAGGTCTGGGGATTAGCTTCACTCAGGTCTGATGCCCCCTTTTTACATTATGGCCTCTCTCTCTCCAGGACTGGGGTGCTCCCTCTTTATGACTCAGTCCTCCAGCCAGGTCACTATAGTCCTCCCCTTCTGCGCTATCAAAGTCTCACTGGGTCAGTTGTCCACCTGCTATTCCAGACAATCTTCCAGTCCAGGCCAAGTCCTGTGCCACTTCCCCAGAGGCTTGTAGGAGAACATAGGACCACCCACTACTCCAGGTTCCAGTCCAGGGACCCTTTGTCTAGCAACTCTGATCTGCTTGCTCCCAGACCCGGTCACTAATTCACTGCACTCCTTCCCATTTCCCTGCTCTATCCTCTGTCCCCTGGGTTTATGGGCCCAAATGCCATCCTCCCAAGAAGCAGCTGTAAACTACTCCTTTCTTTGGCTTCTTGACAGATTCTGCAGCCCCAAACACCTCTCCCTTCTCAGAGGGAGTGACTGCAGACTGCTCCCCTGGCAGCCCCCTTCTGTTCTCAGCTCCCTTTATACAGGCCCAACCTGCTCCTTCCCCGCTGGGCTCCATCTTCACTTAGTGCTGGTCCTTCAAGCCTAAATCTTCTTCCAGGTGCAGCCTACTAGGTTAATTGGCCTAATTTAACCTGCTCTGCCTTGTGGGAGGTGGACACCCCATGACAGGGGCAAACAACTGAATTGTTTTTAAGAGAGAGCTGGACAAATGTATGACTGTGATTGTATGACGGGGCTGCTTGTGAAGGTAGGAACAGGGCTCAACAGGCCTGGGGCTCACTTCTGGTTTATGTTTTACGTTCCTAAAAACTCTTGCTTTCAGAATTTCAGCCGGCCTCCTGCAGGGGTCAGAAAGGGTCTCCCCTCTGCCCCATCAGTTATGGATTTTTTTAACTCCTTCCTCTGAAGCATCAGGGATGGCTACAGCTGGCGATGGGACATTGGACAGGGAGGACCAGGGCTCTGAGGTGGCATCGAGCATTCGTTCTCTCAGGTGCTTGGCTGGCTGGTTCTTGCTCACATGCTCAGGGTCTAACTGATCATCGTATTTGGGGTCAGGAAGGAATTTTCCTCCAGATCAGACTGGCAGTGACCTTGGGAGTTTTTCACCTTCCTATGTAGCATGTGGGCACAGGTCACTTGTCAGGATTATCTGGTTATGTCTCATTTAATCAGTTCCCTGCCATTGCAGGGGTCTCGGGCTCTGGTGCACCTTGGTCCCTCCTATCCTCTGCCTGTGGCACATAACAGTTTAGTCTCCAGAGGGCTGTAATACTTTGGGCTCATTTCCATTGCTGGATTTAGTGTGCAGGTGCTGGGTGGTGTTGGTGGTAGCTTGTGATACACAGGAGGTCAGACTAGAATAAATCTGGTGGCCCCTTGTGGCCTTAAACTCTCTGACTCTGTGACAGAGCCTTTCATCTGTAGGTGACTGGTTCCACTTCAGCTGGGGTTAATAGTGACCAAGAGCCATTGCTGTCTGAAAACTAGTGACCTGTGGTGGGAAAGGAATCCAGTCCCTGTGTGATATGAACACTTGTTCAATGTCATTGCAATGCAGGCCAAATGTCTTTGGGGGAGCAGCTCTGCCTTATGCTTAGGTGGGGTCCTTCTAGGTCACTGCCGGGAAAGCTTGATCTTCTGCTTTGTGGCTTTAGAGAGAACTTGACTATGCAGCGCTACCAGCCAGCCCCATTCATCAGTGTGAAAATCACTTTAAAAAGAAGAATTGGGGGGGAGAGGAATGCAAATCAGGATGGATTGTTCGGCCATACTCTGAATTCTTCGGCATTGGGGCGGTTGAGTCGCGCCTATAACATTACTGCAGGACAGGGTTTTGTTTAATGCAATCCATACGTACACACACTTGTGTCTCATCATGTGCCAGGACTTAATCTTTGGAAGCACTCAGAGCCAAGTACATAATAAATCAGGCACCAGCCTCCATCCAAGACACGTTCAGCCGGCATATTCTTCTGAGAAATGAGCATTTAGCTTTTAATCTGAACACCTGCAGTGAAAACCACATGGATCAGGGACAGGGTGTTGTCTCGCAAATGAAAGGTATGCTGCTATTCCAACATCATTTCCTTAGTCATTTCTCTGCACCCCATCATTAATCTTTCACCTGCTCTGGAGGGTGGGGGAAGAGCAGACTCATGTGCCCTGTTCTCTCAAGTTCCGTGTATATTTGAGCCCAAATTCACTGGCTAACAAAGTACACCCAGGTCCATTGGCGTCAGTGGATTTGTACCCATTTATGTCAGCATTGAATGTGGCCCCGCCTCTCCAAATGTCTGGTGCGAGGTCTTTGCTCTCAGTGACCTGCAGAATCTCTTCCCCACACCAGTGCACCAAATGCGGAGAAGAGGGTGGTGATATGTGTTCATATCTTCCTTTAATCCCCACCATCCCCATAGATATGTGGGCAACAGAGCCTCTCCACTCAGGAAAGACGACTTCCTTAATCACAGAGTTTCCTTGCAGCAGCAGTGGGGTCCTGGTGTTTTGTGACCAGCTCCTCCCCTCTATGCACGAGTTGTGTCTCTGCACCTGCACGGCAGAGCTCACCGTGTGCACAGGTATTTGCATACAGGCGTGTCAGAAGTGTGCTCGCAGTTTGGAAATCTGGACTCTGCCTTCACGTGCATACAACAGTGCAGAATCATTTACACGAACACAGAGACCACGATGGGACCGTTTCCACTCAGAATGTAAACCCTTAATTTAATCTTCTCATCCCCGCCTCGTTCCTACGCCGGCCTGGTTGTTATTTCACCTGCTTGGAAGCTTGCTTCAGCCAAGGAGCACCGTAAACAGCTTGACTCAGAATAAAGCCAATTCCATGGTGCATGGTCTTCCAAGTCAGCTCGGTCTGACACTCCAGCCTCTCCCTCCCTTCATCCAAAGTACCCACCTGACTCCTGGTCTCAGCTCATGACAAACCCAAGAGAATAGGGATGAAGCAGAAGGGGGAAAGCAGGATGCTGGGAATGTCCCTGAGAAGCGGTAGGGGAGGATTCGCTGAACTGCCTCTTGTGTTCTGGTGCTGTATCCCTGGGCAGCAACAGGACTGCCCAGTCAATGGGTCTCAGCCCCAACCTGGAGGGAGTTGGGAGTTCTGTCTCCATGATCCATTCTGTTCTTGGCTTCTGCTGAGATTCCCGACAAGGGGGCCCGTTCGTGCCAGCTGTGAGGGTGGTTTGTGTGACGCAGACACCTGACCATAGGAACTGGACTGAGTGAAAAGACCCAACCCATTTCGCACATGGGAGACCAAGCAGACATCAGCTGGAAATGCCTCTCACTATTAACTTGGCCTGGATTTGAACTGGCACCCAGCTCCCTGGACTAGCTGGGTCTCCCTGGTCTGGTTATTTCCCACTCATTTTAACTGCACTTAACACAAAGCAGCTTATGAGCTCAGCAGCAGATTAAACAAAACAAACCCTCTCCTTTTAATGTAGAAGCATGGACTGAAAGTGCAGTGTCAGGTGAGCCACCTGGCAGGGCTGGGGTGGGGAGTGGGAATGCAGATGCCCCGAAATTACAAGGAGAAGGCATTGTCCTCCAGGAGGAAGAGGGGTGTGCAGAGAGAACCACCTTTGCTAACACTGGTCCTTTTCTTTCACACCGCTGGTAAGTATTCAGCATCTGCCAGGCAGCTGTCCACATGGCCTGGGAGCTCCTGGCTGGGGCAGAGAGCCAGAAAGGAATCTGTGCCTTCGGCAGGAGCAATGGGAATTTGGGGATTTCACGGTTTCAAGCTGGAGCTTCACAACTGATGGTTCAGCTCAGCAGAACCCACACTGGAGCAGTCAGTGCTGCTCAGTTAGCTGTGGAGATGCACTAGAAAAGGCTAGCACTACTGCTAGGAGCTGATTTGCTGCCAGGGAAAGTCAGTGCAGTCACCCAGAGACAGGACGTAACATCCACAGACACACACAGGGCCATAGAGACCTGAAGAGACAGCCGCCAAGACACAAAGTCATAGAGACATGCAGAGATAGGAAAAGCTAGAGACAGGTAGAGATTTCGGAAATGAATAATACCTCAAGTAGAGCTTCCGAGAGTGAGAGAAGGGAGAAAAGCAGAGACCCCATGAAATCCACTAGGGACCTAGTAACACAGATCTCATTTCCCTGGGAAGCATTCAGATACTATAGTGCTGGATGCAGCAGAAGCCCTTAATGTAGTTAGACAGAGACAGACACAGAACCATGGAGAGCTAGAAGTACACAGACATAAGGGCACAGAGACAGGCAGCGGAGACCCAGGCATGTGCAGCTACAGGCAGAGACACACAGACCAAGGGGGAGGTAATTTTGTAGCTGAGTTCTTTCTGTTTTTCAGATGTTCCCCTTGCCCCATGCGTCCCCACCCCCAGGTCTCCTCTAAGGTACCCCATCCCAGGGCTGCGAGCTGAGGCTAGGGTTACCATATTTTGAGCCTCCAAAAGGAGGACACTCCACGGGGCCCCGTCCCCGCCCCCAGCCCCATCCCCGCCCACGCCCCAACTCCGCCCCTTCCCCAAAGTCCGCGCCCCAATTCCGCCCCCTCCCCTGCTTCCCGCGAACATTTGATTCGCGGGAAGCCTGAAGCAGGTAAGTGGGGTGTGGGGGGAGGAGGCGCGGCCCAGTCTGGCCCCCCCGGCGTCTCCAGCCTGGGTCGACTCGGGCTCTGGGGTGCCGGCCCGGGGCCCGGCCGAGCACCCCCGGCCCGCCCAGCACTGCCGGTCTCCGGCCCGGCCCCCGG
>NW_020664584.1:72270-157591 GCF_002925995.2 Terrapene triunguis
CGGCACCACACCGCCGGCCCGGCCCCCGGCTCGGCACCGCACCGCCGGCCCGGCCCCCGAGCCCCCGGCACCGCACGTCCCGATTTTCCCGGACATGTCCGGCTTTTTGGGATGTCCCCCCGGACGGGGATTTGGAGCCCAAAAAGCCGGGCATGTCCGGGAAAATCCGGACGTATGGTAACCCTAGCTGAGGCTGTGTCTAAGCTTTGCCCCCCGTGTCCTCTTTCAGTTGTGCTGCAAACGCGATATAGTTTTCACTGGTGCAAGCCCTCTTGTGCCAAAGTCCCATTTCAGGAGGTCAGGAATAGGGGCCAGACCAGGCCAGGTTTGAATGCAGGGACAGGCAGGAAAGTGTGAGCTTGAAGCAAACAGGAAAAAGGCAGGTTCCCTGGATTGCTATTTTTAACTCCTCAAACAGCTTTAGTGCCACAATGTTTAGAAATGAAAACCCAGAGTTTCCTGCCTTCCTGTTCAACACTGTCAGCTATTTCCTGGCAGATGTTTCCAGGGTCCTGTGCTTGGAGGCAGGAGCGGAGAGGCTGGGCAAAGGAAGGGAACCTGTGCTTTCTCCTTCCAGACAAGCACGTCCCTGGAAAGGGCATATCTCTCATCAGGGTTCTCTTCAAAGAGAACGTGGCCCAAGAGCAGGGGCCCACCAGCCCAGCACTCTGATGATAATGACTATCAGCTGGTAAGGCACCCTCCTGTGCCAGGCAAAAGCCACACACTGCTGGAGAGAGTCACCCCCTCCTGGGGCATGGTTATACTAACACAAAGGTAGTTCAAACACTCCAAATCTCAGCCTAGGCTTGGCTGCTCTGCGGGGGCCATGTGGGCTGGTTATCTGCCTGTGATCCTAGTTTCCTCTCCTATATTCAAGGTGGGGTCTAATGAGCCACACCTGCCCCAGAGAATCCACAGTAATTAACCTGCCTCTCCTTCCAAGATTCCAATACCTGTTCATGGGGTGGGGCAACCAGAGGCTCCTACTCCTGACGATAATCCTACGGCAATACCAAACGTACATGGCCCATTACAGAACAGGCTCCTGACCCCTGCAGCTTGCAGTCAAACACAGAGAAAACAACACCGGGGGCAATAGCTGGGGTTCCCAAGGCCGTGAAGACAATGCTGCCTGAGAAATCAGTGTCATGGGATCCACAGCTGCAGTGAGGCAGAGGATGGTTGGCACAGGCAGAGTAGGAGGCTGGTCTAGGCGTGGCAGATAGCATCAAAGAAGGCACAAAGCTGAGAACAGGAGAAGGAGACCCGGGGAGCAGTGTGGCTAGCACCACAGCCTTCATTAGTGATGACAACGAATACGTAGGACACAGCTATGGGTCAGAGGAGAGGGATCTCCACGGTTAAATCTGAAAAGCAGGATTCTCAGCCTGCCAAAGCCCAAATGTGGGATAAAGACCCAGAATGCAGGGCACATACCAAAACCAAAATGCTAAACAACATGGGCTACATTTCATCAGCCTAAATAGCATTGTCTATAACCTCCAGCTCCAGATTTTGCTTTTCCTGGTGTTGGTAATATGCAGAAATGGCACCGAGAACCCCCAAAATGGTGGTAGGATGGCAACAAATTTAGACTCGAAATGTAAAGATGATGGCAGACACTTATGTGAATGAGACAAGGTAGGTGAGGATCTTTTATTAGACCAACTTCTGTTGGTGTAAAGTACAAGCTTTTGAGCTATCCAGAGCTCTTCTTCAGCTCTGGGTAAGGAAACAGAGTGTCTGAACTAAATACAAATTGGGACAGATAGTTAAGCAGAATGTGTAAGGCATGGTGGAGGTGACGCAGATAACTGAAACCACACAAATCACGACGCTCTTGAATGAACTACCACAGAAAAATGATAAAAGACAAAACCACACTATCACCCATGGGCGAACACTTTTCACACAGTGATCACTCCATATCTGATCTTTCAACACTTGTCCTCAAAGGAAACCCAGCACAACATCTTCAAAAGGCAAGCCTAGGAACTTAACTCTGCTAGACACCTAGAACCATGGACTTAACAGGGACACTGGTTTTATGGCTCATTACAACAATTTGTAACACATCACACTTCCTGCTACCCTTAATTGTCCACTTCAAACCTTTTATGCATAACAATCTAACCCCCAAATGCCCACTTCATTTCAAGTGACTACCTCCACTTGAGTTGGTCTAGTAAAAGATGTTATCACACCTGCTTATCTCTCTCATATCCAGATCAACATTGCTAAAACAGCACTGCAAAAAAATTATATAAATGATAAATATGGATGTGACCAGATTCTCAGGAATGTGCAGTTACACACACAAAAATGTGCTTGCATTTGTGTAGCTACTTTGCACATGTAATTACCAAGCTTGTGCTTGCAATTGTAGCAATTGTGCAGAGAACTGACCCATGGCACTTCTAACCATCTGCACATGCAACTACCAAGACTGTGTGGTTTTGCATGCACAATGGTGAAAAATCCCTTTCTCTGCTTATAAAGTTAGTTCACAAATATTAATTCCTAGCCCTGAAACATACAACAGCTCAAGGGTTGTGTGCACATGCAGACAGGCTTCATCAACAGGATACAGACTAAGGACCTTGGGCTCTGAAAGCATGTTTTCCTGGACACCAGATCAATGGGGTACTCCATTAGCATAGAAAGAGCTGCTGTATCTCAACAGGACTGGGAGAAGTGAAGAATGCCAGTGGTTTGACTAGGGCCAGCTAATGATTATAGTGGTCACAGGTAACCTGTGACACTGTTTCTCTTTGCCAGCAGGCCCAGTCCACATCTTCTAAGTGTGGTTTCCAGCAAAGCCAAATCATGGGGAAACCATGGTTTACACCTGGCCAGAGTAATTCTGGGTTGCTCCAAAGAGTTGGGCATGTCCCAGGAAATGCTCCAGTGTGGCCAAAGCTTTGAGGTAGTTTTTTACAGCTCTTTCATTTGAATGGATCTTCTTTTCAAACTGTGACTGAGACACACACAGGCAGGGAGAAGAAGAGGTTAATACTGAAACTACAAGCAGCTTATCTTTTGTGTCATGTGTAACACCAAGCATTGGTCATCAGCAGGGTTTGCACTTAGGACCTTCATATCCACAGCACAGACCTGTATCGCTTGACCTAAAGGAATAACTCTATTAGGTGACAGCAGTAGTAGGCTGTTACCCTTTACTGGGCCAGCCTGTAGTGGGGAATGTGATACGTACTTTGCCAGGGTATTGCCCGTGCAAATCCTTTGAGTGCTGAAGTCACAATCTGGAGTCTGGGATGAGAGAGGAGCAGCTTGTGAGAAGACCCTTTGATGCGCTTTCCTGATGACTTGATGGGTGCAAACTTCCTCATTTCAGGCAGCTGCTTCACTAGGATAACTTGCACCCTAGTGTGCTTTGTCCCTGATCTGGAAAGCTCACCTCTGGAGGAGTCCTGTGTCCATGCTCCCTTCACCGTTCACTCCTCAGTCCTCTCCTCCATTTCCAGGATTGGCATTTCACACTGTTTCTTAAAAAGGGTTTGTGGAAGGACAGAATGTAACATCCTCTGAACTGGGTGAGTGCAGGGTGATTTGGATTCGGGACAGTCCCATAATCAACCATTTGCACTTTTTTCTGGCATCACCCGGCAGGCAGAAGCAAACCCCACAGGGTCTTGCTGCCCCTTCTCCTGAGGGGTAGTGGGGTGAGGGTGCATTCCAATCCCTAAATAAAGCCCAGGCTGTGTTTATGTGATACTAGGGCCAGCGTACTTGGGGAAGAAGCTACTTTCTGGCAGTTCCACTCCATCTCCGCTGTGAGCCAAGCTGCTGGTCCTGTTCCCAGGTTTGAGGGAAATTGTTATGGAAGGAAGTGTTGCTCTGTTGATCCCCAGCAGGGGCTCCTGCTATTTTTGCTCTGTGTCAGAGGAATCTGGGCTGCCTTCAGGATAGTAACAGATTTCACCACACAGGCCAGATTCCCGCTCAGAGATGAATGTTAAAGTGGCCCTCAAGGCCTCCTCTCAATCCACAGGCCTGCAGCTCTCCACAGGTTGCCCCTTGCATTTCAGGCTGGGCAGGAGACTTTATCTGCTTAGGCTTTTTAAAGGGAGAGTCAGAAGCGACCCCTTTACTGATGACCAGTCTGGCCAGGTGATTCGGGTGAGGGAATTCCAGAGTGCAATACTACCAACCGAACAGGCTGAATTAAGCAAGGAGCAACGACAAGCCATAAATTCGTGGCATACGGGACACAACCTAGAATTAGCAGACACTAATTCAGACCACGACACATCTCACTGAGCCAGGAATGGGCTTTTTTTTGCGCTTTGTTTTAAATAAATAATTATAAAATGCTTCAGAAATCACCAGCAGAAAATCTAGAAGTTCCAGCAAGTTCTAACAGCTCACTAAGCTGTGTGCTTCCACCACAGGGGTTCAGTAGGGCAGGTTTATACACTGAAGGGCTCGGGGATTTGGCTGGGCATATTTCCACTTTGTAGCCAATGGGATTCCCTTGAAAGGGAGCAGGACAAGCATGGCGGAAAGCCTACAGGTTTCCATTAAATGAGTGCTGGAGGATTTTGCTGACATACTCTGGAAAGCTAAATCAGCATCTACTACACAAGCCCTTTCCTTGCAGTGTGGCAGGGAGAGCGATGGTATTTGTGAAATACTCCCATAGTTTGCTGCAAACACTCGTCCTTGTTTGATGCTCAGTCAATATGGGTGGATGGGGATAAATTCCAGCCCAGCAGCCAACCAATCCAGATTTTATATTTCTAGACCTCTCCCATTCTGGGGCTCACGGGCTCCATCCTGAGAAAGAACCAGACAGAGGGAGGTGTTCATATTTTGCCTCAATGTTGGGTTTTTCCACTCTCTCTGTTTTATCAGCTGTCTATTAAGCCAGTACAAATATTATTAGCTAACTCGGAACCAGTCTCTGCCAGCTGATTAACTGAGACACAGAGGAAGGAATAACAAGGGACTCCATCTACACAAACTGAGAAAAAGAGACACACACTCATTTGCCTGTTCCTCACTGTATCAGGGAAGTTCCTCATTTTGAGGTTCAGTTCATCCCTGTTGGGATCTCTTCATATTTTATATTTTAAGATCCAGGCCTTGGAAACTTCAGCTGCTCAATTCATGAGGAAATTTCCTGAATCCCCAAGGCATCGCCAGGGACTGACCCCATCACAGCCTGCAACACCTGGGGATTTCCCAGGGCAGGTTTTTCCTCTGGTCCCACTTCACTGTGATCCACTGAGATCAGTGATAGGACAATATCTCGAAGGCCAGAGTCAACTCTAGACGAGGAAGGGCTCAATGAGGTCTTGACCGGCCAGGAACAGTGTGCAGTAGAGTTGGGTGAAATTCTTGGGTGAAAATGCAGATTCGGTGACACTGAAACATTATGCAAATTTGTGAGGGCTTTGCCAAATTGTGTCAGCCAGGAAAAACAATTCTGACAAAATCAAAATATTTGGTTTCTATCATTTTGATTTTTCCAGTCAAAATGACTTTATTTTGTAATTTTCTTCTATTTAATTTTTTTAAAATGCCAAAACATTAACCCCTCCCTCCCATCAAAACAAAACATTTCATTTGACCCCAAACTTCCCCCCCCCTTTTTTGAATCTCCAAAACGTCAAAAAAAACCCAACAACATTGTTTTCGGGTCAACCCAAATCAATTCCTGTTTCTTTTTCGGAACAGTCAGTGAACAGAAAATTGACACTGAAGCCCCTGAATCAGGCATGTGAATGCAGCAGCTTTCAGAGAGTGCAACTATGGCTCACCCTTCCAGGGCTGTGGAGTGTCCAGCACCCTGAGCCTGGCTGGCAATGCTGGCCAGTTGGAGGGCGTGGGGGCCGAGACACTTTCTCTTCCTGCCCTCTTTGTGGTGGCCAGCATTTCTAGGGGCACTAATCAGCAGCAGGCCCTGCACGCTGGGGAACAGACTGCAGTTGTGCCTGGTCTCTGCACTGCAGCACGGAGGGTGCAGGCTCTCTGAATCCTCCCCGACTTGGTGAGCAACAGCAGAATGGCCCTATTGTAGAGGGCACTCCAGTGCCGGCTGTGTTGTGTTGTGCTAGAATACAAAATAATCCCAGCCAAACAGTCCGTTTGCTTTTAATTAGGCCCTAGACCCGAGCAAAGCAGCTGCCTATCCTCATGTTCCTGAAGGCAATGTGGATTTTCCCTAAGGGATGGGAGGGCAGAGATCAGTTTTTAGCTCTCAAGCTGCCTCCCTCTCCCCTCCACAAGAGTGGGTCACCCTGCCCCACAGTTAGCACAACAACTGAGATAGAACTCCAAAGCAAATACCTTTCACAAATCATTGTGCATAGTTTGCATTCCGGGCCATTTTATGGGCATTTCAGCTCCTTGTATTGATCAGGGCTGGAGCCGAAGTAATTACTTTCATCAGAAATAATTTCCATGGATTAGTCATATTTGAGCGGGTGCCCACCTCCTCCCCTAACCCCCTGATACAGGGAGTTCTCTTTGCTCTCCGGTACATATTTTCCAGGTGACATCGTTGCTTTCATAACCGTATGGAGACAGAGGGGTTTGTTTTTCTCTACGGGATCACACACACACCAAGGTTTCAGTCGCGTCTTTATTGACTTGGCTTAGGATGCTGACAAGAGGAGCAGCTTGTGCTGGTTTATAGGATCTCTGTGTGTGAGAGAGAGGCCTCCAGATGTCTCCAGCACGGAGGGTGGGTGGACAGATGTGGATGGAGCCATGGCTGCAACGTTCCCAGCAGCAGGATTCTAATCCTGTAGGTTGCCACTGGAAATTGCTCCGCAGATGGGGAGTTTGTAGAGAAAGCCTGGCTCTGGCTTTGCCAGCAGCTGCAGTGTAAGAAGCTAGTCCCCGAGTTCAGGCAGGAAGCTAAACTCCCATCCGAAGCATTGCAGTGCACTGAGGGCTGTGGCTGTGGAACAGAGGCAGGTGTCACAGCTGAGCTCCAGTGCAACCCACCCCTGTTTGGCTGCAGTTTGTTCTCTTTAAATATTGGGTGTGAATCAAGTGCTAGTGAAAGATGCTGAATTGATGGCTCTGGAGACTGAAGTCCTCCACTCAACCCCAGAACAGACTCTAGGGCTTCCCCACGTAGCTCTGCTAATCTGCCTCATGTCTGACCCAGCAGGGCCCCTCTCTATGGATGAGAAGAGAATTCAATCTCACCAAACAAGGATATCAACAAGTGCTAGCTGCAATGGTAGTTATTTGGGACAGAGACACCTTCCGCTGGGAAATGGACTCCTTCTCATCATCATCCAAAGGTGGCCTCCGTGCAGATGGAGCACTGATTGGATTGGTCTCCATCTAGGTCCTTAAGATGGTATGGCTGGATGTTCTATGTCTATCATTGCCAATCTTAGTGTGACTGCTGATCACATGGTCACCAGTGGCGCAATCGCTGCCATGTAACAGCATACCTTGGTAAACACGCTTTGTGCTTCACTGGTCTTCCATCCTAATAGAATGTCCGTACTGTGACACTGTTAACCTAAGCGCCCACCTTGGCAAAGGCCTAGGTGTCAGCTGAGCTCTGACCAACTCACGGCTGGAAGCCAGACCAGCTCACTTGTGTGGTAGTATAGTTCAAAGTAGATGTTAAAATGTCTAAGAATGTGTTTAGTGTTTAAACTTCATGAAGACTTGGAGGATGTTACATGCATTGTTTTCACTTATCTGTACCCTGTTATAATGGAATAGCAAACATCTGTATTGTGCATACCCCTGTAACTAAGCAACCCATCAAACGAGAAAGAAGCCTCGTAGAATGAAAATGAAAACTTTAACAGGAAAGTGCTAATTCCTGGAAAGCAAATAGTTGTTGTGTGTGAGATCAAACATCGAAGACTTTGTTAAGTGCATGAAGAAGGGCCCTGCATGGGGACTGTTGCTGTCAGCTTGGTTTCTGTGAGAAGAAGTTATAAATATGGACACAAGGAAAAATTCTTCATCTCTGGACGGTTTGGATTCTAACAGAGCACTGTTGGAGACTCACCTGTACATATACTTTGACCTGCTTTAGCCTCTCAATAACTCTCATTCCTTTTTCTTAGCTAATAAATCTTTAGTTAGTTTACTTTAGAATTGACTACCAGTGTTATCTTCAGTGTGAGATCTAGGAAGCTAATTGACCTGGGTGAGCGAATGGTCTCTTGGAACTGGGTGTAACCTGAATATTTTGTGATTTTTGTGTGTAAGTGACATTTATCACATAGTCCAGCTTGCCTGGGTGGCAAGATAGTCTGCAGTGTCTAAGGGGACTGTCTGGGACTTCATTATGAGACTATTGTAGTACTTTGGGAGTTCACCTGTGGTACTGGGTTAGTGAAATCTAATTATAGAATGTATCCCCAGTTGGGGTGTCTGCCCTGAGGTAGGCACTCACAGTCATGAGCCACTCCAGACAACGTGACATATATCAAGCAACCTGGTGAAACTAGACCATTGCCAATGAAGGCGGTTGCTAGCTACAGCTACAACTACCCAGATGGCTGATCTTGTCCTGGGAAACAGACTAAGGCCATGTCTACTCTACTGGTTAAATCACCACTGCTATGATCGATGCAGCAGTGTCGATTTAGCAGGTCTGGTGAAGACATGCTAAGTCAATGGGACAGTGCTCTCCTGTCGACGTCTGTACTCCACCTCCCCGAGAGGCGGAAGCACTCTCCCATTGACATACAGCCGTGTCTACACTGCACTAAGTCGTCCTAAGTTATGTTGACTTCAGTTACATAACTTACATAACTGAACTAGGATAACTTAGATCGACCGACAGCGTTAGTGTAGACCAGCTCTAGGACCCACCAATTCATTTACATGGAAGCCACCAAACAGCCATCAGATAACAGAGCTCTCACTCCCTATGAAGCTAGGTTAGATTTTTGCCACTGCCTTACAGACGAAGATGCTCCACCTCCTATTCCCTCTCCCTTAGGCCACACAGTCCCCACATAGCTGGGTTCTCCTTTTAAATACAGGTTTGTGGAAAGCCACATTCAGCTCAGTGGCTATTTGCTGAAGAAGAGAACAAGCAGCAGAAATACCATGTGGTCCCCATTCTCCTAAGGTTTTTGCAGTAAAATGTCACTCCCCCATCCCGCCAAATCTCTTTTCTCTTTGGGGTCTGTTCTGCCACCCATCAGGAAAAACAGTAGCACTCAGAGGGACCACTCTGCAATATTCCTTTCAGGCTTGCACTGGATGGATAAAATGACAAGTGGGAACTTGCAATGAGCCCAGGGGGCGGAGAGCAGCAATCGCATGAACTTGGAGACCCTCATTCTCCTGAACTAGCCCAAGAACAATAATGCTTCTGCAGCTGGAGCCAAGGACAGGAAATAAAATCTCTTCCCCAAGTGGCTGACTTTCCAACACCACCCCATACATATCTCTTGTTCTCCTCTTTCCCTTTCCTGCCCCTACTCTGAAAAGCCCCCTGTCACAGTGCCTGCCAGGGAGAGCTGCCTGCGTCACTTTCTTTTTAACATCTCCACTAGGTGGCGTACCACATCAGGAGCTAGGGTCACAATCTGCAAGGAGGTAAGTGGATTGATTCACCTTTGTCAACTTAGGGTATGTCTACACTACGAAATTAGGTGGATTTTATAGAAGTCGATTTTATACAGTCAATTGCGTATGTCCACACTAAGTGCATTAAGTCAGCGGAGTGCATCTTCACTACTGTGGCTAGCATCGACTTACAGAGCGGTGCATTGTGGGTAGCTATCCCACAGTTCCCGCAGTCTCCGCTGCCCATTGGAATTCTGGGTTAAGCTCCCAATGCCTGATGGGGCAAAAACATTGTCGTGGGTGGTTTTGGGTCCATGTCGTCAGTCGCCCCTCCCTCCGTGAAAGCAACAGCAGACAATTGTTTCGTGCCTTTTTTCTTAGGTTACCCATGCAGACACCATACCACGGCAAGCATAGAGCCTGCTCAGCTCACCGTCACCGCTGCTGTTGTGAGCATTGTAAACATCTCGCGCATTATCCTGGAGGATATGCAGAATCAGGCTAAGAGACACCAGCACGAGGAGGATTTTGATGAGGACATGGACACAGACATTCCTGAAAGCACGGGCTGTGGCAATTGGGACATCATGGCAGCAGTGGGGCTGGTTGATACAGTGGAACGCCGATTCTGAGCCAGGCAAACAAGCACAGACTGGTGAGACTGCATAGTGTTGCAGGTCTGGGATGATTCACAGTGGCTGCGAAACATTCGCATGCGTAAGACCCACTTTCCTGGAACTCCGTGAGTTGCTTTCCCCCACCCTGAAGCGCAGGAATACCAAGATGAGAGCTGCCCTGACAGTTGAGAAGCGAGTGGTAATAGCCCTGTGGAAGCTTGCCACGCCTGACTGCTACCAGTCAGTTGGGAATCAATTTGGAGTGGGCAAGTCTACTATGGGGGCTGCTGTGATCCAAGTAGCCAATGCAATCATTAACGTTCTGTTATCAAGGGTAGTGACTCTGGGAAATGTGCAGGTCATACTGGATGGCTTTGCTGCAATGGGGTTCCCTAACTGTGGGGGGCAATAGATGGAACACATATCCCTATCTTGGCACCGGACCACCTTGCCAACCAGTACGTGAACCGCAAGGGGTACTTCTCAATAGTGCTGCAAGCACTGGTGGATCACAAGGGACGTTTCACCGACATCAACGTGGGATGGCTGGGAAAGGTGCATGACGCTCGCATATTTAGGAACTCCGGGCTGTTCGAGCAGCTGCAAGAAGGGACTTACTTCCCAGACCAGAAAATTACCATTGGGGATGTTGAAATGCCAATAGTTATCCTTGGGGACCCAGCCTACCCCTTGCTCCCATGGCTCATGAAGCCATACACAGGTAGCCTGGACAGTAGTAAGGAGCAGTTCAACTATAGGCTGAGCAAGTGCAGAATGGTGGTGAAATGTGCGTTTGGATGTTTAAAAGCGCGCTGGCGCTGTTTGCTGAGTAGGTCAGACCTCAGCGCAACCAACATTCCCATTGTTATTGCTGCTTGCTGTGTGCTTCATAATATCTGTGAGAGTAAGGGGGAAACATTTATGGCAGGGTGGGAGGTTGAGGCAAATCACCTGGCATCCAATTTTGAGCAGCCAGACACCAGGGCAATTAGAAGAGCACAGCAAGGTGCACTGCGCATCAGAGAGGCTTTGAAACCAGTTTCATGACTGGCCAGGCTTCGGTGTGACAGTTGTGTGTGTTTCTCCTTGATGCAAACCCGCCCCCCCCCTTGTTGATTTTAATTCCCTGTAAGCCAACCACCCTCCCCCCTTTGAAATAAAGTAACTATTGTTTTGAAATCATGCATTCTTTCTTTATTAATTAAAAAAATAATAAGATAATGGACAAGGTAGCCCAGGTGGGGTGGGGGAGGAGGGAAGGACAAGGCCACATTGTTTATTGTAGCCACACTAAAAATCAAACTGTTTGAATGACAGCCTTCTGTTGCTTGGGCCATCCTCTGGAGCGGAGTGGCTGGGTGCCCAGAGTCTCCCCCACCCCCACGTTCTTGGGCATCTGGGTGAGGCGGATACAGAACTTGGGGAGGAGGGCATGCGGCTATATAGTGGATGCAGCGGGGGTCTGTGCTCTTGCTGGCTTTCCTGCAGCTCCAACAGACACGTCATCATGTCCGTTTGCTCCCCCATTAGCCTCAGCATCGCGTCCTGCCTCCGCTCTTCGCACTCACTTAATTCTTTCCTGTCCTCTGCCACTGAATGCCTCTATGCATTAAGCTGTGCCCTATCAGTGCGGTAGGACTGTATGAGCTCGGAAAACATGTCATCGCGAGTGCATTTTTTTCACCTTCTAATCTGCGATAACCTCAGGGATGGAGATGATAGGGGGAGCATAGAAACATTTGCACCTGGGGGGAGATAAAAAGGGAGAGAGTAAAATTTAAGATAATACATTTCTGAGAACAAAAGGGAGACTCTTTCACAGTGAATCAAGCAATTCACAGCAGACAGCACATGTGCTTTAGGTACAAGGTCACATTTTGCCTTTTATATTGAGCACCTGTCGGTATGGTGACACATCACACATGGCTGGGCAACAGAATTCAGTTTCCAGGCAGCCATGGTAAGCCTTTTGGTACGTGAGGTTGGCTTCTTATGCCTTCATAACATGTGGGAATGTTTTCAAACTGCAGCACCCTCCTTTCCCAAAGCAAGCAATGGGTTGGGTTTCACATTTAAAACGAGGGGCTGCGGTTTTCGGGTGGATGTGCAGCACACACCTACCTCCACCCCACCGCTTGGCTATTCTCTGGGATGATCCCTTCTCCCCTCCCCCCGCCACGTGGCTATTCTCTTTTAGCCAAGAGCAAACAGCCCAGCATGAACGGAGTCCTTTTACTGTTCCCTTACAAAAATTCCCCTATTTCAACCAGGTTACCATGAACGATATCACTCTACTGAGGCTAACACAGAAAGATATCGACCGAATGTTGCTTGAATGTGACAAAAACCCAGGACCATTCGCTGCCATGCTTTGTGCTGCAATGATTCCAGAATAAAGTGGTAAAGTGTCCTACCGTGGAGGACGAAATAAGGCAGCCCTCCCCAGAAACCTTCTGCAAAGGCTTTCAGAGAACCTCCAGGAGAGCTTCATGGAGATGTCCCTGGAGGATTCCCGCTCCATCCCCAGACATGTGAACACACTTCCAGTAGCTGTACTGGCCGCGAATGCATCCCAATTCTTCAGGGCAAATCAAACATTAAACACTATTGCTTTTAAACCCTGTACTGTAGTTGCAAATGTGCACTCACCAGAGGTGCCTTCTCCGGCTTCAGGGTCAGGGATCCCACCTTGGGAGAGTATTGGCTCCAGGGTGATGAAAAGGTCCTGGCTGCAGGGGAGAACAGATTCACCGTTTGCCTGCTGCGCATTCTCCTCCTCCTCCTCTTCCTCATCCACAAAATCCTCCTCCCTGTTGCATGAGACTCCCCCCTTCCAGGTGTCCACGGACAGTGGTGGGATAGTGGTAGGGTCCCCCCCTAGAATGCCATGCAGCTGATCATAGAAGCGGCATGTATGGGGATCTAACCCGGAACGACCGTTTGCCTCCTTCTTTTGGTAGGCTTGCCTGAGCTCCTTAACTTTCACGCGGCACTGCTGTGTGTCCTGGTTGTAGCCTCTGTCCAACATGCCCTGTGAGATTTTGGCAAATATATTTGCATTTCTTCTTTTTGATCGGAGTTCGGCCTGCACAGATGCTTCTCCCCATACAGCAATCAGATCCAGTGTCTCCCTTTCGGTCCATGCTGGAGCTCGTTTGCGATTCTGGGGGGGACTGCATGGTCACCTGTGCTGCTGAGTGCTGCTGAGTTCGCCACGCTGACCAAACAGGAATTGAAATTCAGAAGTTCCCAGGGCTTTTCCTGTGTACCTGGCTAATGCATCGGAGTTCAAAGTGCTGTCCAGAGCGGTCACAATAGAGCATTCTGGGATAGCTCCTGGAGGACAATACCGTCGATTTGCGTCCATGCTACCCCAAATTCGACCCAGCAAGGTCGATTTTAGCGCTACTCCCCTCGTCGGGGAGGAGTACAGAAGTCGATTTTAAGAGCCCTTTAGGTCGACGGAACGTGGTTGGTTGTGTGGACGCAGTGATTTTTAAATCGACCTAACGCAGCTAAATTCGACCTAACCCCGTAGTGCAGACCAGGCCTAAGAGCTCTTTGATTACTTGTTTGTGTTCCAGACCCTGCTGATGGCTGCTAAGCAAGCCCTATGTGCTGGCTTAGCTCTGAATTATGTACATTGAGAATGTTAGGCTAGCTCCTGAACATAATGCAAACAGTCAAAAAATAAAAAGAGAGAAAAAGTCTTACATTAATAGACATACTCCATGTACCTATCTCTCATCCCAAAGCTCTTTACCATGTCAGCATCTGGAGTGCACCTACCTCTGGGATGGGACACTGCAGCTGTTTAACAGCCCACAGTAACGCAACATGCTAGATTATGACAGGAAGTGAAGAAAAATACCCTATGTAGCTGCAACTATAGGAAGAATCGCAGCAGGCAGAAGGAACGGCAATTTGATCAAGTTAATAATGCAACTCCTGCGAAAGTTACCATGGGCTCTTCTGTCACCACACAAGGCCAGGACCTTGGTTTTACATCTCAGCTGAAAGACAAAACATATATTAAGATTTTTTTAAGGCGCTTATGTTTGATGATGTTTGGTAACAAAAATAAATTCTCAGAGGACTATACTGTTTGAGATTTGAAGATTCCTGACATTGCTTACCGAACAATAGTGAAAAAGACTCCTCTGACTGAAGTCTACAGGCACAAAAGCTTTGTTATACAAATTCCTATTCTTTGGAATATCTGAATATTGAATTTATGGCGACAATTATAATTATTTTTGTCTGGCCTCTAGCAAAAATCACACAGAATTACTGCCAGGATGAAATATCTACTCAAAACATTTTTATTATCCTTTCACAATGGTTGATCTGTGGTTGGCTACATTGTAGCAGTAATAACAATAACCCCCCTGGGTCTGAATTATGAAATTTCTCCATGTATTTGGCTAAGTGAACTATTTTTTCAGTTTGCATTATTGAATTTTTTCCCCCAGTACAATCTCTTGGCTTCTTCTCCCTGGACATTTTAGAATTTGACAACAGACAATTGGAGCATGGGTACAGAGAGCCACTTTAAATATTTTTGTAATGGTGTCAGTTTAGTGCCCCTGACAGATGATGAACAGACAGCGCTGAGAAAAAAAAACCTTCTCCACAGAATAGGGAGAGTATGAGCACTGGCAGGGCAAGCTAACCCTCTCACTGTCCCACCTACGTGCCTCAAACCTGACCTGCCAGGACCATCTTTAGGTAGGCGGGGGTAATTCACTGTCATTGTTCACTCACTCCTCGGCCTCTGCTAACATAGAGGGGGTCAATTGGTCCCAGATGAGCTTGTGGTTTTAAGATGTGGTCACCTGACCATTAGAAACTGGACTAAGGCCTACATTCTTTTCTCACAAGTCATTTGAACAGCCACCAGATGGTAAATACTTTCAGTCTCTACTAGTTTGGGCCTGGATTGGAATCAGTGAACCAAAGGTAAAAGACTCCACATCCCATTCCCAAGCCCCTGGACTAGCCAGTCCTCCAACCCCAGACTTTATTTTTTAAGTGATGGTGAAAGAACTGGAAGAAGCAGAGTAAAGTTTCCAGCCCTGGGTGGAGATGCCTGTTATCGTGGCTAGTCTTTGCAATGCAAAATAGAACAGGATGGCCAAAGTGAACACTTGGAGCTACAGGACATAACAGCTCTAAACAAATGAAAGGTATTAGGGGAAAATGTGCTATATTAATCACAGATGTATGTGATTTCAGTTGAGTACAATGCACTGAAAATATATGTGATGTTATCAACGATGGTATGTTAAATGGCTTTAACATGAAGAATAGCTGCATGAAATGTCAATTCATTGTGTCCATTTCTTCATTTCTATAGCAACAGCAAAACCTGCCAATGTGTTTCAAAGGAGTTTTATTCAGATCTTTGTATCAACTATTTTCTTGCACAACTGACTACAAGAAGAGACGCCAACTGTTTAATACCATGGAAAGTGCAGAGCATAACATGGATTTAATTACAAATGATGAAATCACATGCATGGTACAGAACACATATGGGGCACACGCTCCAATGGGGAAATGTTACAAGGACTTTTAAAACAAACCACCAATCTCCTTGTGTGCTGCTGGAGGTCCCTTTATGTATCAGAGTCTGCGCGTGGCCCATGTCATTCTCATGGGGATGAAGATCCCCCTCATTTTTTCCCTTAGACCCTTTATTCAGATGCCTCTGGTGGTCCAAGCTCCAGTTGCAGGCAGCAAGAGAATACTCAGCTTCACCCAAGGCTACCATGACTGACAGTCTAGGAATCAGTCAGCAGAGACAGAGTGTGTCACTCATGAGAAATGCTATATTTTCACATGTCTATGAAGACATCTCAAGGCCACCCCCAATCAGCAGGGGCAGAGTCAGCATGGACCTTACAGGTACTGGAAACAGTTCAGCTGGGGTGGTTCAGCCATCAGCAGAAAATATTTTTACCCATGAAAAACAAATTTTTCCTTCCTAAGTCTGTAGTTGCGTGTCCCACTGGAAGTGAAGTGGGAGGCTGGGTTGGAATGCAGGCTTGTCCCATTCACGCACTAGGATTCCACTTCTGCAACTAATGACAATCGTTTAGTGCTTAGGAAAAACTGACTGCCCTTTGCAGTACTACTTGAAGATAGTACTGTCTTCTAGTCTACAGGCTGGTGCACCTCCCTAGAGCTGCTAAACAACTAGTCCTAGCCCCATCTCCAACAAGCATCACCAGCTAGTTGGACTTCCCCCCTTCCATGCACAGGCCGGTAGCATTCAATGCAGTTGTAACAAGAGCCCTGCTTGGATCAACTGTAGGGATTGAAGCCAGGACCTCTGAGGCTGTAAGCATAAGCCACTGCCAGAGATGAAAGTAAGCCGGTACGCCCCAGTACGGCGTACCGGCAAGAGCCGGTGCACCGTACAAGGGCGGATCGGCTTCCCCTGGTGGCAATTTAAAGGGCCTGGGGCTCCCAGCAGTGGCTGGAGCCCCGGGCCCTTTAAATTGCCGCCAGAGCCCTGCTGCCGGAGCCCTGGGGAAGCAGAGGCGGGGTTCCGGCAGCAGCTACCGCCCCGGCCCTTAAAATAGTCGCCAGAACCCCGCCGCCGCTGGTAGCTCCGAGGGTGATTTAAAGGGCCTGGGGCTCCCAGCTGCTGCTACCACAGCCCCAGCCCCGGGTCCTTTAAATCCTGATTTAAAGCGCCCGGGGATTTAAAGGCCTCGCCTCTTCCAGTAGAGGCCCCGCCTCTTCCGGTTGAGGCCCCTCCCCCTCCTAAGGACTCTGGAGTACTGGTAAGTCCTTTAAGTTACTTTCACCCCTGGCCACTGCTGTTTGAGCTAAAGGGCCTAGTCCATTAGCACAGAGGCCGTAGCAGACTCATAAACCTCTGTAAGTGGTCTAGACAACAGAAAGGCACCTGGTGTTAGCATGGGTGACACAGGCATTTTAGCAAGTTTGCAGCTAACACCCAGGTTCATGATGTAGCCTGTTTTCCCTTTGACTATGTACATTAGATAGTTGCTCTAGTTGCTATGTAGCATCCAGTAACTGGCCGAGTTGTGTAATATGGTCGGCAGCGATGGGCACATATCTTATTAAAGTGTCTGATCACCCAGCTGCTTACTACCCAAATCTCCTCCTTCCCCAGGTCTTAGCTTCCCCAACATCTTTAGCACGGGAGCAGGCGTGATTCAGGTATTCAGTACCCAGCAACCACTGCAGCCTAAAACAGTGAAATAATCAGACAGTAGTGATGCTACGAAGAACCTCAGTCGAACTTCTCTGCCTGCCAATGTTCTCTTGGTATTTTGAGTTTCTCATTCCATCTTACTCAGGGACAGATGCATATCCCACTGAAGTCAAAGCAAAGACTCTCGACTTCAGTGGGCTTTGGATCAGCTCAAGAGGTTTCTGAGCCAGTGTAGTAAACTAAAGGCTAGACTACTGTAAGCATGTCTCCAACTGCCTAGCTCCCCCACCCCCTGTGCCGATCGCCTTTCCTTTGCAGGCCTTATTTCTTCAGGCACTTCTCTAGTTGGCAGGACTCTCCATGAGCAGGTGTTGCAGCATGTGGATAAGATCTCCAGAACCAGATACGGAGACATACATCTTTATGGATATTAATAAAATGCTGCCTCCCTTCATTCTTCGGTTTCATTAGGTAATTCCTGTGCTAATGAGCGGTGCCAGGCTGGACTCAGAGTTAGACTCAGAACAGTTACGACACGCAGCGGGGAGTAATGGCAGTGCAGGCTTTCCCTACCTGCCCAGTGTCTCTCAGCCCAGCCCTGGAGAAGCCTCCTGTGTATGCCGGAGGGGAGTTCAGTTTCCATGGATCATTCCTTGCTTGGCGTCTCTGTGAGCGCCAATGGCGAGGGACACCTGTTGCACTGGCACTCTCTTTGTAGAAGATTCAGGATTTTTAAAACTCGTTTTCATTTTTGGGAGGAAATGATTCAGCTATGATCAGCTGGACCCCTACATTCCTGCCCTTCACACTCCACCCTGATCACAGGGGGATCGCCTCCAAGAGAGGAAACAGGACACCCAGGGCTAATCCTTGGCTACCAGTATATTTCTCCTACTTTTCAGTGCACCTGGAAAGGGGGCACAGTGTTTTGGAGGATCATTCATCATGGTCTCCTAGGTAATCAGTGACATGCTTCCCTCACAGGAGTGGGTGGCTCTCCCAGTGCTATAGCAGGGCTGGAGTTGGTCCTTAGCGTGTGCTCCTTGGGAGCCCGTGATGCCATTGTACGCACTGCAGGAATCTCACTTCTTTTCATCTGAGCCTTTCGTGCTCACCGACAATCCCCTCTAATGCTCTTCTGAGCAGGAACCATAGGCGCCTACTCCATGGGTGCTCTGGGGCTGCAGCACCCACAGAAAAAAAGTAGTGGGTGCTCAACACCCACCAGCCAGCCGCCGATCCGCTGCTTGACGGCAAGCAGGAGGCACTGGGGAAGGGGATAGAGGCGGGATGGGGCGTCGGGGATGGGGCAGGCTGGGAAGAGGTGGAGCGGGGGTTGGGTCTTGGAGAAAGGGGCAGAGCAGGGGCGGGGCCTCAAGGTGGAGCACCCGGAAAGAAGAAAGTCAGCACCTGTGGCAGGAACCCGCCACAGATCAAGGCCAGGCCAGTAGATGTGGTGTTTTCTCATCGTGATCCTTTGGCAACACGAAACATCTCCTTTGGGGAATGTCTGACATCCCTGCAAAGCATGGGCAAGCACAGCCTGTGCCTGCTGCTGGGGCGCACGTGGGAGAAAACGCCAGCAGGTGCTGGGGGGACAGGGGGAAGGAGAGAGAATGGCGTGCCAGGGGGTTTGCAGAGTTGTCAAAGGGAAAAGTACTGAGACTACTGATGGGGGATGTGGGGAGAGTGCGGGGGATGGGGGCGAGGCCTGGAGTTCATCCAGGTGCTGGGGTGGAGGAGTGGGAAGGCGACAGGAGAGGAGGGTTGAAGCAAACTGGGTCAAAGGGAAAATGGCATCATCCTCGAGGGGGAGAAGCAAGGAGCTTCAAAGCCAGATGCACCCACCCTGTTATGTGCTGATCTGATCTGACCAGGCTCACAGAGCAGAAGGTGATGGGAGCTGCTTAGTCACGTCTCTCTCTCAGAGAGACACGCACCTTTTACACTAACTCCGTCCACTCCACACTCCCACATAGGCCCGAGGAGAGGAAGGCAGGCTGCATGCTCGCTCAGTCCACCCTCCCCCCGGCACAATGGCACCAGGCAGATGGCAGCCTCTGTACCACCTGTGTGCCTGGAGGGACCCTTCTGCAGAGCTGAGCATGGAGCAGCGAGTCCTCCTCTGAGTGGCGTTTCACTAGGAACCAATCCAGCCCCTTGTCTCCACCAGCTCACCCTCCTCCTCACTGACACCTTGGGTGGAAGTTAACGGCACGTATCCCACTCCCTCTGCCAGCTCATAAGCAACCCAGCCAGTGCGGCAGCCTCCGTAAGGACCGGAGCCAGTGGGGTTGTGGGGAAGAAGCCCAGTCCCTGGACTGGTTCCCTCCAAGCAGCCAGGAAATCTAATGATGTTGGAGTGGCTCCCTTTGCGGATACTTGTTCAGTAAACAGCCCTGATAAAATCCTAAGTATGGGCAGTTGGCTGCGCTCGGATTTGTGGTTTTGGCCTCCTTCATCCCTTGCTATTTTCTTTAACGCTGCAGCTTCCTCTCACTGCCTGAGCTCACCTGGGTTCCTAGTGACGTCACTTGTTATGGCAATTTCAAACTCTCCCTACTCCTTGAAGGGCTCTCTTCATAAGTTACTTTGCGAACCAGCTCAGAGAGAAAGCCCAGCCTGTAGGGGAGACTGCCATCCACTGGGCATTATTTCCCTATATCCACCAGCGACAGATGACCCAGGAGCTTCACAAGCAGGGTTTGCAGTTCAGCTCAATGTCGTTAGTCTTGAGAGGGAGATGATCATAAAGAGAACAGAAGACACTGTGTCTTGGAGTCAGGCATTCACCAGTGAACATGTCCTGATCGTGAGTGCCAGGCATGGTCACGTGGCTAGAGCAGGGGGCCTGGGAGCCAGGACTCTTATTCCAGGTTCTCCTAGTATCAATGATTTATATTGCGGTAGCACCTGCAGCGCTAAGCACTGTGCACACATGTAGTAAGAAACAGACCTGACCCCTCCAGGCATACTAGAAAAGCCAGACAAAGAACTGAGAAAGTAAGCTTTATTATCCTCATTTAACTGAGGGGTACCTGAGATTAAGTGACTTGCCTGCAGTAACCCCAAGAGTCTGTTGCAGAGCCAGGAACTGAACCTAGCTCTCAGGAGCCCCAGTCCCCTGCCCAAACCACAAGCCCATACCACGTTGCCAGGTCTCCCACTCACTCGGACAAGCCACCTTGCTTGTCTGTGCCTCCCTTCCTCCCTGTGTAGCAACAACGCCCTACCCCAGGCAGGTAGCAATGATCACTAACGTCCAGAATGTGTGCTGGGGTGCTTGGCTCACAGGGCTGTATTACTGGCAGCAGCTCGCCTGAGCACAGTACAGCTATTTCCTCATTAACGGCAATACACGGAACATGGGCTGACTTTTATGAGGTGGGACACGCTCGATCCAGGAGAGGATCGTAAATCTACCACAGACAAGGGCTGGCTCCCCCTCCTTCTGTTGGCATCATAGCGAGTCTACACTCTGTGGCACGGTGAAGATGGGTGGAGGGGGAGCTTCACTGACTCCCCAGCCTTTTCCATGCCTCTCTACTCTAGCATACCGAGGCAGGAGCACTCTTTAGCCCTGTCAGAAATCCAGAGGCTTTGTGCAGACTGCTAATTGATTCATTGTAAGGAGTTGCTCTTGAAGCTGCTAATTGAAGAGAGGTACTGCAGAGATCGCATTTCCATTAACACAGCTACAACTTACTTTCTCCATTGCAGCTGGACTTGTTGCCAGTTATCAGCCTCCCCAATAACGAACAGAGAGACGGGAAGAATTAATTAACTCACTGCACCTGAGCCAGGAGCAGACCAACCTTTCGGCAACTCTCAGGGAGCAATTGATGTGGGGTCCTCCTTCTGCTGCCATTTCCAGCTGCCTGCCTGGTGCCCTGTGACGCTCCGCGCAGCATAGCTTCCAGGCCACAGCATGTTGTTTTCCTGGAAGCTTTTGAGGCTTCACCAGAACTGCTCCCTCCAGACAGCTAGAAACAGGAGACAAGGTGGAACGCTTGACTTGGCTAAAGCCTTTTTACGGAAAGCTTCTACTGAAGGGTGCTAATGGAGCAGCATCCTTACTCCACCAAGTAACCCGGCTGCTTGTAAGGAGATAAAGAATAACTGAAACAAGTGCAGCCCAAGCCTCTACTGGACACTATGTGGTCTTCAACCCAGCCTGCCCAGTTCACTTGAAAAACGCATCTCTGAGTGATAACGGGTTTGAGAAAGAGACCCTGATTGTCTGACGCATCCTCTCCTGAAGTGGAGAGACTATCGGTTTTGCCCAGAATAATGGGAATTCCTGCCCTCTGTTCTGTACCATTTTACAGCAGCTTTTGGGAGGTGGGGTCATATCTGCACAGAGGACAAGGTCTCATTAACACATTGCTTACAATTAATGCTTTGCTGAGCTAGAACATTGAACTACCACAGACAGCTGGGTAATAAGGAGGTGGAGAATCAAGTTGGTAACTGAAAACGTCTAAATCTTTTCTTGATCCACTCTCTCCATTCCTGCTCTAAGTTTTAAAGAACAGATATGTTCCTGGTGGCGATTGTTTGTATATTCTTTGTAGCATCTGCTTTCAAGTACCAAGGAATGCAGAAGGCTTTTATAGCAAAGAGAGAGGAGCAGAGATCTAGGACTGACATTACAGTGACAAAAGTTTCTTTTATTTTTCTCTTCCCTTTCAGGCAATCTCAGTGACACGAGGGCTTTGACAGTTTGCACCCAGGAAAATAAAGAAAAATGTCTTTTTCCTGCTAATTGTCATTTTAGTCCTCTACTTCACTTTAGAGTAAACACTGATCCAAAGACATACAAATAAAGGTTCCAGTGGTTTCCATCAGGCGCAGAGCTAGGGGGAAATCTCACCAGCTCTATAACATGACTGGAATACAGGGCATACCTAGAAGTAGTAAACACATGCAGCCCACACTGGAATTAGAGTCACAGACCTTGAGGCCAGAAGGGACGGCCAGATCATCCAGTCTGTGTATCACAGGACCTCAACACCACCCAGCACCTGCCCACTAAACCCAACAACCAAAATATCACAGCCCTCAGAAGAATAGGAGGAACCAAGGTGCACTAGTGTCCGATGCCTGTGCAATGGCAGGGAATTTATTAGGTGAAATACACCCAGATAATCCTGGCAAGTGACCTGCACCCCATACTGCAGAGGAAACCGAAAATCCCCCAAACTCACTGCCAGTCTGACCTGGGGGGAAATTCCTTCCCAGCCCCACATACGGTGGTCGGTTAGACTCTGAGCACGTGAGCAAGAACCAGCTAGCCAGCACCTGAGAGAGAGAATTCTCTGTACCACCTCAGAGCACCAGCCCACCCCATTCAGTGTCCCATCTCCAGCTGTGGCCATCTGTGGTGCTTCAGAGGAAGGAGGCAACAAAACAAAATAAAACCCCAGAATACAATTGGGGGAGGGGGAATCCTTTCTTAACCCTGCTGTACCAGTGTTCCTCAATCAAAGGTAGGATACAGACTTTAGGAGATGTCCCCTACTAGCAGTAGTACCAGACTGAGGGCAACATATGACCCCTGGATGGTCCTCAGTGGGGTCAATGGGGCAGGAGTGGAACTATGTGGTTAGAGCCACAGGGGACTCGGTGTCATGGTGTATCTATGGCAGATTGCCCTAATCCAGTCCTGGTATGGTGCCCTCCCCTTTGGATTGTGGAGAAAATGCCATCATGCCCATCCCTCTATGCAAGGTCCTGTTAGAGGTGGCAAAGGGAAACACGGTACCCCCCTCCCCCGCAGTGTTGCCAACTCTCATGATTTTATCCCAAGTCTCGAGAGAGTTGGTATTTTTCTTAAAGCCCCCCCCCCTGGCCCCATGAATTTCCGCTTTCTTTTTTTTTTTTTTTTTAAGTAAGTTTCTAGCTCTTGTGGTTCTGGAGAAAACCTTGAGACTGTGACCCCCACCTCCCAAATGCTTTAACACCAGAAGGCAAATAAAAAGCACCCAAAACTTTGGCTTTAAAATCTCATGATTCTTTAGGGCCTGCCTCATCGTTTTTTAACACTAGGGATTGGCAATACTGCTGTGAGGGCCAGATTTTAGTCCCTCAGCCACCCCTTGTACCTGCCCTTTGCAGACACAAACACCCCTGCATGTAGTAAAAACTGAACACACCTTCTAAATATTCTCTCTCAGCAACAGAAGCTCCATGCAATAGCCTGGTGAGCCACTGCAACAAACCAGTTCTCCAGTTTAATACAACACCTGGACTTAGAGGAGATAAACCTGAAATTAGTGAGAGAAGCTCACCTTGCAAACTTTGTGTCCTCCGTTTCTGGGAGCCTAAAGCAACTCACTGAACTTCCATAGTGAGTGAGGTACATAACCCTGAGATATCTGTACTGTATGAGTAACCACACAGCACCCTGACCCTTTCCACTTTCAAAGTCCTGTCCCAGCATGTGGGCTCAGTGTAAAACTAGGATGGATTCCCTGAGGCAGGCTCCTCTCTGGTTGTTCCAATGTCCTGGTCAGGAGTTTGGAGGGGATGCCAGATTATCTGTGTATGTTGATTTTCCACTGGCAGGAAATGTGAGAATGGGGCAGATATTCCAGAAAAAGGTTTATAAAAAGTGGAATCACTTTTAATGTGCAAATCCAGGGATAAACAAGTCCTGCAGGCTAGAAATTCAAAATCTGCAGGGAAATAGTTCAGTAAACAAATAGGTTCTATTCATGTTGAGTTTGAAACAGCAGGAAATGGTAAAGCTTTCATACCAACCTCAGCTATGGCCAGTTTGCCATTCCCTACTGCAATCTCTCTGTGCTGTGCACACTTTCCTGCATTCTAGTACAGCCTATTCTCCCCTCTTCTGCTGCTTCTCCAAGCCCATTGGAGAATCTCCCTTCTCTTTGCTTTCTCAATGGGCTGCACATTCTCACCTTGAGGTGAGTGGAAATGTCAGCTGGAATGTGGGTTTGAAAAAAAAAAATCTTGATGCTTGTCCAAACCTACTCATGTTTATATTGGAGCCTGTGAGTGACATCAGAGCAGGGAAGAGTATAAACACCAGCAGGACCTTACTCCGAGACTTTTAAAACTGCAAACACATTGCTGCCTCCAAAGTGCCTGGGGACTGATGTGCTGAAGTGCCAGAGAGTAAGGCAGCATGAGAAGCCAACTGGAAAAGCAACTGCTCTTCTTCTCTCTTCTCTGCATCCTTTCCAAGGTAAGGAAGCTGGGGGCTTTATTCTTAGTCAAGGAAGCTTTTGGTTCTTACTTATAAAGCAACCTGTAACCAATAGAAACCAGCTTTGTAACTGCAACAATTCAAAGATCTTACCATGTTTATTAGTATGCACGCTGCAGAATGTATCATATTCATGCAACCCCTTGAAGGTAGAGGCAGGGAGTTCATGACTCTCAGGAAATGTTGAATTAAGTAGCAATGATTTAAAATGAATGAGCCAAACGTATCTCTAGTGCAATTCCACTAAAGACAAAGGAATGACAACAAAGGTAAGTTTGGACCTATATGCATGACCCATCTTCATTATTAATTGTGTCCAAGGCTCTGGCATGCATACCTGCTACCTGCAGACAATTGTAGTAATGGTTTATAGACCTCCTTCTCCAGATTCATTGTCCTGCACTGAAGCCTCTAGGGACACAGAGCCAAGCAACCGGCACTGCTTTTTCAGGATTACTCAGTGATTATCCAGTTTTCACTCCCAAGATGCAGTGAAGCACATGTACAGCTGATGCCTCCTACAGGATTTTGGTTGCTCTAAAACATTTTTTCCTGGATCTGAAGTGCTGTGTGAAACAATTCCCTTTGCAAAGAGCAGGAAAATTTAAAACTTTTGAATTTTTCAGTTGCAAATTTCTTGAAATGCTGCTTGAATTCCTCAAGTTGGACACATCACAAGCAATGAGATCATTGCAATGTGATGCCTGTTTGAATTTTAACCTGCATACTTGTGGCCTATAATCATTAGGACAAATTGTCATCTAAGGACAAGCTAACTACAAAGGAACAGAGGAAAACAGGATTAATGGAACCGGATTGGATCAATCGTCTGGATAATTTTTCCCCAGTAGTGGCCTATAGTAGATATTTCATAGGCAGATGAAAACCCATTATAAAGATACATCTGGCCAAAGCTGTACATGAAGAAAAATTTCTTCCTGACCCTTGTAGCTCTCAACTTATTTCCTGAAGAATGATGATTGATAGCCCTTGTTATTTCATCCTAGCCAGTGTAACTGTAGGTATTGTACCTATGCTTATTCCTGTAAATCTCACTACACTTTTTGTCTCAGTAATAATATAATTCAATAATAAAAGTGTATTAAAGAGGGGATTGTGCTAGCTATCTGGGATACATTTGACTCTCGTGCCTGCCACTGAAGTTACTACAGGGAGATAAAGGATCATCGTGTGAGTTGCACTGATGCCGAGGAGGAAAATAAACAGCAGCACCAAGATCCATTCTGTCCAGGTATAGGCTGCAGAATGGGAGAGTGTTGCTATGAGACATGCTGCTAATGAAAGAGGGAAAGGAAGATGGTGATTAATATGAACATTCCTGTGGAATCCACGGATTGCTCCCCTCATTGTCAGTCTCAGCAGAGAAGCCAAGGTCTGAATCAGCATGGAGACTGAACTCTGCTTTGGCTTCATTTAGTAGGCAGGAATGCATGGCACATTGGTAGGGGCAGTGTGCGTTCATAGGAAATTTACTCTGCTGCTGTTCATGTTGTACACAAGGGGGCTATCAATCCAGCATCTTTCACCAGCAATGAATTCACTTGAAAAATACAAATGGAAAGCTACTGATATGTTTTCTGTGATAACATATCAATACTCACAGCCAGATTTGCAAACAGGGCCCTTCCTGTGTCTGCAAAATATATTTGCACACAGGTAATTGTGCATGCAGAATGGATAATCAATATTTACATCTATCTACCTACCTAAACTCCTGCAGGTCACTGCACTGCAAATCAGCTGACTGTCCACGCAAACAGGCATTTGTACACAAACTTTCCTAAGCAATTATCCATTCTATCTGAGCAGCTATATTTTCCAAGCGCAACTAAGCTCCCATTGTTTGAAAATTTCAGCCAAGTGTGCCACTTGCACATCTGGCCAAATTGGTGCAGAGGCCGCAGCAGCTGGGGCTCAGAGCATCACTAAGGACACATTATGGGCCAAAGCGAGAAGTAGTGACACTCGCTTGGTTTCACTCATTTGATTAAGCAAGCCTAATTTTGGGTACCCATAGAATATGGTAAGAAGTCCCATTGCTCTGATACGTTGTAATGCCTGTAGGGAAGCTGTTGCAATGTACTACTGTATGTCAATAACTCACATTTTAACTGCTCCACAAAATTACACAAAAGTACAGACTGGCACAGCCTATTAACAATGTAACACACTTAGGAGCTGTGGTCTAACACCTGCATCATTTTTTGCACCACCACACTGTGTCGGTGTATATAATTGTTGTTAAGCCAAGTCCTGAGACTGTGACTCAGTTTCTGTTCATCCTTACCGCCTGTTCTCTGGCTAAACTCCCGTTAAAGTACCAAAATGGTAACAATACTTAATGCTTACCTAGTACTTTACATTTTCAAAGTACCGTGTAAAAAATAATTAACTCAAACCCCAGTTCCAGGGCAGGTCAGTATTATCAACCTCATTTTACCAATGGGGAAACTGAGGCACGAAGCCGTTATGTGACTTTCCCAAGGCCTCACTGTCATTAAGGTTAGGGGGAAAGAGAGGGAGACTCAGGTATTGGAGGAAATAAGAGACAATGCAGTAAGACCAATTCTCATTGGTTTGTTAAATCAAAACTGGACCAATACATAGGGTGCCCCCCGCAATTCATTCTGAGTAACTTCTAATCTAGGGTTTAATCCTGTGTGGTGCTGAACATCCTTGATTCTCATTGGTTTCTGGGGGGGCTGAAGATGCTCAGAATCTTGTGGTATCATCGGAACAGTTGTTTTCAGATCTGTCTTGAAGCCTCTCTGTGGAATGCAGAGTCTCCTGAGTCATGCTGGGAACAAAACCCTGACCCCCATGAAACTAACCCCCCAGCAAGCCTGAGGTGAACTCAGTGGGGTTCACTGTAAGGTTGCAGCAGCAAGCTGAGGAAAAACCCTTTGTGAGCACTTATGGTTTTGCCTCTGCAGGTCTGTACTCAGCTCTGCCGGACACCATGCTACTGCCCCTGGATCCCACCCCGCTGCCCTCCCGGCGCCCCTCTGGTTCTGGACGGCTGCGGCTGCTGCAGGATATGTGCGCGACGCCTGGGAGAGCCCTGCAATCACCTCAATGTGTGTGATCGGAGCCAGGGCCTCATCTGTGATTACAGTGATGACCACCTGGGTAGAGGAGGAACCTGCAACTGTGAGCACATTCCTCTCACTCTTTTCATTAAGGCCTGGCTGACACCGGGGAAATGGCTCCCCCAAATCCCAGCCTGTTCAGCTAACCCCATCCTAAAACTGTTGGGACCTGCAGCCAGCCCAGGCAGCCTGACCCGCTCTCAGAGGAGTGGTTAATAAAAAGTGGATCTGGACGCCTGGTGTCTGCTCTATGCTGTGGCTCAAACCAGTTTGTAAGATGGTTTTGCTGACCTGGTTTCAAAGCCAGTTAGAATTTTGAGGGAAATGTCGCCAGTATCGACCAACCCACAGAGCTAGCAAAGAAAACAACTGTCCCAGGGTAGAGCGGGCTGAAATGTATCTGGAACATGCTTATATGGAGCCCCAGATCCGACATTTAATCCCCCAACCAGGCCTGTTAAACAAAGGCTCTGACCTCAGCGCAGGGAACAGACACAGAACATGGACTGAGTTTTATGCCATGTCATCAACGTCTGTTCTCTCTGGAGTTCTCACATTAGCTGGCAGGAGCATAAACAAACTCAACAAACACTCCTTGAGTTCCTGTCCTCCTGAGAGAGCTCAGGTCAGCTGACAGGGATGTGAGCTGAACAAACATCAAATCTTCCCCGGGTTACAAGAGCTAATGGGCAACAGATTCACTTCCTTCATCGGGTTCCCAAGAAATGGTAGTTGCTGCTAGTTTGGAGGACTTACCTGTCTTTTTTAGGTATTTCTGAGATGCTCAATACCATAGTACCTAAGCTCCCGTACCACTGGGCTCTGTGCTGTGCTAGTGGGCAGTGGGGCTGTCGCAGTCCTAAAACTTTGCAGACATGAAGGACATTTGCAAAGTAAAGAGTCAGTGGTTCTCTTGCAGGCTGATGAACCGCTTCTCTGAGCAATTCACAAGGAAGTAGGCAAGAAGGTTGGGAAGGAGGATGGAACCCCTATGGAGGAGAAGCAATAGACTCTATTGAGAAGCTCTTCTCTCTCCCTCTTTCTGTCTGTTGCTCTCTCACACACACACACAGACCACTCTTCAGTCACTCTCTCAGTGGCCTTCAGTCCAGTTCAATCTTAGTTTATCCCTTCAGGACTCTCTCAGGCAAGAACACAGCTTCCTACGATCCCACACAGGGTACATCTCTGCCAGGGTACATTTTTCCTGCCGATGACACACCAGACAGCAGGCAATGAGAATAGGGTCCCGTCCTATATCTGCTCCCCTTCTGTCCTCTCAAATGAGACCTTCAAAGCACATGGGCTATGGGACCACGTGGCTGCTGCTCCTCAAAAGTACTTTCCATCCAGGGGAAGCTGGCACAGCCAGCACCACTTTCAAGGCCTAGTTTACACTACAGTACAAATTTAGGTTAATGTAAGGCAGCTTACATTGACCTAACTCTGTAAGTATCTACCCTAAAATGTCTCTCCCACTGATGTAACTCACCCACGACACCAACTTACTAAGTCCCCCCCTGCGAGAGGCGTGGCACTTCGGTCAATGTAGTTAGGTTGACACGGTGTCAGTGTAACACTGTATTGCTTACATCAACTGTCGCGGCCTTTAGAAGCCGTCCCACAATGCCCCACACTGACAGTTAAAGGGGCACAAGCACTCCTGGTGAGGACGCATACCGCCAACACAAGGCGTGAAGTGCGGACATGCAAAAGCGGTTCAATTACTGCAGTGGCTGTACATCGATGTAACTTAGGTCGACTTAATTTTGTACTGTAGACTTGCCCCAAGAGGAAGTCTTTGGGGTTCTGACTCCACCCAGGACAGGGAGGCAGCAGCCTGAGAGCTTTACATTCAGTGTGTCGATCATATTGCGAGCGACTCCCACTCAAGAGAAACGCAGCAAGACTCCTGTTGTCTTGCTCCAGTGAGGAATCCCCTACAAGAGCTGCTGCCTGTGGCCCATGAGGGTCCAGGTTCCAGGCTCAGCAGAGGAAATGGGCTGGATGCACACAGAATGAGCTCAGCCTCTGATGAGGGATCCTGGTGAGCTGCCCCAGTGGCTGGCTGCTACCACCTGGCAGCTGAGACTACAGAGAAGGCAGGACTTTGAATGTCCCTGTGGAATGTGCTGACGGTTATTATTTATTTATTAGCTAGTGCTGGTCCAATGATTCATCGTGAATAAATTCTCCGACACATTTTGGCATTTGTCTCAGAATTAAGCACACGTCATTGTTTTCATTCTCTCACCAGCTCTGCAGAGGGACAAATGATATCCTTTAAATAATTAATCCAGGAATTCTTCGCACGAAAAGGTTTATTTGAAAATAAATTATGTCACTATTAGACCAGCTCTATTCTTATTTAACACCTGTATCCGGTGCATAGGCATGCACGGTGGACCACAGAGAGAATTCAGCTACTTCTCTTTGTCCAGGCACTTACATTGTGATCACCACCCCCTGAGCCAGGAGAAGAACTCAATACCTGGTATGAGTTGCTCACCAGATAGACACTGTAGCTTATCATAGCCCCAGCAAAGCCAACCACCTGGCTAATCTGGTCGCTTACCTCCTTCACTTGGGCACTCTGGGCCAGATGCAAAGCCCTTTGGAGTTAATGGAAAGACACTCTGGTTTCAGTGGGCTTTGGACCAGGCCCTAAGTTGAGCCCACAAATGACCGATTCACCTTTGTAATGATTGTATGTTTGCCCTCAGTGGCACCTGAGTCCTTCTCTCTGTGTTTGATTGGTCGCTTTGTTACTGTTGGGTTACTCTGGATGTTGATTGCAGTTGAGGAGGAAGACGACAGCTGCGAGGTGAATGGAAAGGTCTATCGAGATGGTGAGGTGTTCCAGCCCAGCTGTAAGATCCAGTGCCGCTGCTCAGACGGAGGCTTCACCTGTGTACCCCTCTGCAGCGAGGATGTCCGCCTGCCCACTCCGGACTGTCCCCATCCGAGGCGTGTGGAGGTCCCAGGGAAGTGCTGTCAGGAATGGATCTGTGAGAGGCGAGACAGTCACTTCCTTCAGGATGCCAAGCCAGGTAAAGTCCTGAGTGCCCTGGTACAATTATATAATATAATCTAGGTAAAGTAGCAGCCCTGGAAGGTACATTCACCACTGAAAGGGTTAAACCAAATGGAACCTGTTCTTGCAATTGGGTTCCTTACATTGTGTAACCTGCAACAGTGAACAACTAAGCAACAGTACCTAAAAATGCCTTATCTTTGTTCTGGAGGGAGCCCTCTAAGGGTGAGATGACAGATCAGTCTACCTGGCCCATTCACTCATCAACTTCTGGACATCAAAAGGAGAAACCCCTCCCCCAACTCATTTCACTGCAGGCGCTCCTTGGTCACTACCATCCTGGGCTGGATTCGTACCACTGGCCTAGAGCAAAGTACATTTGTGTGTGGCTTAAAAGTCTCTTTCCATGCCTCTTCCTTGTGCAGTGCTTAGGCCGCCTGGGACGGCATCAGCAAGTTTTTCCTACCTCTGTGAAGAATGGAGCACAGAGTGGAGTGCCTGCTCTGCAACCTGTGGCATGGGGATTTCGACACGGGTGTCAAACCAGAATCGGTACTGCAGGCTCGAAACTCACCAACGTTTGTGCATGCTCAGACCCTGCCAGGCTCTCCCAGGAACATCTAATACAGTAAGTGTTAGACTTCAGCCAGTAAAACACTGCTAGCAGGTCTGTAGTTGGCAACAGATTTTATAGAAAAAGGAAATCCTAACCACCACACTGACGTAAGGATCACAGTAACTCTCTTAGCCGCCTGTGTACACACATACCACTCACCAGCTAGCTGTGTGCCAGGGTGAGCTTCTCAGAAAGGCTTTCTCCTTTTTGCAGGCACAAACTGCAGCTAGAAAATCCAAACCTGAAACTAAATTGAGTGGTGCAAACCTGAGTTTTTGCCCCACTAACTATGTGACTCCAAGAGCAGTGATGGGTCCAACATGACCCAGCGACTGCTAATGGAATTGGCAAAGCCTGGACATACCGTGACTGAATGTGCATTCACAACTCCCCTGGTCCCCTGATGTTTTTCCCTTACTATCAGTGTCATCTACATCAAATCGGGACTGAGCCAAAGCCAGTTTGATCCCAGGAATAATAGAGGTTTTTATTAAACTATGAACCCCTTAAAGAATGTCTGTGACGTTCACTTGGCAGTTTGAAGTGGCAAACTAATGTGCCATTGTGGGCCTTCCCTTCTTTATCGGGCACCTTTTAACACCTCCTGTGTGTAGCATTAGCTGTCACCATCCTACAGGGTAAGTTACCTTCACACTAAGGACTGGCCTACCCAATGATTTTTGTACTGGTCTAACTAAGTCAGTTGGGGGAGTGATTTTTTTTTTTATTACCAATATACAGTAAACTGCTGTTTATCTGATATCCTATTATCCAAACCTCTGCATTATCTGAATTCCTTCCTTGTCCCCTAGCATGACATACATCAGTGGCTCTCAACCTTTCCAGAGTACTGTACACCTTTCAGGAGTCTGATTTGTCTCACATATCCCCAAGTTTCACCTCATTTAAAAACTACTTGCTTACAAAATCAGACATAAAAATACAAATGTCTCACAGCACACTATTGCTGAAAAATTGCTCACTTTCTCATGTTTACCATATAATTATAAAATAAATCAAGTGGAATATAAATATTGTACTTACATTTCAGTGTATGGTATATAGAGCAGTATAAACAAGTCATTGTCTGTATGAAATTTTAGTTTGTTCGCACTTCGCTAGAGCTTTTTATGTATGTTGTAAAACTAGGCAAATATCTAGATGAATTGATGTGCCCCCTGGAAGGCCTCTGCAGAGCCCCAGTGGTACAAGTACCCCAGGTTGAGAACCACTGACGTACATTCCCAGGTTGAGAACCACTGACGAACAAGGAAGGGACTTGGATAATGCGGAGGTTTGGATAATACACCAGAGACCTCCTGGCCAGGACTGTGATGAGGAAGAGGAGAACAAGCCCCTGGCCCCGCGGGAGGCCGCCCTACTGTTGAATGGCTCCTGCGGCCCTGCCCTCATGGCCCCACTCATTCCCTCCTGTGCCAGCGGGACTGCAGAGGGCGCCCTGTGCTGTTGCGGGGCTGGTGATGCCTGATACCTGCAGGCGCAAGGGAGGCTGCAGTCCTGGTGGGGCAGGGCACAGTCCTGGCTGGGTGTCTCTGCTCTGCCTCACCAGGACCACAGCCTCCCTCTCCCCCCAAGGATCACAGGGAGCCCTCTGCAGTCCCACAGCCCTGGGAGTGAGCAGGACAGAGCAGAAACCCCCCGTCCCCCCAGGACAGGACAATGAGGAAGAGGAGGAGGACAAGCCACCAGCTGCTGGGGAAGCCTTCTTGCTGCTGAATGGCTCCTGCTCTGTCAACTCGCCGAACTCCCGATTATCTGAATAAAATCCATGTCCTCCATGCTACTCGTATAATCAGGCGTATAGTATAGTTCTACTGGTGCAACCCCTAGTGTGGGCACACTTATACCAATATAAAGATGCCTTACAGCAGCAGAACATATTCCCCTTCCTGAATGGGCATGGCTATCCCAGTATATAGCACCTTTAGACTGATATCAGTGCATCCACACTGGGGGAGCAGTATAGTTAAAGCAGTACAACTTTTGTGTTTAGAAAAGCCCTTACATAGACTTAATGGTGTATAACCCTCCCCCATCCGCCCCCTGTTGACTTCTCTTTACATTTTGTGGGCCAGATTTCCAAAAGGGCTCTCTCCCTTTATGGAAGGAATTTGCACCCCCACTTCTATGTCTGCAATTGCATTGCAAACACAAATCAAGTAGTTAGAGGGGCAAATGCTCAGACTGGTGCCTGCAATTCATTTTGCAGGTGCAAGACTGGTGCCGCATATTTGGTGGGTACAGAAAGAAAAGGCAGGCAGCAGCCTGGAGTAAACGTAGGTCTGTCTGCCTGTGTTAAATGGAGTTAGTTCTGACACACATGTGGTGGGGATGGTGAAGCCTGACTCTAGGCATAGTTACTAACTAGTATCAATGGGCCATCCCAGACATCATCTACCTTTGAAGAAAATAGTATTCCGACTCCTGGGATGATTGCCGGATAAGAAACCCAGGTAATCTGTGATGTCACTGAAGTTGCCTTAAAGCACAGCAGTCATGTCCGGTTAGAACACCATGAGAGATTCCTCTCTCGCTGCACAGATCATTCTCACTCAGGTTTGAGAGACATGTCTCTGTTAGTGACACTAGAGCAGTGGTTCCCAAACTGGGGTTCGTGAACCCCTGGGGGTTTGCAAAATGTTACAGGGGGTTCTCGGGAAAAAATTCCCTAATGGCGGACAGAGCTGTCCCTAGGGACACTGGGGCCAGCAGCCCGGAGCCCCTGGACTTCCAAGAGCTAAGCAGATCAAAGCAAGCATATCTATCACACTGAGATTTAAACTTCAAGACTCCTTATAAGAAATGCAAAGGGAGGTGGAAATTTTTTGCTGTTTTTAATTAAATAGGCAGCTAGTGTTGATCTTAAAATTATTATGAAGAACAAGTTTAAGATTTGTTGTAATGTGCGTTGTTTGCCTGGACTGTTCAAGACCTGAATGCTTGTGTAGGAGGAACTCTGAGTTGGCTTCTTAAATCCCTTCATGCTGTTTCACATCTGATACTCCTTGATGAAACCTACGAGCCTTTTATTATAACAGGCTTATTCAAAGTGATGAAAGTGTGATCTTGGGAGAGTGTTGCTGTTTTCATAATGTAATAAAAATACTGTCGTGATAAATAATAATTAATAATACATAGTGTGTAATCAGCATGTCCTAAAAACCAATTTTATATTTCCAAGCTCACTGCTTTTCTAATTTATACTCAGGTAAAGGAGAAAATCCCTGGAAATATTCATTTTTAGGAGGGGGTTTGCGAGACTTGACATTTTAGTGAAAGGGGTTCACGGGTTGTTAAAGTTTGGGAACCACTGCACTAGAAAAACAATTCTAAGATGCTTTAGTCTCTGGGTTGGCTGTACAGTGTCAGTGGGTAAGAGAAAAGTTACACTGTCTGCTCTGTCTTTCCAGAGGGCAAGAAGAGGTCGTTTGTAGCCCCGCCCACACCGTTCAGATTTTGGTGTCAAGACTTCATCCCAGCAGCCAGATTGACCCAAACCCAGGTCGCTGTGGTTGCAGCAGAAACGGGTGTTCTACCCCCAATTAAGCTAGGGAAGAACTGACTGACTTCAGTTGCAAAGGAGGATGAAGAATCTGGAACAAGATCCCTGCCCCCTTGCTCGTGCCCATTACGGTTTCTCTAGACAATGTGGGGAAATCCTGCCACGTATATTTTAAACCGTGCAGTGGCAACGTAAGCTTATTGCCAGCTTGTGACCGCTGTTGTAGTACGTCCCTTGCAAATGATGCTGTGTGGGTACAGTTACTCATGGGATCATGCATGATCCCCTCTGCGGGAGAGTCATTATAATGCTCCGGCAGGCCACGCTGTCGCTGCTTTTCCAAGTAGGTTTTTATCATTCAGAATTAAGCAATGGGGTTAGTCTGGGGTTAGCTTTGCACGTGGAGCCTGGGGCTGTCTCTCTCAGGCAGGTTCTGGCTACCCCTTGTGTGAAGGGATCTCTTAGGAGTGCTGGGATCCCCCAGGAAATGCTCAAATGGAGCAGTCACTGCAGTAGGGGAGGCAAGGAGGGTACAGTAAGGCTGGATCTTCAGACACAAATGTGCTCGGCGCTCCGGGCTGGCTCCAAGGCTCACTGAAGTCGATGGACAGACTCCCATTGATGTCAGTGGGCTTTGGATCAGGCCCTGAGAGTGCTGTAGAGTGCAATTCCCTGTACATGGATTTAAAAGCATTATTAAAGGTTAGCGGATCTCAGCCTCTCCTCTGTCTGTATTAGGGCCCCATATGGAATGCCCGGCTATCAGCATTGCCCATGGGAATGTCTGGCTCGGATTATCCCGGATGCGTGCTCTAAAGCAGTGAATGCCTTCCCAAGCTCTGGGGCAGTATCCCCTGCAGCACTGGTGCTTCAGGCCTTTGCAATTGGTACTCTAGGATCCCCTCTCCATCTTGGGATGAGTCTCTGTGCCGGGCCTGCCTTCCATTCAGTTGTGTGCCTTCCATAGAGCTTTGGCTGCTCACCACTGTGAGACAGGAGTATGAAGCAGGCCAAGCGCCATGGGGGTTAGAGTACATACAGTCAAATGGAAGCAATCATTTGCTGGTAGAGTATGACTCAGAGTCCCTTAACTTGGCACAGTTTCCCAGAAAAAGTTTGGGAATCTCTATATTAAAGTATAAATAAAAAACCAAAAAGTTAGAACAAGTAATAGGTATGGCCACCCCAAATCCTTCTACTTCTCCAGATGCAGCCTGCAAGGAGGGGAATGCTTCTTTCCAAGTTCAGGGGATGATTTCTTGATATATTTCTTGCTGGCCAGATTTTCAAAGGCCCAATATGCCTGTAGCCAACTCCTAATATGTGTATACATTAAGGTTTGTGCACACACAAGTGAGGGGTGCATCAAAAATGCTGCTCCTTCACCCAAATGTCACACATACTGCTCTGCTTTGTTTTAATTTGCCAGCTAATGCCAAGACATTGACTGTCTCAAACATTAGAAAAAACACTGTAGGGAACAATTCTGTACTGACCTTCAGGGAAAGGACTAGATGGCACCTAATACCATAAATTCTTCTCTCTGATTTGTACAGTTCTATTATTCACATACAATCAGCTCATTATATCCAGCTATCACCACAAATAAACAGCACATATTCAAATTGTCATCAGAACAGGAGTCTTCCTTATGATAGTTTTAATTCACCTTCCCTTCTCTGAAAATACTTCCCTCTGAAAGTAACAATGAAGTTCCTATCCAGCAGAAAGCATCTCTTTAGCATCGCTACATTCCGTCTACAATACCAGTGGCTTGGCATGTTTTTCAACCAGGCAAACAAGGAATTCACACACTGTTGATCCCATTCCGAAGCTCCGGAGGTGCCACCTAATATCCAAGCACAAAAACCTAAAGTCCATGGCCAAAACAAAGGCAGCAAAACAGCAAACGAACCGCAAAGCTGGGAAAGGGCCATCTTCAAATACAGAGGGGCTGTTCCAGCAGAAGCAGCCAAGGAAAGTTATTCTGCAGGCAGCCCGAGCTTTATTTTCTCACAGTGGTAAACTTTTAGGGTTATTCAAAACTGAAGTTTAAATGCCCTCTAATGGCCTCTATTTAAATCTGCAGAGGCAACACACTTCCTCATCCCATGGACAAATGTGAACTGCAACTAGAACGGAGCTGTGTTTTAGATTATGAATCCAGACAAGATCTGGCAATTTCAGTTTTGTATTTGTGAATTTGAAAATAAAAATGTGCTCATCTAGCTGTATAGATTGTATTAGTGCATCTCTTAAAGGGAGTGGGCCCTGTTCTGATCTTCACGAACATCAGTGGAGTTATACCTGATTTACACTAGGGTAAATGAGATCAGAATCAGGCCCAAACAGCTTGGATATGTCTGCAGTTCAGGAAGATTAAATTTGGATAAAAGAAACACAGGCAAAATAAAAACATTTAAAATTTCATAACATTTTGTCAGCTGTTCGCAGCCTCTCAACATTTCTTAAACACTCTTAAATCTTTCGATTACATTGGTTTCTATTTTAATTTGATGTATTTCTGTACACATGCATATGTACCAGCTGGGGTGTACATGGATGAATAGTATTATTATTATTTGTATTACTGTGGCACTTAAGAGTCCCAGCCATGAACCAGGACCCCATTGAGCTAGGCACTGGACAAACAGAACAAAAAGAGGGTGACGTGTGCATGTATCTGTATGTGTTGTACCTGTTGGACTGTGGCTACATCTTTAGGCATGCGCACGTATGATTGACTTGTGTGTATATGCATTAGTTTGTGCCTCTGTACATGAGGATGCGTACCACTTGGGCCGGGAGGGGGGGGTGTAGATAATTTAAATTACAGTATCATCGCACTCTCCCTCATTGTGTCAAGTTAACATTAATACACATTCCTTTAACCACTCTTCATCTTCCTGAGAAATTATGGGCTGAATTCTCCGTCCTTTACTCAGCACTTACTCAAGCTAAATCCCCACTGACTCCCTGACTACAGGATCTGGACTGATATTTTTCCACATTTTGGGCTGCATTCCCTAAATGTCATCATCATCTGATCTCCCTCCCTACCACACATACACACATGTGAACACAGCACCAAAATACACACCTGGGAGTGTAGAAACAAAAGTCTGAACAACAGATGGTACTTGTCTCTCCTGCAGACAGAGCACAGCTGCCAAAGGTGAAACTGACCTGTGGTTGGCTGAGAAGTGTGCAATGCTCACTGAATATGAATAATCCTAGTCAGACTCTTTGTTAACCAGCAGAGTACAGTGCATTTAAAGCCATGGAGTAAAGATCTTTGGAATGCTTTCTTTAAACACCATTATTATGTATATATGAAATGTAAGTACTCTTTGTTCATTAAGGTGACCCCTTTTGATAAAACATGTTGACAATTTTTCTCTATGTCCCTGTATATAGATAACTGGTGGGAAAAAGTCTGATGTTTTTCAGTCATCTGTACAGAAAAATGGAGCATAGCTCAGGCTGCACATGCAATAAGAACTTATAATTAATTCTCTTTGGTACCTGTATTAAATACTTATCAAATGTTGCTCAAATTCATCTCTTACACTGATAAAGAAGTCCACGACTCACAGTTTTTGAAAGGAAACCTGAAATTCTTATCTCAACTACAACTGACAATACACATCTTTGCTATCCTTTATTTTTTCTGCAAGATGCCAGTTCTCACTGATTAACTAAGCAGGAAACATCTAAATAATAAATGAATACATGCAAATGAACTGGAAGGATTGTTCTTTCCATAGACTGTAGCATAACCAACTCTTACAATTTAATTGTGAGGTTCACAATATTTGGTGTTTTTAAGAAAGCCCCTTGCTCACTGGACACGTGATTAGGTGAGAATCTCAGGTCTCATTTTTTAAAGAAGAGTAAGTTTCTAGTCCTCATGGTTGTGAAGAAAAGCTTGAAAAAGTCACCCTTAATGCTCAAAGCCAGAAGGCAAATCAAAACTCTAATGTATTTTTTTAAAAATTCCCTGATTTTTGTGCCAGTCTCAGAATGGGGCCTGGCTTATGATTTTTGAACGGTTGTGGTTGTTCACAGAATCCTAGAAGGGGGAAGCCAAACCAAACTAACAAAAAGTCCCCTTTAAGAATACACCCAAACCAACCCAGCTACCAGAGTTCCTAGTTCTCTTATTGTGTTGGGACTGAGGTAGGCTTTCTCCCTTTCCTTTGGGTTCTGGGTCAAGCAAGGAGCCACTTAACTCTCTTCATAATGCCCTTAGCTCAGAGCCACCAAAGTACAGTCAGAGAAACAAAGTATCTAGAAGCCAGGCTTATGACCTGACTGTCTACACCCTGTAATAACAACCATACCCCTCTCTCACTCAGCTTCCTTTTCCTGTTTATATAGGCCAGCCCCCAGGGTGGGGCAGGGTGCTCCTTGATTGCACCCATGCAATGTTGGCTGTAAGCTTCAGACCATTCCTTAAAGAGGTAGCACACCCTGCTACAGTTTGGCAGTACTTGGAATGGGCTGGCACTGACATGCTCCCTTTATACCCCACAGAGTTTGATAACTCATGGACCCGCTGGATTGCCAGTAAAGGGGGTCCATATGAATTTTAAAAAAGTGGGGAAACATGGACTGGCATATGTAGAGTGATGGTAGAAACCCTGGCTCTAAAAAATAATAATACAAGTAAAAAAGCAAGAATTCTGCAACTAATGTCTATGGCAGTGAGATGGCTTAAACAGCACGCCACCATACTGGCCGGACAGGTAATGGAAAAAACAGGGGAAGTAGAAGAGGCAACCCGGGCAGTCGAGCACTGGAAAGCCCAAGCTCTTTTAGCAGGGCAACAGGCAGTCCAGACTCACGATATGCTGGAGCAAATAAAGCAGGAAAATAAAAAATTGGAGACAGCTGTGGAAAACTTGCAGAAGCAAAAGGTGCCGTCCCCGGGTGTTCAACGGACTTCGAGTGCTGTTACAGTGCCTGAAGTGTGGGGACAGAAATGGAAACATGGGATAATTGGAAAGGATGCTGCAATGGGGACATGTGGAATGACCCAGTTGAACCATCCTCTCGTGACCCATGGGCAGGGGCTACAGCACCGCAACTGCCACCTTATGATGCAAACCAGGTTCTGGGTAAACCCTCCTCAAAACCTAGATCAATTCCAGTTAAAACAGGAGGAATGGGGGAAAATGGGAGAGAAAGCCCTATCGAAGACCCTGCCCCTAACACTCCAGGTATACCCCACTTTACCCTTGATGCTACCCCACACACGGATGGCCCCCCTGCATTGAAGTTATGGGATGCAGTGGAAACTGCAACGAAAAAATTAACTGATTGTTTAAGGGAGCCATGGCCCCGCAGTAATTATGCAGAAAGGGAAAGGAATCAGGCATCCAAAAGTACATATACCCCTCACGCACCTCGCGTGAGCAGCTTAACAGCCAGGCTTGACGCTTTAAAGATTAATGAAGTAACTGCGCTAGCTGGAGCTGTCGGACCCCCCCCCTTCTGAAAATTTTAATGAGTTTATGGCATGGCTCCATAAAGGCTCGCAGTTATTAAAGGCAGTAGGAATTGACATGTTACAGGAACCAATTTTGGTACAAACACTTTTGGGACCCCTGAACTGTCATACCCTTGGTTTTGATGACGATGTGGCGCAAATGCTTAAACGTGTGGCTCAGAAGCATTTTAAGTTATCCAGTGAGTTAGCTGCCCTTAAAGGAATTGCAAGAATGCCAGGGGACGCTCAGGCCAAGCTGGCTGACAGAATTCAAACATATACTAGATTAACAGCGGGCTTTACTAACCTGGAGGATTTGAAGCAACTTGTTCTGGAGGCGCTGCCTTCTGGTGTGTTAGAATGGATGAATGCTTGGTGCGAGAATGGAGGCAAAGAGGTACCTTGGGATGAATGGATTGCAAAAGTGGAGACTGCAGTTAAACAGAAAGAAGGAACTCCTGTCAATGAGCTGCGAACTCAGTTAGGACAGTGGAAAACAGAGGGTCCTGGATACTCTCCCGGTGGCCGTGGCCGGGGTTGGAGAGGTCGTGGAATGAACAGGGATAGAGGCGTTAATAGAGAGAGTGAATGGGTATCGCCTGGAGTTCTGAAGCAGGAAAACTTAAACCTTAAAGGGGAGATTGAGAGGCTGCAGGCACAGCTGCAGGCATGTATGATTGGTAAGGAGTCTCAACAGGAGAAAGATAAGACAGTGACAAAGGTAGCTAGGGCGACTGTCTTGGCGTCTGGATTGAATGACCCAATCGCTACTGATACAGTAGCATAGGACAGCCCCCTCTGCAACTCGGAATGCATTTTTCAGCAACCCATGACAATTGATGTCTGGGGGCGCCCCCACTTAAGCATCCGAGTCGGGGATGGGCTTGTAGATTTTCTACTGGACATGGGGGCTGGCATTCCCATAGTAAAAGATGACTTTGACGTATATCCAGTTGGGGATTCTGTGCAGATCCAGGGTATATCAGAAACTAACCAAACATATAATGTTAAAACCCTCCCTCTCCAGTTTGGTGTACATACCATTCAAGAGAAGTGCGCTATTGCAGAGAGAGAAAATCTAATTGGGGCAGAAACTATCAAACGATTGGGATTAATCCTAGATTTTCCAAATATGTGTATCAGACAAACTCTCACTGTAACGGAAGGCACAAATGATATTAACCTGATCCCCATGGGACTGGCTACACAGACGGTAAAAGCAATAAAGCCTAAACGGCCACCCCCCACGCCAAAAGGCTGGGAAGGCTGGTGGACTGAGATTCAAACCATCTGGGCAGCGGACTCCCTAGATACGGGGAAAATGCAGACTTCTGTTACACTGGAGCGAGACATACCCCCATTCATAAAACAATACCCGATATCCCAGGAAGCAAAGGAATCTTTAAGGCAAGTGATAACAGAATTGGAAAAACGAAACTTAATTAGAAGGTGTTCAGCGCCTAATGCGGCACCAATTTGGCCAGTTAAAAAACCTGATGGAACATAGAGGTTAACTATTGACTATCGGGGGCTAAACAGAACTGCCAAATGGGGAGCACCAGTAGTGGCGGCTTACCCAGAATTGTTGGAGGTAGTAACCCCTGACATGAAGTGGTTCTCAGTACTTGATTTGGCAAATGGCTTTTGGAGTTTACCTTTAGACCCAGAGTCTCAATACAGAAAATCTTTTGTATTCCAAGGTATGCAATACTGCTGGAATGTTTTGCCAATGGGGTACTGTGACGCACCCACAATCTTCCATACTGTAGTGAGAAATATGCTGGAGAAAGAGGGGTTGTTACAAACGGGAAGAATAGTTCAGTATGTAGATGACATTTTAATAGTCAGTAAAACAGAGCAGGAACACAAAGTGTTAATGCGGCAGTTGCTGACTAGCTGCCAAGCCTACGGCTTAAAGCTTAACCCCTCTAAGTCCCAGATTAGACAGCGAGAAGTGCAGTATCTTGGAATTCGGCTCAGTACTGGGGGAAGATCTGTGGATAAGGAAAGGGCGAAGTGTATTTTTAACCTCCCTATGCTGGTAGATACAAAATCTTTGCAGTCTTTTTTGGGGCTCACTAATTTTGCAGAGAATTTATGGTTGGGTATGCAGAGAAGGCAGGTCCCCTGTATGAGGTACTTAAAAGACCACAGTGGACCTGGACAGAGGAGGCAACAAATACATGGGAAAGTCTGAAAAAGGGGTTAATGGAGGCACCTACCTTGGCCGCCCCTAACAATGAATTCCCCTTTGGATTGTACCCTAGTGTTAAGAATTTCTGTATTGTTAGTATGCTTACACAGGATACTGGTGTTGGGGAAAGACCCGTTGCGTATTATAGCAGGACGTTAACAGGTCCAGAAAGCAAACTGGGAAGTTGTGAGCAGACTGCTCTTGCTGCTTACTGGACGCTACAAAAAGCCCAGGCAATTGTTGGAGCAAGGAAGGTGATTGTAAAAAGTCACCATGCACTGGGGAAACTACTCAGTCAGGAAAATCTGGCTAAAGGACATGTGAGAGTTGATACAGCCATTCAATAGGTCTTTGCTCTCATGTCCAAGAATGTTCAATTAGTCCCACTAAAAGAACCGGAAATATCTATATGGGGATTGACTATAAATGGTCAAGAACATGTTTGCGAACCCCAACGGGAATCTAAGGCACACCCTGTATTTAAAGCAGCCCCAATTGACCAGGTGATTGGAAAAACCATTTGGTTTGTGGACGGTAGTTCGTATTATACTGAAGGAAAACGAGTCACTGGCTTTCCAGGGATTTGTTTAACTGGGAACATGCAAGGTGGTGAGTCGTTCCAGTATCAATTGGCCAAAGGAGGAACACAGGCTGCAGAAGTGTCAGCGGTCTTGGATAGGATGAAGGACAAGCAATCCGAGTTTATAATAGGAACTAATTCTGATTATGTTTACAAGGGCACCACTATTTACCTCCCATGGTGGAATAGTATAGGTTTTACGGGAACCGATGGATCAGGCCTTAAACACAAAATCCTATGGCAGCAGATAGAAAGATTGGCGAAGCAGTATAAAAAGATCCGGATGGTTAAAATAAAAGCCCTTAAAAGAAAGGGTCCTTTACAGTGGGGAAATGAACAAGCAGATAAATTGGCTAAGGAGGCAGCCCTCACTGGCATACTATGGGAGCCGATGCCCGTGGCAGTAACCACCCGCGCACAGGCAAAGCAGGAACAGGAAAGTGAGGAAAACAACAAAAAGAGCTTCAGTTTTTACAGGAACTGCAGGCAAAAGATAACTCAATACAGCAATGGATAATAGAATGCCCCTCACCGTGGCAGGGGGTTCAGCTGAAAAAAAAATGGAGGCCTGCTCCTGGCTAAACCAGACGACGAATGGGTCCTGGTAATCCCTCAGCAGATGCAGTACCTCCTTTTAGGATGGATACATGGTTCACTTGTGGGGGGGGGGAGGCACCCAAAACAGGAAGAGGCACTGGAAAAGCTTAGAAAACTGGGGTGGTGATCTGGAATGAAAGAGGATTTAAATCTGCATATTCATGGCTGTTTGACATGTGCTAAGCAGGACCCTGCTAGAAGGAAAAGACGAGGAGAGTTAATGCATCAAGCATTAAAGGGACCCCTCCAACGCTTATAGGCGGACTTTGTAGGGCCCTTGCCTATCACCCCTATAAAAAATAGATTCTTGTTTGTAATTGTGGATAGCTTTAGTAAGTGGGTGGAAGCATTTCCGACCAGAAAAGAGAATAGCTGGGCTGCAGCAAAAGTATTAATAACGGAAATTTTTCCACGATGGGGACTTCCACATAGTATGGATTCTGATAATGGCCCCGCTTTTATCGGACAGGTATACCGAAGTATGGGTAACTGGGCCGGTATTCCCCTACCGTTACACATCCCCTACCACCCTCAAGCAGGGGGACAGGTGGAAAGGATGAATAAATCTCTAAAAATTGAACTGTCTAAAGTATGTAATGAACTGGGAACAAATTGGGACATGGTACTCCCATGGGTTCTAATGAGGATCCGAGGCCGCCCAAACCGCGTGACAGGATTCAGTCCCTATGAAATACTGTTTGGAAGACCTATGCCTGGTTGGGAAAACTTGTTGTACCCTCCAGATTGGGAAACAATTACAGCACTGGCAACTACCACCTGGATGAACAGCTTTAAATATTGGTTGGGCTCAGTTCAAGGAGCAGCTGCTGCACAGCAGGCTGCAGAACAGCAAAAAATGAATCAGGCTCTTGATGAACATAGTGATATCAAACAATGGAAAATCGGAGACCAGGTGATGGCTAAAATTGAACCAGTTCCCAAGAAAAAATTTCCAAAGGGAGAATGGTTCGGGCCTTGGCCCATTTTAGATAAATTAGGGCCCTCTCTGTACTTGGTTAACATAAACAAACAGCCTCTATGGAAGCATGCCATGCAATTGAAGGAATATAAGGGTTAAACATGCATGTTACATGTCTGTGCTTGCTTTACAGAAAAACACACAGGATAAGTGAATAAGGTAAGCACCATGGAAACCTTCCAATTAAATAATGGAAGTTTTACAAGCTTTAATCTTAGAGCTCCATTTGCACCCTGCTTAGTATTGTATGTTGCTTGTATGTCAATTAAAACGATTTGAAGTGTCCAGACCTTACCCTGTCAGACAAATGAGTGCAAAAGGACAATTTACTTGGGGTATTGGTAATATGATCACCATCTGGTGGAATGACAAGGACACTTACCTGGGTGGTTTTCTTGGTATGCTGCCGTCTTTGTCCAAGGAGGCTTCTATTTGAATAGAATACTACCAAGGTTTAATGACCCTTCATTTCTAGCTCATTGTTAGTATTGTGTCACTACGCTTTGGATTTTTCACACCTAGATGGAGGTAAAAAGACAGCAGAGAGGCAGGAAAGTCTAACAATCAAAATGGAGTTTGCAGTGTGATAAAGATACATGCAGAGAGTTCATATCCCAAACTGGGATTCATAAATTGGACACAGATTCCCCAAAACATCAGGTGGTGTTTCTGTGATACCCAATGAAGCTGCTTCTTCAGGGAGGATGCTGTGAGATGTGGCATGACCACTACCAGTGTGTTCTGCTGGGCTCTGAAGCCCTGTCTGTTTTTCACTATTTCCTTCCTCTGCCCTTCATTTGGTAACTAACTTGGATTTTCTGAGATCCCTTCTCCCTATCCTACCAATGTGTAACTCCTCACCAAGGACTCTGCTTCTACTCAAGTTTCTGACCTCTCCTTTCTTGTTCCCAGATGGATCATCCTGGTAAATGTTTCTGGAACTCTGGTCTTGTCTATGGTACAGAAATTACTCATTGATGACAATGGGTGTTCAGCTCTGGCCGGCTGGCCGGCCTGCCTCTCTCACGCTTTCATTTTTATACTGCTACCCATCACCCTAGTATTTCAGCACCTTCCAAAAAACATAAGAACGGCCGTACCGGGTCAGACCAAAGGTCCATCTAGCCCAGTATCCTGTCTACCGACAGTGGCCAATACCAGGTACCCCAGAGGGAGTGAACCTAACAGGCAATGATCAAGTGAGCTCTCTCCTGCTATCCATCTCCACCCTCTGACAAACAGAGGCTAGGGACACCATTCCTTACCCATGTAAAATCATTAGTGATAGTGAAGTCCCTAGTGGACTATATGTAGTTTCTGGCACTTCTCCCTTTCTGGGGTCAAGAACTGTTGGGGTAGGATGATCTTTTGTCTTCTCTCCCCCCCCCCCCCCCCCGGTCAGTGCTCCAGAAAGCTTTAAACATTTCTGGGCTATGTCACGCTATGATAGTGCAGTCTTGGCATTGCTTTGAGACAAGGGCACTTGAGATTGAATACCGGGAAACCTTCCCTGATGGGGAAATCTTACTGGCTGGTGGCATAGACTACCAGGTGACGTGGTGACTCAAGTCATTTAAAACTGGACTGGACAAAACAATGGGAAATAGACTGTAGGGAACAACCCTGCCCTGGCCCATAGAGGGGACGGACTGGTTGGGACCTAATGAGGCATCTCCATCTCAAACGTCTCTGGTTGTATGAGATGCTGATATGAAGGTCTAATTTAGAATAACCCATTGGTCAGACTCCAATTCCTGCCCCCTCAGTGCTGCCAGGTGAGCGTTCGCACCTGAAATAGCTTCATGCTGTGTAGCTCCCTGGTGCTCTGATCAAAAATATCTCAGTGGGGAGGAGGCGGGGGCTGGCACTGAATAACAGAGACAATTTATATTCAGCTACTGTGAGCTCCCTCTGCCTCCTTGAATTCTTAATTCAAACCCCAAAATGAACTGGAGCAGCTTGGCATCCCCCAAACCCATCCCATGCTGGGTGATCCTTGGGTGCAGTGGTTGCAGTGGGCAGCATTTAGCGGGCTATGACCCACCCCACCGCAAGCAGCATAGCTCAGCTGGAGACTGCAGCCTGCATGTCACTAGTATGGATCATTTTTGGTGCCAATCATTGCCATGAACAGAGCCGGCACTAGCCAGAAGCAGACTAAGCAATTGTTTAGGGCCCTAAGCAGCTCGCTTTTTTAGTATGGGGGAGGGCAAAATATTTCTCCTTAGGACCCCCAATGGGCTAGCACCGCCTCTGGCAAGAGTCAGAGTGAGAGACGAGCCGGACTCGGGGGGTGGAAGGAAATGGGGGGGGGGGGGGGGGGGGGGGGCTGTCTGTGCAGCTTGCAAAGCTCTTTGGGCTGGGAGGGGGGCGCAGCAGCTCCACTCCTGCCCCGGCTAACGGGGGGTCCCTCCTGGATTACCCCGTCTGCCAGTCTCCGGTGCAGCGCCCCTATCTGCCAGTGCCGCTTTGGCGACGTCTGTCCTGGGCTGCTCCCACTCCCGAGTCCCAGGTCCCCCCGTGCAGCACCGACCCCTCTCCCCGGCCTCCCCACGCGGCGCCCCGTCCCCGCCCTCCTCTCCCCGGGTCACCTCCCCACGCCGGCTACCCGTTCCCACTGCGGGCCCCACCCCGCCTCTCCCCGGCCCGCTCCGCTCCGCCTGCGCTCAGCCGCCGGCACGGCGGAGCCGCGCGGCAGCTTCGGACTGAGTCACCCCGGATCGACACGCGGCGGTGGCCGAGTCTCTGCGCCTGAGGCTGGGTAAAATCTGCGGGGAGCCGAGCGGATATCGGGGGGAGCCGCGCAGAGGCCGGGGGATCCCCCCGGGGACCCGGAGTTTCCCCCTTAGGGTAGGGACTGAGGTAGCCGCTCCTGCCCTTCCCCGAAGAAGGGTTCTGGGGAGTCCCCTCGTCCCCCCTCAGGGACCTGGCATCCCCAGCTCCCCCTCCCCCATAGGGTTCTGGGGAGCCCCACCTGCCCTGCCCCCCTTAAGGACCTGGCATCCCCACCTCCCCCATAGGGTTCTGGGGAGCCCCCCTGGCCCCCCTCATGGCCCTGGCATCCTCACCTCACCCTTCCCCTATAGGGTTCTGGGGATCCCTCCTACAGCCCCAATTGCAAGAGGATATTTTCCTGCATCCCTCTTAAGGACTCAAGGATTCCCTTCTGCACCACCCTTAAGACGTGGGAGATTCCCCCTTGCACTGACCCCTCATGCATCTTCCCTAAGGACTCACTTGTTCCCTTGCTGCGACAACCCCCCATCTGCTTCCCCTAGAACCTTCCGCAGTAAACGGCACCCATGAAGGTGGAGGAAGTCGTCTTGGTTTCTGACACCACCAACTTCAACTTCAGCACCGCCACCACTATCCTGTGCCCGGTTAACCGGATTTTCACCCATCGCTTCCTGCCGGCCGTGTACCTCATCGTGTCCCTGCTGGGGCTGCTGGGGAATGGGCTGGGCCTGTGGAATCTCTGTGCCAGGTCCCGGAGGAACAGCTGGAACACCCTCAGCGTGCTGATGTGCAACCTAGGGGTGGCAGACCTACTCTATGTGATCACGTTGCCCTTTCTGGTGACCTACTATCTCCAGGGGGGCGTGTGGCTCTTTGGGAAAGGCTGCTGCAGGCTGACACGGGCCCTCTTCCACCTCAATCTCTATGCCAGCATTGGCTTCCTGACCTGCATCAGCATCCACCGCTACCTGGGCATCGTGTACCCACTGAAGATGCTGGGTAGGTGCCAGACCCTGGGCCCCCCCTTCTTCATCAGTGCCTTGGTCTGGGCATGGGTCATCATCCAGGTGGGTCCTGATTTTGGCTTCAGCAAAACGGATAGCACTGGTACACAGTGTCATGATACAACAGGACATGAGAACCTGGGCACCTATCGGCCCTACGTCCTGGCTGTAACTATGACTGGCTTTGTCATCCCCTTCCTCATAATCATTGGCTGCTACTGCCATGTGGTGGTGGTCCTCTGGAGGAATGAAAATGTGGACCCAAACCTCAAGAGAAGGAGCATCAAACTGGTAGTGTTAGTGATGGTCCTGTTCTCTGTCTGCTTCCTCCCATATCACATCTTCAGGAACCTTAACTTGCTGTCCCGAAGCTGGCAACTCCAGGGGTCCTGCACCCAGACTTCAAAAAACATCTATGTCTCCTATCAGGTGACCCGGGGCCTGGCCAGCTTCAACAGTGCCCTGAACCCTCTGCTGTACCTAATGACCAGTGAGGACTGCGTGTCACGTATGAGGACCATCAGTCAAAGGGCTGGCCAGTTTCTGGGGTCTCTCGGGGAGAGGAGAACCCAGCGCCAATCAGATCAGAAGAAAACGAGCATCATTCTCTGTGAAGAATTTGAAGAGGCATGTGATGAACTCTGAATTGGTTGGTTAAAAAAAGAAGAGCATAGTCTGACTAGGTATATGGCAACTTACTTGTGTGTGGTGCCCCATTCCCTGCCCCTCCAGCTGTCTGTTTTGCCTTTTTAGAGTGCAAGTACATTGGGGCCTGGACTGAGCCTCCCTCTCTGTTTGTGCAGCAGCTAGCCCAATGTGGGAGTTACTAAAAACTATTACTAAAAAAGTGGGTACCAGCATTATAGGGCCTGGGCCCAGGGCCGGCTCCAGGCACCAGCCGAGCAAGCTGGTGCTTGGGGCGGCAGCTTGTAGCAGGCGGCATTCCCCCCAATCCTAGGGCGGCACGGCCTCTTTTTTGTTGTTGTTGTTTGTTGTTGTTGTTCCGCTCCGGCCGCCCTGTAGCGGGCAGCGGCATGGAGGACGAGAGCGCCCTGCAGCAAGCCCGGCAGGGCAGCCCGCGTCCTTCCCTCCCCGCCGACCGGAGTGGTGCGGAGCCCTCCCGGCAGGCGGCGTGGCGGGAGGGGCCGCGTGGCAGCGCCCCGCTGAAGCCCTGGCCGCCCCCCTTCTCTCTCTCCCCCCGCTCCCTCCCCCTCCCCCCGCTAGCCGGGGCACATCTGCAGGGCAGGGAGTCCCCTTGCACCCTGGCTCCGGCCGCGCCGCAGGATTTTTTTGCTTTGCTGTTCTGGCCGCCGCGGGTTTTTTTTTTTTGCTTGGGGCGGGCAGAAAGCCAGAGCCGGCCCTGCCTGGGACAACCTGCCAAGCCCAGTTTTGTACTATATAAAAATGATGTGTGTGTGTGTATATATCTGTATATATTCTGCTGATCCTGAAATATTTGTCAGTTTCTCCCCAAAACAGAGGGTAAAACATTGTTACCTTTTATACTGGCCCATCAAGCTAACAACTCCCCCATGCATTTAAGAACGCAGGTATCCCTGCTGCAAGAACATGTGCCCTACGTCCCACCACTCTACTCAGCCGATGTGCTTCATCCTGTGAGCAGGCAGGGATTTGAAATACATTCGCTCCCTTCACCTAGGAAAGGGCATATTACTACTTACTTACCTACCTCAGAGGGGTGTCGTGAGGACTGACTGTGGCTTGTAAAGGGTTTTGAGGATGAAAAGGTCTATAGAAGCTCTGAGCAGTACAGTTATATCTCTTATTAAGTAATACGACAGCTCCTGGGTTAGTTGGTGATGGCTATATGGGTGGCAGCATGCCCCAGGCTCAGTCACAGTAGGTTATATATCTTACTGGGCAGACATGCCTTAGGTCTTCTCCGTCTCTCCTCCAAGATTGTGCAGCTGCTGACAGCAAACTTGCCCTTTAAAGTTTCAGGAGGCTGGTGCTCTATTAGGATAATGACTGCAGAATTCTGAACGATGCCTGGAATGATGCAGAAGCTGATTACAGTGGGGAATTTTTCACAATCTGTAGGCATATGATTGCATTTTACAATTACTATCGTGCACCGGTCCTACACCTAAATTTTCAAAAAAGTAGGTATTCAATTGCATGCCTAATTTGAGTGTGCATGTGATGTGATTGCATTCATCGTCATAGTCATTATACATGAAAACGATCCATTATGTGAGCAAGTGGTAATTTGCAATAGCAATTGCCACACTAGCACGTTCAATCATGGTAACTGCATACAGAATTTTTCTGGAAATTTTGGCCCTAAAATATTTGAAAATGTGGAAGAGATTAAAAAAATAAAGTAGACAAAGAAATGTGCATGCAAAATAAGCACACAGTTACATGCCCAATCTGTGTGCACAATCTTAATAACTGTATGTTTGTAAACTAGTCACACATTTTGTTGGTACTGTCACATGCTTAAACTTGATGAAGACCTGTCCCAATATTGCATTAAATAGATGGGCATTAAATGTAACATGCCGATGATGCTGATATTTAGGAAGAGAAGACTTAAGCCCACTGCAGTACAATGCAAGCAGGAAAAAGCCAAAGAGCTGATAGCAAAAATCGTATTTTCATTGTCTCCAAAGTGGATAGATTGTTATTGCTGGCAGCAGGTGTCCTCTGCATAGTGCAGAAGCTATAGCCACAAACTGGTATTTTACCTTCTTCTCCTCTCTGTCTTTTCCAGTTCAGATGGCTTGAATATTTCAGCAATTGTTAGAACATTAAAGGACATTCAGCAGTAGGTTTTTTCAATTCTGAAGAGAGCTTTAAACAATAAGAATGATCCAGATTTGTGCAGCTGCCGAAGTGAGAGAAACTTTGCTATTTGGAAAAATGCCTGATATTTATCACATTCAGCTGCTGTAGAGTTCAGATCCTCCTTTGATATACACCAAAGAAACCATGGCTAGTTTACATACTGAGTTAATATATCATGTTAAAGAGCAAATAAATACTTAGTGCTTCCAGTGATGAGTTGTTTGGTTTCTTTAAAACTTACAAGAACACAAGCCAGATGGCCTGAGGGATAGAGTTGGAAGCCTGCCTTGCCATGACACAGGAGAAGTGACAGGTTTTGGCTCTGGGATTGGCATTGAATGCAGGAGCTGCTGCTTACCCAGCTACCTGGCAAGATCAAGAGTGGCAAGACTCCAGCCATTGAGAGGGGGAGCAATGATACTCTTGCTGGTGGATGGACTAGAGGCACGATCCCACAAGATGCTTAGCACTCTGTCCCTTATCCAGCAAAGCATTTAAGCGTATGCTATATTTTAAGATGATAAGTAGTCCCATTGAAGGCAAAAGTCATATTAGATCATCCTGATTTGTGAGCCTTGGATGACCTAATACGTCTTTTCCACCTCTAATGTCAATGAAGTGGGAAGGCCCAGGGGATCGCAGGACCTGCCCTGGACTAGCCTTTTGTCAGCTTGCAGAGTCCTCAGAGGGGCATATCTTCATGGCACTACACTGTTTCCCTCTAATGCTGATTTCACAGAATAAGTACCCACAGTGCCCTGGCCTGTGAGAGCTCTCAGTCGGCATAACTCTCCAGCACAGGTTTCAGATCCTAGATTCAAAGGCAATCCAGTTGGAAGGGATCCACTGGGTCAACTTGTCCTACCACTTGTCAGCCAAACAGGTCCCAGTGCTATCCTTTCCATCTCAGCTTGCAGATGCACTTCAGAATAATGCTTGTTTTCTGTACAGCCGTGTCACCCCCCAACCACACTCTTGTTTAAAAAAAAAATTCTGTTGTTACTTCCACATCCCACCTGTCTCCCTGTTTGCAATTCTGCTTGGTAATAGGTTGATTTTGCTTTGTACATTCTTGGTAGATGAATCATGTTCTTCTGAAAAAGGGAGAGTTGCGTAGGAGGCAACAGTGAAACCCTTCCTCCATCCCTTTGAAAAGCCTTTGGAGACGCCACTGCACAACCTACCCTTTTCCAGTAAAGCCCAGTGATAACTCCTCAGTCATTTTTAATGAATGATTAACTGATCTGAGTCCAAAGTCAGTTTATAGCACATTCTCATCGGCTATGGAGACAAGAAACCCACTATCTCTCTACCGCTGCTTGTTATTGGGCAACTGGAAGAATGGCAAAGGTCTTTACATACTTATGGTTCATCTGTTGCTAGACTTGCTTCATAAGCAAAGGTTTTAGTGAACTAAGCATCCAAACTTTCTCTTGTGGTTTGGCAGGCCGTGCTCATGGGATTTGCATAGAGTTTATATTTGCAGGGCTATAAAGAGACTTCTATATCTCAAGGGTGAAATTCATTCCAGTGTGGATGATCCACACAAAGTCTCATGCACCACTTAAGTACACATAAGTCCCACGTTAAGAACTTGAGGCCTCTCAGGGTATGTCTACACTGCAATAAAAGACCCTGAGCAGCAAGTCTCAGAGCCCAGGTCAATTGACTCAGGCTCTGACACTCAGGCTGCGGGGCTAAAAATTGCTATGTAGACAGTCCCACTTGGGCTGGAGCCCGGGGTCTGAAACCCTGCAAGGGAGAAGGGTCTCAGAGCCCAGACTGTGCCTGAATGTCTACACTGCTACCTTTAGCTGTGCAGCTTGAGCCCCATGAGCCTGAGTCAATTGACCTGGGCTCAGACTTGGAGCTGCGGGTTTTTCTTTGCAGCATAGACATACCCAAAGACCTGCACAGACTTCAGTGGCTTTTGGATCAAGTCCTTAAAAGGGTTTAAGTGATGCACTGGGCATAGTGCTGGCCTTGATCACGGGTGAATTTCACTCCAAAGTGTGTGATTTTGGTGCTGCTTGTGTATATTCATGCAAGGTGGTTGAAATTCACCACTGTGAAGAAGGCCCACACAGGCCTATGGGACATAAGTGATGCACAGACTTTGTGCTGCACAGGATGAATTTCACCCTGGGCGCAAAATGCATTCTCACTAGCCACTGTATATTTAAAGCCCATTCGAACAATGGAGAGCAAAATAAAACAAAAGTTATAGAAAAAGAATCTGAGAATAAAATGAAGATTTTGTAAGAAACCAGCAAAAATACAGGAAATTCAAAATGACCGTGTTTGCTGAGCCCTGCTCCTACTGTTTCAACCCGTTTGAAGAGGATTAAAGCCATGAGTGAGTCAGGCTTAACTGCGTTTCTTGACTTTTATCACTTTGTGCCACTCTTGAGTTAATCCTTAGGGAGTTTGTTTCCTCTGAACTGCATAAGAAAGTCCCCTCCATGCATAGAGCCAAACACTCTCTATTGACTATATACATGCCTTTGGCCCACCAGCCTGCCTTGCTAACCTTCATTGCCGTGTAAACAAGCGGTAAAACCTATTGTAAAGCCTGCACCAGAACTCATTATACAGTGAGAAGGCAAAAGTGCAGGATAATCCTTTGTAAGTTCAATACTTGTTGATTTGTTTGCTCTTTCCTGAATAGCTCAAGAGCCGTTGCAGTTAATCTTTAATGTGTGTTGTGTCTTCCAGGCAATCTTTATCCCCCGAATGCCCTAAAGGTCTAGGGCCAGTTTCTTTAGGCAGGTTGCAACAGAAGGGGTCAGCTCCCTGATTTCCTACCAGCCCCAGTCCTAGCCCTGAGTGCAGGTTAGAATGGGCTTTGACTTCAGTGGTGTTTGGATAGGGCCCTAAATTCAGAATGAAGTAGGGTGACCAGATGTCCCGATTTTATAGGGACAGTCCCGATTTTTGGGTCTTTTTCTTATATAGGTTCCTATTACCCCCCCACCCCCTGTCCCTATTTTTCACATTTGCTGTCTGGTCACCCTAGAATGAATCTACTTTGACCCAAGTCCCTTCCTTTCTGTTGAAGGTGCCTTTTAATTCTTGGTTTCCCTTTACGTAACCTCACCATTTGGCATGATGTGAAATTGTTTTGCGGGCAGCGACTAAGGGTCTGCTGTGCAGAAGTGCTGAGAACCCACAACTCCAGCGAAAGCTAATGGGAGTGAGGGACACTCAGACTTTCTGGAAATCAGGCACTGATTGTGGATTTTGATTGACTTGTCTATGAAGGGGTTTTAATCCACAGCGAGTTGACGTGCATTAGTTAACGCACAATATGCCAGCCGTACTAATGGCATACACACAGGACAGCTATGCCCTCTTTCAGTTCATATTGTTGTGTAGACAGGCTGGTATCCTGTGGTCCTTGCAGTGTGTACTCTGGGATGTCTCTCGCTGCGCATTGTGGGGTGCTTAGTGGAGCCAGAGAGAAGCCTGTGGAATTCTGGGACATGGAGTCAAATTCCAAAAAACCACGATTCCACTGTCTCTGTCCTATGTTTCCTCTCTTTCTCGGTGGGATAGTGCCATTTTCAAATTGCTGTCGTGGACCCAACAATGTTCCGTGCCACTATGCTGGCAACTGCGCATATGCAGAGGCTGCTTGAGCTGTATTTCCGCTCTTGAAGCCAGGTGGCTTCAGGTTTGGACTTCGCCAGCCACACCACCGCGCAGATGACGTGGCTGCAGGAGCAGTTCCTCCAGCAGCGGTGGTGGCAGCGGAGGAGGTAGGGCTAGGAAGAAGAGGATGACACTGAGCAACTGCTACTACTGGAGCTATTCATGGAGCAGCTTCACACAGGGCTGGTCTACACTGAAAAATTACACTGGCATAGCTACAACTCCCCTGGGTGTGAAAAATCCACATCCTTGAGAAATGTTGTTAAGATGACCTAGCTCCCGCTGGAGACAGTGCGGGGGCGATGGAAGAATTCTTACCGCTTCTCAGGGAGGTGGATTAAGTTTCCTTCCCATCGCTGTAGTAAAGTGTCTACACTCAAGCGCTGCACCTGTAGTGTTTTAAGTGTAGACATAGCCACTGTGCAGCTTCTGGGAAACCAGCATGAATTAGCATGAAAGCATCATTCTGCAGATCTGGGATGACCTCCAGTGGCAAGAGAATTTCAAGATGACAAAGGCAACCTTTTTTGAGATCTGCGCTGAACTCGCCCCAGAGATTCAGTGGCAGCTTACCAACATGCGGTGCCCCATATCCGTTGAGAAGCACTCGCCATTGCCAAATGTTACCAGTCCATAGCCAACCAGGGGAGATTGACTCTGTTGGTCATGCAGAGCTGTGCCACCATGCATAAGGTATTGTTGCCTCAGATTATAAAGCCTGGTAATGATCAGGAGATTACTGATGGCTTTGCATGCATGGGGTACCCAAACGGGATTGGGGCAATTGATGGGACCCATGTGCCTATCATTTGCCTCCCGCACCAGGACTCAGGGTTTATAAACAGAAAAGGGGTATTTCTCAATGATGCTCAAAGGGCTGCTTGACCACCATGGCAGGTTTACAAACGTAAATGCAGGGTAGTCTGGGAAGGTCCATGATGCTAGGGTCTGTTGGAATTCAGCTCTGTGTAACATAATGAATAAAGGACAGTTTGTCTCCCCCGCAAGATCACTATGGACTTTAATGGTGTGGCAATTGTGTTGGTTAGCCCAGGAGAACCTCTGCTTGTTTGGTTAATGAAGCCACTTGGACAGAAGGGAGGAACTGTTTAACTATCGCTTCTGTAGCTGCAGAATGACAGTGGAGTGTGCACTTGGCCATCTGAAAGGAAGGTGCTGCTGCTTTTGGAATAGCTTAGAGGCTTCAGAAAAAAAACCCTTGCCTAAGGTTATAGCTGCATGTTGTATTTTGCACAATATTTGTACAGCTTTGCTATCCGTAAGGAAAACGTCTTTTCCTGTAAGAATGTGTGTCACAGGGCATTTATACTTCGTCAGGGAGCTGTAGACTTAGTACCTTTATGGGCAAGCAGTGGCTAGGTCTACACTACAGCGGGGTTCCGACCTAAGATACGCAACTAAGATACGTGAATACCGTAGCTGAAGTTGCGTATTTTAGGTCGGCTTACCTGGCGGTGAGGACGGGGGAAAGCCGACCGCTGCCGCGCTGCCGCCGACTCCGCTGCCGCCTCTTGCCGAGGTGGATTTCCGGAGTCGACGGCAGAGCGATCAGGGATCGATTTTACCACGTCCTCACGAGACGCGGTAAGTCGATCCCCGATAGACCGATTGCTACCCGCCGGATCGGCGGGTAGTGAAGACATACCCAGTAGTGTCTACCTTATGTAAACAGAGAATAGTGATGTGATGGAGGGGTATAAACCCTGCCCTGCGAGGGAAGGGGCTGGCAGGGCTTTGTGTGCTAAGGTAGCCCTGGCCCTCCAACCCTGCCAGTCACGCGTGGTAGGGAGGAAGGCTCTAAAAGGAGGAAGCTGCAGTCAGCCTGGGGGAAGCCCTGAGCGGGAATGGCTCCTGAAGCAGCAGAAGGAACTCCCATGCCTCAGACCCCTCAGCTCTGCAAAGAGTCCAGCGAACCCCAAGAGCAAGCCCGGCAGGGAAGAGACTGATTTGGCTACCCAGCAGGGATGGCTACAACTGTTTTTTGCTGCCCCAAGCACGGCAGTCAGGCGGCCTTCGGCGGCACGCTGGTCACGCGGATTTGGCGGTGTTTCTGCAGGTGATCTGCCAGTCCCGTGCCTTCGGCGTACCCGCCGCTGAATTGCCGCCGAAGCCGTGGGACCGGCGGACGTCCCACAGGCATGCTGCCGAAAGCCGCCTGCCTGCCACCCTCACAGCGACCGGCAGGCTGCCCCCCGCGGCTTGCCGAACCAGGCACGCGCTTGCTGTGCTGGTGCCTGGAGCCGCCCCTGCTACCCGGGCATCCCTGCAGGAAGGTGATGCCACTGACCTTTTATCTTTTGGCTGACTCTGGGAGGGGCTTATTCTCTGCTGAGTTTGAACCCATAAACAAAGTAAGAAAGCACCCAAGGGCCGGGCCCACTGCAAGGACCAAGAAGCTTGGGCCTGGACAGGGCTGTCCCTGTGGTGGTAACTGGGCATGGCAAGGGGCCCTGCCCCTGCTAGAGTGGCGCCCCGGAAAGACTCTTTTACAGGTATCCAAGCTTCTTTCCACGTACCCAGTGTCTCAATGAAGCAACATTTTGCAATTGAATGTTGCTGTTATTCAGGAATGCTGTGGGGGGGCAGCAGTGTAGTCAGTGGAAAACAGAATTTACCCATTTCTCATTCGGGGAACATGGAGGTTGGTTTAGATTAGTTTCCCCACTTCTTTAATTACCATTTCACCACTGGCAGGAGGGGAGGCAAGATGGGGTAGAGGCTGCGGATGCCATTTTGAACTAGCAAACAGGATTGGTGGGCGGGGGGGGGGGGGATTCCCTGGGGAGGACAGATGCGGGGGGGGGAAAGGAAAATAGGAAGCTGGGAATGTGCCCTCAGTGACACGGGCTGGTAAACAGACAATGGTCAGGGCTTGAGCAGAAGCCAGTTGCCTGGCCAGAGCTGACACCATTTTGAAAACGGACAGTATGGGCCACGGAAGGGAGAAGGGAGGCAGGGCTGGAGACTCAGACAGGCTAATAGTTCACACCTCCCCCAAAATGGTTGTGGGGCACCTGGAATAGAAGCTAGTTTAATAATAAATTGTAAAGAGAGATGTTTACATGTCCAGCTTCCCTCCACAGGGTTTGCCTCCTCAGTCCTGGCCTGGGTTTCTGGCTGGGAATCGGGATCGCTTCCTACATGGCTGGAATTGGGGGAAAGAGATCCTGGCTTTCTGGGGAAAGCTCTTCACTGGCCTCCTTGTGTGGGAGGGATGGGTGTCGGTAACAGTGTCTTTAATCAAAATCCTATCCAGCTCCTCCAAAAATGGACAGGTTATAGGTGCATGACTGCACTGTTTCCTGGCGTCCCTGGTTTTAATGTAAGTCCTTCTGAGCTGTCTGCTCTTTATCTGGAACTGGTCGGCGTTGCAGTTGTAGCCCCTCACACGCAGACAGCTGCTTATCAATGTCCACAAAAAGATCTTTAGTGCAGTGCCTGGCCCCAAGAGCTTGCTGCACTGATGTTTCTCTCCAGATGGTGAGGAGATCTGGGGTTTCTGCGTGGCTCCAGGCAGCTGCTCAAGACATGTTGTAAGGCTTCTGGAGTAACATCGCAGCAGTGCTGATATATTCTAACCCAGGAGCAAATGGGCAAACTCTGACCCCATGCCAGTTTTTAAATGGGGGAGGGGACATCTGGTCAACTTGATCCTAGAGCACTGGAGGGAACACAGGTAGACAAGTCAGTAACAGACACCTGCAAAGCAGTGTAGGATAGCAGTTGGAGGACTGACAAAGTAACGCAGCAGCATCGCATGCACACAATACGTCACACTAACTCAATTTGCAGCAAACTTAGTACACTTTGAAAGTGGACTCCAGAGTTTGCAGTAAATGTGGAGTTACTGTGCTCTAATGAATTGCGTCATGTGTACACAGGCATTTTCATATCGGACTAACGTGAATTAATATGGATTACCCCCCCCCCGTATAGATGAACCTTAAATTACACGTGAAGGGACCAAACCATCTTTCAGTGAAGTCAATGAGAGTTTTATTGGAAACAAGAGCAGCCCTGGAATTTTGTGGCATTACTTTCCTGGCTCATTTAAATAAATATCTCTCACTCTACGATTTGTTGCAAGTGTAATTAAAACTCATTGCATCTGATCAGAAATTCTAAACTGACAGGCTAATAAAGCCAGTCCTGCAAAATTAATGTGGATGCTCACATACGCATGCACAGTTGGTTCCCCTTGAAATGAAAACTGGCTTTAAAAGAAAGCACCCCCCCCCAAACTCCAATGTTTTGGTTGGCATGCAAAACAACCTACAAGAATCAACTATCACTAATTCCAGAATATTAGCAACAGGCTAAATACACATGACTCAAACAAATGCTGGGGTTTTTTTTTGTACAAACAGCACAAATTTATAAAAACAGACAGCAGGGTGGCTATGGAAACACAAAGTCCTTTAAAGCATGACCCGTTTAGACGTCAAAACAAGGCACTGTGATTACCACAGACGGTCAAAAAATGCAAACACTGAATGAAAGGGTGGAACAGTGAATGCAGCATGAACTACCGAGACTCCTCGCCTTTCAACTGAACTATCGCCGAAGTGCATTTAATAGTTGTTGGCTACATAGATGGGAGTCTATTGAAAAGTGTGAGTAGGAGAGATCTGGACCCAAAAGGCAAAGTCCATGGCATAGAACACAGGGTCTCCAGCTGAAATCTAGTGCTGACAAAGTTCCCCACCCCACTTCAGAAAGTTTGGCTACAAAATGTGTCCAGTAAATCCTCATTCGATAAACAAAAGCGGGCTGGCTGCCCTGGACTGTACTAGCTGGCCTTATAAATGTCTCCATGTCAGAGACTTCCAGTGCTCTGGGAAAGAGTTGGATGTGGTTTTTAAACAAGTGCTCGTGCTGATGGAGACATTCCTGCAGGACTTAAATGGTGCTAAGGGTCAAAATACCCCATCTAGCCAAAGTTTCCCTGTGTGACTGTAATGGCAGATGGACTCCCTTACATGGTAATGTAGTGTCTTCCACTTCAGTCAGTCACCCACTGTAGAGAGTTGCCATTTAGATAAGAGGAGGCCCAAATTCTGACTAAGATAGAAGAAGACGGAGTCGAAGGAAGATCCATGTGGTAAAGGAAGATGACTACAAGTAGAAAATTACATGATTCACCTATCGTTACTGACTATTAAGAGCCATCACGTGATATGTGAGCTGTGGTCCATGTTGTGGAGGTGATGAGGGATGGAAAATCACCCACATGTTCTGAGGTAAAAGCAGATTAACACAATATGAGGACGGCACCACGCAGATACAGTCTGGAGGGAAATGACGGCTGAGATATGAAATGAGGCTGTTCTGAGGGGGAGGAATTACTCCACGGCTTGGAGACTGTGAGAGCAGGAACACAAGCCAGAAAGGTAAGCTTGAAGCTGGTTATCAGGCAACGATTCTGATTGGTGAGGTCAGTGTGGCAGCTGCAGAACCCCCTCATGCAGGAGCGCCGCCAGCTTTTCCGCCGCCCTAGGCGGCGGAAGGTCCCGCCCCGAAATGCCGCCCCCCCACAGAGGCGGCGGAAGGTCCCGCCGTGGAAATACCGCCGCGGTCGCTGCCCCCCAAATTGCAGCGCCCTAAGCGACTGCCTACGTCGTCTAATGGGTTGCGCCGGCCCTGCCCTCATGTGATGGGAAGTCGTGGAGCCTCCATCACTAATGGTGTCAGGGGAGATCTGGATATGACCCCAGAGCAGTCAGCCTTTGGCCCAACCCTAGGACATTTTTACGTGGAGGTGAAAGAGCCAAAAGCAGCTTTAGAGCTGCACACTGGGATGAGAGCAGAGGAGATGCCGTGCAGAGGGGCTGTGCACTTCGCCTGCGCCATGGAGAGGATCGCCATGTCCATGACAATGGGTCGGCCAGTGGTTCCACATGGGCACAACTATACTGCAGTGCCCATTGCTACCTACACACAGCTGGGCTGCACCCTGCTGACCAGATGCCTTGGACTTTGCTCTCAGTTTGGGGGTTGAGGAGTCCTGTTCTGTTAGGTTTACCACAAGATTTACCACAAGCAAAGCCCTTGTCCTCGGGCTTTGTCTGAGGAATTACTGTTGGGTCTCTTGTGCAGGCAGATGCATTAGATCACCCAAGTGTGGCCCCCCCATTCCTGCAAAAAAGGGCCAAATTTTGAAAGGAACAGATGAATCTACAAAAACTCCTGGGTACCCACAAAGAGCCGCATTCACTGACACAATGGCTGTGTGTGTAGTTTTGCAAATGCATCTGTTGCACCCACTGGTCTGGAAGAAAGCCTGGAGAGTAAACCCTTGTTGGTGTAAAGGTGCAGAGACTGTCTCTTATAGTAAACCAACACCTGGAGAAATGAAGACTAGTAGTGTATTGTTAACGCTGCATCCAGCTGTCGTGGTCAAAGACACCCACGCAGTGATTTTAGTTCAAAGACTCAAGCCTGAGGCCAGTTTATTGACATACATACCAGTGTACTCGGGGTGTCAGTCTTCAGACTGCACCCCAGTGCACTGGTATGTATGTAAATTGAGGTTTCTGATCTCGATAAAAACAAGAAGTACGCCAAGCTCCTATGCTTTGCCTTTTAAGCTTTCTACTTTGTCTTAGTCAGCTTTGTGGCAATCGCCCTTTGGGGAGTGGTTCCCCCAGAGGGTGCAGGGCCGGCTGCTGAGGAACCCCGGGAAAGTGGACCCGTAGGGGACGGAATCCACTCCCTGGAACCTACTACGGGCGGGGTAAGGGACCGAGAATAGCGGAGACCCCCGCTGCGAGCGTAGGGCTAGGTACAGGGCACCCTGGAACCTACTGCGGGTGGGGCAAGGGACTGGGAAAACCGGAGACCCCCATTGCGCACGTAGGGCAAGGTACAGGGAATCTCGGAGCAGCCGAAGGGGTCGGCAAGCCTCAACCACCAGCAATAGGCTAAGTGGAGGAAGTGAGATCCGCCGCCCGGGGATTGGCAGGACTCCCACCAGCAATAGGCTGTGTGGACTGGTGAGGACTGTCATAGCAAGATCCCAAATTAGGTATGGTGGGAACTGATTGTGGGTCGTAACGGGGTCCCCATCCTTTTCTACCCGTTAAGTGACGATTGCGTCCCTCCTTGCTCGGAGAGTGGGGAGGCCCCGGGAAACCGCCCACGTACTCCTAGGTAGTAGAGTACCCATCCCGTTCTCTTGAAGGTGGGCCGGTGCTCTCTGCTGGGGGAGGGGTGTACGGGGACTAAGCCTTTCCTAACCTTCTGTGTGGTTGGCCTATGACCGAAACCCTTCCCCAAATCTTCCTCTGGAGCATGGACTCAGGTATGGAGTGAGCTCCAGCCCCTGGAAATCGTTTGCCAAAACCTGGGGCAACTGGGCATCCTACCCCGTTCCTCTCAGAGGCGGATTGGTAACTCGTTGCCGGACAGGGTGCATGCGAGGACCTCCCTTTGTAAATCCTCCCCAGTGGCGTGCATGTTGGGGGATTGGCCTCACCGGAGTTATAGAGGCTAGGAAAATTGCTCTCGCCTGGAAAGGAGACTAAGGCTTATTGCAGTGTTTTAGTATTGTTGTGTTGTTTAATCACTCTTTATGTATAATAGCAATTGCTTTGTTAAATAATTAATCCTTTCCTACAAGGGGGGTTAGCCAAAAAGCCCACCCTCCTTGCTGAATTGATAGTAAAACAATGCCTGTGCCCATGAAAAAAAGGATTGGGCCCAAACGGGCAGGCAACCGCAGTTTAAGGAAGTTAAAAGAAAGAAAGTAAAAAGTTAACTCTGTAATTACTGGTGGGAATTAAGCAGTGAAACTATAAATAAATGTTAAAAGAAAAATTCTTGGTTTCTTTGCAGCCATTCCTTTGGGAGTGTCTGTAAATAATCCAGGCAAAAGGTTATATAGGTAAAATCATTTGACTATGAAAAAGTTAGTTAAATTTGTTAAAAAAAAACACTCCTGGTGTGTATAATTTTTTGTTTCATAAGTTTAAGGTAAATTAATGTTGTTTTGGGGTTATAGAAAAAAAATACTTTTGCCAAACAAAGTAAACTAGTGTTGTTTAGTTTTGGTATTTAGCATTTAATCCTTAAAGTAACTTAATGCTTTATAAGATATAAATTGTTTTAAATAAAGACCAAAGTTGTGGCTACAGCAGGGTAGTCAAAGCCAGGAGAATGGAAAATTTTAAATCTGTTTTGGTAACAAATAGCAAATAAAAGCGAATATCAACTAAAAAGCCACAAATTGTTCTTGAAGTGTTGCTGGGTACACCTTATACCCTGATCACCTTTGGCGCTCCCTGGACGGTTGCGCCTCAGGTGCTCTGACCCTATTTGCTCGCGTGCATCACCGGATGACTGTGCACCGTTAATTGCTGCAGTTAAGTAAAACTTTTCCTTTGTGGCCCAGCACTATTGCCAGCAACATAATGATTAGGCAGGCAGCACTTTTCCCTCTTTGGAAACTTTTTCTAGATATTTGGATTAATTTTATTCAAATGTTTAAATGTTATAATTGTAAGTATGTGTTAGTTTTAGTAATGTATTTTCTTGTAAAAAGGGCAAATGCAGGATCTTGGGCAGAGGTTTTGCAACAGTTTTTGCATTGGTAGAATATGTCATGCGGGGGCTGTTGTAGAGCTTTTGCTTAAGGATTGTGTGTCACAATCTGGCATATCTGAACTGAATATAAAAGAGCTATGTGCAGCTTCACAGATCCAGTATGGCCAAATGCCCTTTAAAGGCCACTCCCAATCAAAAGACCAGATTCAGCCCTCATAAAAAATTTTACCAGAGCACCCAATGCAACTACTGGCAGTGCCCTGCTGGCCCTGGCTCAAATAAACAGTCGTTTAATAAATTACACAATAGTCAGGCACTAACAAAATGTGTTAGGTCTTTTTATATATAGCAGTCCTACCACTCACTGAAACCAGAAGACTGGGTCTACATAAAGGTCCATCAGCAAAGAACTGCCCTGGCCCCATGCTAAGGGACTCTTGTCCGCTGACAAATCCATTAAGCCTTTGGATCTTGCTAAGAAAACAACTTCTCCACCTGAGGCCATAATAAAGCCTCCAACCAAGCAAGGTGATTGTGCTGGTAACCCCTCCCTTGCAGCCTCATTGCCGGACAGCTAAGTGAACTAAGACTACGAAATCTTGAAGAATAGCTTGCGGAAGCTAGCCAAAACTACCTGAAAATGAAACTTTTAATATTCCTCAGCCTCTCCTCCTTAACGAACTTGGGGTGGGGAGGGAAAAAGTAATATTTTTCTAAATCTTGGCCAATCAGTAGCCTCCAATTTAGCCTGTACATAATTGCCTCATAGCCCATTGTCACAATCCCCACTCCCCAGCTACTCCCCCTCATATCTTCTCCAATTCCCATACAAATCTGTCTGGCCGTAGCCTCAAAAAAAATTCAAGTCTCGGAACAACAAATGTGGTATAGCACACCCTACCGACAGAATTGTTGTTTCCAATGGTGGATTGTGCTAAATGCTACTATGGGAATGATCACCTTCTCACTCCCCCTCTCTGCTTTCCAAATAACTACCCAGTACCCTAATTGTTCTCAGGGAGCGGCCATTCGACTGGCCCAGCTTGTGCAGTGGGAAAGTTTTTTATCGGGGAAAAGGAGGCTTGGTGGAAGGGGCCTTACATGGCCTAACTGGAGCAGCCGCTATTTGGACAATAGACAAAGCCCAAGATCATAAAGAATGCCTCGGAAATTTGGAAAGGGCATCAGGCCTCCTTACTGAGGCAGGGCTAACCAACACCTATACCAATATAAAAGCCCTCCACGCCCTGTCAGGACTGGGAACCACAACCCAAACCCTCCTACAAAAATTAATAAACACCCTTGCCCTAGTGGGAAAGAACACTGGCTGGGATTCAGCTTGTAGCCAAATGCAGGATTTCTTTAACGGTCTCTTAGCAGAAATGCGAGGCGATGTCCTAGGTCAGCGATGGCCCAAAACCCTTACCACTACTGTGGGAGTGCCACCCGAGCTGTGGAAGTGGAGACATACGTGGACATTGTCACAATGGAGCTGTGACTCCGTCTCATGTACCTTCCAAGCTTCGGGGCCTATTAATGGCACCTGGGCTCCAGTGCAATTGCTTGTGTCTGGGCCATGGGCAAACTGTCTATGGGACTGGGTCATCAATCGGCAGGTATGGGAAATCAAACCACCCCACGGACCTAGCCGTTTCATCACCACTCCCCATAATTTTGCTGCACAACATATTTGGGTGGGAATCAGATCCTTGTGGTCCTTGGAACCCCCACAGTTGTCCTGCCTCCGCAGGCTGCATCCCGGGGAAATACTCAATGTCTTAAATATGGCCTGTTGGGAAGGGGAAACAATAGGGAAAGACCCAGAAGGAAAATTGTTATTTAATAAAAAGGATGGGTGCGCCTTGCCATCCAGTCCCCAACTCCCTCTTCCTTTCCACCTTAATTTAACCACTGCCCAAGGTAGCCGTTTCATCACCTGGCCTGGTATGCCCCAAATCTATGTGTCCCTTCACCCAGTCATCCCCCTTACTTTTGATTGGACTTCCCTCATCTCTAACCGTTTCTTAAACTTAACCTCTCTATTCTCCCTCCTCTCTAACATGTCTTACCTTCAAACCCAAATCCATGTAATAGAAATCGAATATAATAAAACAGCCAAAGCATTTCAGGCCGTTTCCCACAACATTGCCTGTTTTATCTCTAAAAGAAATCACCCAACTCACACCCAGCCTCCTCACTTCCTCAGTCTTAAAAATTCTGCTTGGTATTGTCCTTGCAATCTGTTGCAGGTTGTTAATTGCCGTCCTCTGTTGCTTATGTAAAATATGTCGTTTGCCCCAGTTGCAGCCTCAACCACCACCCAAAGTCCTATTCTTTTCCATTAGATGTCACCAATCCTACACTCTATTGTCCCACAGACCCGGAAATTAACCACCTTAGTACTACTTCTGAATCCGAATACTGTCCTATGGCCTCTTTGCTAAACAGGAATAGTGATGCTTGTATGGCATCAGAGGAGGGAAATTGTGGGGAAATAGAGCAGGGGGGCCTTCTTTTTAATAGCCAGAGCTGTGAATCTGAAGGCCCCGAAATAAACCCATCAACAGAGATCTGTTATGCTGACTGCCCTTACACAGAGCAGTACTGCCTAAGCCTGAACTAGACTAAACTGCACAATTCCCTGCCAAACTCGGTCAAGAGTCATGACCAGAGGAGGGGGGGGGGCAAGGAGGGAAAGAATAAAAAGCCCCAGCAGCAGCACTAATGAAATATGTTCATGGCTGATGAAATATAATAACCACTTGTGTGAAGCAATAGGTAACTTTAGCTAAATGCAATTTCTTAACTCATGCAGCTTCTCCTTTGGGTGATCTGTGACCCACTCCGTGATTCCAGCTATCTGCAAAAATAGCCAATCATAGATCCTCTTTAGGCGTCCCATGGAAACCCCCCCCCAATCTTTAACCAAAAGACCCCGGAAAATAACACGTGTCTTGAGAAATGTACCCAAACTGGTGCCAAGTACCACCCCTGGGGAAAACCACCAAGCACCCCTCTACCCAAATAAACACCCACTTCTCGGAAATTAATGAGGAAGGTACCAGGGGGGAAGGGGGGGAGCTGACCCCAACCCCAATTTCTTAACTCATGCCGTATTGTTTGTACTTTGCTTGCGGTTTAATGAAATAAAAACCCGCCTGCGAGCGGTCCTCGGGGTGTCAGTCTTCGGACTGCACCCCAGTGCACTGGTATGTATGTCAATAAACTGGCCTCAGGCTTGAGTCTTTGAACTAAAATCACTGCGTGGGTGTCTTTGACCAAGACACAGCTAACCGTTCACCTGGAGTTGTCCAGGTGCCCGTTTCTCAGATTCTGGGAAAGAAGGGAGGCAGTTGAGCAATATCCTTTCTTATGTGATTCTCTGGTCTTTCTTCCAAACCTCGCAAGGTGCTCTGACATTCTGAGGCTAAGTGTCATTGACATGCACATACCAGTGATCTTATCACAATGGTGTCAGACCCTGGCGGGCAGAACATGGGGCCAAGGTGCTGGGATTCCTGCAGATGTCAGCTCACAGCTATACAAGATTCAAGAGAGTTTGGTTTTATGTTGTGTCTTTCCTAACACGCCATTTGAGAGATCGCATTAAAAAAATACGATCAGTGTATGATCCACTCCAGTCAGTAATTAAAGGTCACAACATCCTGTAATTTAAATTAGAGGGGCATTTATTTTTTCATCACTATTATTTCATCCTTCAAAGTACCTCTCTGACATATGTACACGGCAGGATAGAGCCAACCTTATTTATAAAAATGTAGGCCAGTTTGTTATAAAATATTTGGTGCATAAGCAATTACAACAAGTTGCATGGGTAAATGTAGTAAATATACATAGAGAGTGGGTAGCATGGGTGAATATTTGAGGTCTAAAGGTTTTGAAAATCTGTCTCTTTGTTTATGTGACGCCAAATGCCTAGGCATCTAGGAACCCAACAGTTTGTTAAAAACAACAGCCAATCATTTAAGGCAAGTCAGATCTTATTTAACTCAGATCCAGGACACCCCCCCCCACACACCCATTGTGCTTTCATTATTATTCGCATCTATAAGCCATAGAGCTGTAAATACATGATAGCGTATAATGTAGTGTGAAGGAGTGAGTGAGGTGGCCCTTAGCTGAACTCACGGAGATCGGAGATCGTACAAACAGCAAGGCAGCTCTCCCTTAGCTCAAATGGTAGAGATGTGTGTTGTGTAAGCAGAAGGAACCAGGTTGTAATGTGTGAAATTTACACTGTAATAATGCCTGTTGTTTGCAAACATGGATTCATTACAACAAGGCCCTACCCCCGAGAGCACAATCTTTTCATTATAATACAGAGCAAAGGAAGAATGGGGCATAACCCACAGAGCCAGGATGCTCCCTGGAATAGATGGGGCTTGAGGAGTTTGTGGAAGGAGGCTTCCAAGCTAAGCAATAGCTGAAAATGAAACGAGCTCTTTGAGGACCCATTAAGAACAAAACCACCTCACGCTGTCTCCTAAAGGCTGCTGGACTCTCACTCTGGTGGGTTTTCAAAGGGAGCAATGTTGCACAGATTGCATCCCAAATGGCCAGATATTGGAAGCTGACAGCAAAAGCACATCAGGAAATCTGAGTTGTTGCAGTGGGCATGTTATTTATGACATGGGAAATGAAATACCAAGGTCAGGTTTTCCAAGGTGGTTGCAAAGAAGTATACTGTATGTCCCCAAGAAAATTGCATACCCACCGTGGGTAATGCACACTCCGAAGGGTGCAAGTACTCATTTCTCATGCACAAAGGAGTCGACAGATGCAGTGTCTGGGTGACTGGGTGTCAGGCTCTCTTTCTGTGTAAGACTTTGGGCCTGTCCCTATAAATGTCTCGATTCATTCTTTTTTCAAAGCAGATGCGCTAGCATGGAAAATACAGGAATGACAAATAATTCCTGATACTTTTGAGCAGGTTTCCATGCAAAATTCTTTACTGGCTTTTCTGAAGCCAGGGAGAAAAGTGTGCCTTGCACCCCTACCCAGGAAACGGCTGGGTCATTTCCAGCGCTAGGAAGCGAACTTTGTGTGAAACAGCGCAGGCCAGAGCCCTCCTTGTTGTTCGCTTTCTGCTCTTGATACCATGTGGATTTCTTTGGGTGGTTATTGCGAGAGGTCAAACCCTGATTGTGAAGCTCGGGCAGAAGACTACGTGCGATGAAAGGAGTGTGTTACTGAAAAGCTGCACCACACACTAGGCACAGCTTCCTCTGACTACAGTGCTACTGTGCAGCCAGGAGCTGGATGCAGATTAACGCTGCCCCACTGCCGAGTTTCCTATGTGTCTGCTATGCAGCTGTGCGCCACAATCAATGGAATGTTAGCACGTGCCTGGTAAATCCAACACCACGGCAGCTGCATTCTTTCTGAACATGCCTTGAACAGTCAGCAGCAGCTGCATTCCCCTTCTGCTTGGATGTACATGGAATGATAAGCACCACAGCAGATGTGTTCAGCCTGGATATAGTGATATCTGTCTCCTCATTGAGGGCCTGCTCCTGCACCACTGAAGGCAGGAGGGCCCAGCTCCTCAAAGATATTTAGGGGCCTCGCTCCCATTGATTTCAAATACCTCAATACCTTTAAGGATCTGGGTCAAGGAGCTTTGCCACTGATTTCAGTGAGCACAAATTGGGTGCAGGTTTTTTGTTGGTGCTGAAAAGAATTAGAGAAACTTACTCTAATAAATAACTCATGAGCATGATTAAGAGACCCAACTGGGCAACATACCCCTACTGGTGTAATGTGATATTGCATCAAGTAAAATGTGTGCGCAAGTGTAATGCCTCTGCAAACAGACTAGATAAGAAAAGGGGACAGACGCACTACAAATTAGCACAATAGGTGCATCCTACTGGGATGTTCCTGGAACATTCACCTGCAAGCTGGTGCCTTTAGCTTTTGTATAGTGGGGCCAGGGGCATTCATAAGCACAGCAGCATGTTTCACCTGAATATACCTGGAGTATATCAAATACCTATTCATCTTTTGGAAATTCCTGGGTTAGTACATCATTACTCACACAAAGCAGGAATGTCAATTACATCACTACAGATTATTATAATAATGCGATGCTGTAGGAGTAAGACAGGTTTCAGAGTAGCAGCCGTGTTAGTCTGTATCCGCAAAAAGAACAGGAGTACTTGTGGCACCTTAGAGACTAACAAATTTATTAGAGCATAAGCTTTTGTGGGCTACAACCCACTTCTTCGGATGCATATAGCTATATGCCCACGAAAGCTTATGCTCTAATAAATTTGTTAGTCTCTAAGGTGCCACAAATACTCCTGTTTTTTTTGTAGGAGTAAAAAAACCATCAGGCAGATAAATTCAAAAGCATCATGCAGAACAGAGTCACTGGGATCCACAGCATCAGGCATGAAGTAAAGGAAAATGTTTTACTGGGCAAAAATATTTCTTTTGGGGAAACCTATGTTTAAATCGGCTAGAATAGCTGGTAGGGGAAGCTCAAACCATATGTAGCAAGGATGTATTCCATTGTCATTACATTAATTGTAGGAGCCAAGTACCGTGGTATTTTGATACCTCAGCTGTGCATTATTACCACAGACATGCCTTAATTTAATCATTAGTAATCAAGCAGCATCACTTTTACCTCTTCACAGCATCTTTGCTCCTGAAGAACCCAGACTAACTTTACAGAATGTACACAACCCAAAATGCAGCCAACTCTGGGGTGGTGTGTGAAATCAGGAGATATTCTTTTTTGGTCCCTGTCATATGACACGGGTGAGGGTTACGCAGGGGTCAGCCCCCACTGACTCCAGCGGTTAGTGTTACAGAGGTTGGAAACTAATGGGGTGGGGGGGGGCAAAGCAAACTACACACCAACAGGGAGAATGGAAACTTTGGCCAGGCACCCCAAAACAAAAGGTTTATTAAAAGTGCCCGATGGAATAATTAAAGTTTAAGCGGCACAGGACCTCAACTCATCCATCCAAGAGACTCACACATTGTAATATGAGCAGTACTTTTTTTTACTTAGAGCTAACTGTAAAACGGTTTTAACACCCTCCTCACTCCATGCCAAAATAAAGCCCTTTCACAGGTTACACACGTCTGAGCACTCCCTGGAGTACAGACGAGGCTTCCTGCTGAATGCGTCTAATTCCAGGAAAGTACGTTTGCCTAATTCCTGGCAGCACCAACAAATGGGTTGAATCACTGACAACACCCACATCAAGGGGTAAGTCCTGGCAAGGCAATCCTAACCACTCCATGGTCAGGGCAGTGCCCTGAGATTGCAGGTGTGGTAGGACTTTAATAATGAACATATGGTTGTTAACTGATGAGCATGATTCATGGACTCAACAGGGTAACATGGGGAAATGTCCCCCTACTGGTGAAATGTGGTATTGCATTAAGCAAAGTTTGCAGAGGCAGTACGCTTTTGCTCAAATGTACTAGCTAAGAAAAGGGGTCAGTCAGACCAATAAGAAACAGTATAGGCAGGGCAGACACTGTGAAAAGTGAAAGCAGAAATTATGCTGGAGGCATTACAATCTAATTTATTTAGCCTTTTAGAATATGAGTGAAGATCAAGAAGATCAGTCCTTCTATGTTGTGCTGGACAAAGGACTAGCAACTGTCATTACCTGTTTCTGGCCCAGAAGTTTGATACACTATCCTGAACAAGAGCTCTGAGTATCTCAGAAGTGTGTCTCTTTCCCCAATAGAAGTTGATCCAGTACAAGATATTACCTCACCCACCTTGTCTCTGTAATATAAGAACTAAGTTACTATAATTATTATTATTATATTAATTCTAATTTTTAAAGGTGCAATATGACCAAATATTGGCACAAGGTTTTTAAAAAATAAAGTTCTTAATGAAACCAAATTATTTTCACCTAATGATACAGGAGAATTATGGTGCAGAGGCTTGTATATCCCTGGCCTCTAAGGCCTGATCCAAACCCCTTGAAGTCTCCCATTGACCAGTGTGCTTTAGGTGGAGGCTGGATCTGCACATGCCTAACAGTTCTCGCTTTTAGCTGAGCGAGTGGCAATGCCCCTTTAGGCTAGTGCTTTTGAAGCCAAAGGAGTTGAGTCTGCAGAGTGATATTGTAGTGAGTCTTAGTGATAGGCCAGCCTCCAAAGAATCAGACATACAGAGATGGCTTGGGGGGAACCTTGTCCTCCCTCTGTGTCCCTCCAAAACTATTCAATTCTTAGCCACTACTGCTGCCAACAAGAAAGCAAATTGGTGCACAGCCTAATTAGTATTTTCTGCAGAGGCTGGTTGGTTTAGAAAACTTAAATCCTTAAAATTAATTGCATTTCCCCAACATACGCTCTGAATTGTGGCTGTATTTATTGCTGATACTGAGCACTCGAAAATTTAGTCTATAAAAGGCAGAGCTAAATCAACACAAAAGCCAGTACAACACTACTGTCAGCTGTTATTAGGTAAAAATAGTTTGCTTTAGTTAAGAATGTTATTTAGAAGAAAAAGAAAAAAATCCCAGCATTCTGGGTTCGCATGTTTGTTGCATTAGCACCGTGTCAGTAAGCTGTTTGGGCCAGGGATCATCTTTTTGTTCCATGTTTGTACAGCACCGAGCACAATGGTTTCTTGGTCCATAACTGGGGCTCCTAGGTGCTATTACAATACAAAATAGAGCAATTATTAATTATTATTAAGACTCCCACTGAAGGGAAAACATCCAAAGGTTCAGAGAGAGGCTGGTTTTGAGAGGCATCTAAAAGGTTTCAATACTTAGCAGAATCTTCTCTGAACCTCTTGGGTCTGCAGACTCGGCCTGGTAACCTCACAAAAGTAGGTTCTGTCATGAGATTCCCTGCATTCCTGATGGAGCTGCCCAAAAGAGCATCCTCTCTTCACTTATTGCCATTCCCTTTTGCTGCAGGAGGGACAGAACCTCCTGGAAATGAAAAATCATGGAGAAAAGTCAAGTTAACTAAGTGTTCACGAACCTCAAATTAGGTTCACGCTTCAGTTCTTATTTGGCTGAGCTGCTTTGCCTTTCCCTAATTAGGCCTCATCTTGTTTTATCCCCTAAGATTGAGTCACATATTTTGTGAGTTTTGCAGATAGGAGCAACTAGGACATCAGGAGCCGCAGCCTGTGTGGACATTTGCTGTGTCAGAGGAACACGGCTGAAAGGAAAGGATCAGGACTGGAATGCGGCATAGTCACACTTGTACACAAAGGATTTGGCCTATAAAAATATGAACACTCCTTTAAACACCTTTAATTTACAAAGCAGAGAGGATGTGTCTGATTCCTCTCAATTCATCATTCAGGAGAAGAGCCTGGAGTAAAAGAGTTGGGAAAATATTTTCATGCAAAGCAAGACCAAAAGATTTTGCTATATTTTGCGGGGAAGGTGGGTGGGTGGGTGGGGAGCTGCTTTTACCAATACATAGAAAAAGTTGCATATGTTTTGCTGATTTGTTTTTATTCTCTTCTATCCTAAGCAAAAACCACATTCTTACCATGCTCAGAGCTAATGGGAGAGTATTCATGTGGGTAAGTTTTATAGCTGAAACTTATCTAGGAAATTAATTGTGATCAGAGGAACTCTATGTGTTATGTTGGAGACTGAATGTTCAGACTGGGCTTCATAGCATTAATAATGGAAACAGATGAGAAAAACAGATATTATCAAAGGGGTACTGGTCCCTAACTAGGGCTCCTTAGTGCTATGGTAATAAATAATAATAATAATAATAATACTAGAAGACCGTCAACACTGAAATAAGATAGAACTGAAGAGACTCCATAAGGGATCTGCCCGAGAAAAAGTAGTTACCTCCTTAATGTGACAATATTCATATGCCTTAGTCTGTGGCTTCAGGTAGCGTCAGAGAGCAGAAAAGTAACAAGGCCCTGTTGATAACCCATTAGATGTTCTTGAGGTCATTTCATTTGTATCTAGCTATTTTCAGAATCAATGGTGTCAGTCACTGAAAGCTGTCAGCTTTGGAAACCAAAGCTATGCACACAAGAATGTCTCTGTTACTATCCTATTGGACGCCCAGGGAATTATACCCATTAAATCACCAGCAGCACACAGAACTATATGCAATATTCAGCCTCAACCCAGAAACGATGACTGACTTTTTACTGACCTTGTACACTGCCAGCTTATAAGGAGGGAATGTGAAGCTGCTGTTGACCTGAGGCAGGAACCAGTTATTCCATTGTGTCCGCACTTCAGAGAGTTCGCAATGACTGAAATCCTGACGCTGCTGTGTTCTCAGAGAGTGACTGGAAAGCAAATTGATGACACTGGCTTTCTGCTTCGCTGAGCTTCCAGTTCCATTCCATTAACTCAGGGGTGGGACGGGGGTTAATTTCACAGTTTCATCACTTCTAATTCTGCTAACTGGGGCCATATATTAACATCTGGTGAGGGGATGTCAGAGAAAAGCTGAGTAAGGGCTTCTTTGTCTCCCAAGTTGCTAACAGGCCATTCTGACAAAGGCAGTGAGGGCGTATGGTCATTACAAGAGGGAAGAGACCCTTCTGCAATGATGCTACACCAAATGAGGAGGGCAGCAATTAAAATAACACCAGCGTTAAGCTGCCAAAGAAAACCTTCCCCCTCTCCTCATCACTGTAAAAGAAAACAAGGCATCTCTAGAATGTTTGTGCCATTAGTGAAGGAAACGGTGTTGCTCTAATGCAGCTAAAATCTGGTACAAGGAGAAGAGAAATATGGCCACATTCTCTGCTGGTATAAATAGGCGTAGATCCTTTGATTTCATTATTGCAATAATAATATTATTTGTATTACAGTAGCATCCATGATTGGAGTCCCATTGTGCTAGGCCCTGTATGGACACATAGTGAGAGGTGGTCCCTTCCCTGAAGAACATACAGTGTCTAAGTAGACAAGATGGACAATGGGTGGGAGGGGAAACAGAAGCACAGAAAGGTGAAGTGACTTGTCCAAGGGCACACAGCAGGATAATGGCAGAATTACAACTCGGGCCTCTTGACTCTCAATCCCTTATCCACTAGATCAGTGGTTCTCAAAGCTGGTCCGCCACTTGTTCAGGGAAAGCCCCTGGCGGGCCGGGACGGTTTGTTTACCTGCCGCGTCCGCAGGTTCGGCCGATCGCGGCTCCCTCGGCCTGCGCTGCTTCCCGCAGCCCCCATTGTCCTGGAGTGGTGAACCGTGGCCAGTGGGAGCCGCGATTGTCCGAACCTGCGGACACGGCAGGTAAACAAACCAGCCCGGCCCGCCAGGGGCTTTCCCTGAACAAGCGGCGGACCGGCTTTGCGAACCACTGCACTAGATCACACTGCCAGACTTCAAACCATTTACACCAGCAGAAAACTGGTCTGATTGTAGGCTGTGTGACCCTCTGAGACAACGCATGCCTAGAAGACTGTGCGTTACAGTTTCAGTGAGAAGGAAAGCATAACAAAAGAGGCGACACTTGGCGAGCTGTACTGTAGCTAAGCAGAAAGCCGTAATGACTTCAAATGATTCCTGTGGCTCTAAGGAAAAGGAGGTGGGTTGGTGTGCACACCAGCTCTTCTGGAGTGAAGAAAGTTACTCTGCAATCTTCATTCAAAACAAACAAACAAAAAATATAACTGGTTTTTCATTTGCATGAATGGACTGATTCTTTCCCTAACTGGACTGATTATTATGGGATAATGTGTTACTACAGGAGAGCTATAAGAGAAGATGTCAGCTGAAGAATGCATAGCCCTTGGCACTCTCACATTTCATACCTGTGTACTGCAGGAGGACACTATAAATTAATGATTAAAGACCAGATTTTCAAAATACCCAGACACCCAATTGCCTATGCAAAATGCAAGTGCAGTTGCACACCTAATGTGTACGCACAATCACCATGAATATATTCAAGTCAGTAACTGTGCAGTCAGTCTAGTGTGCCTAACTAGCTATTCATGTGTGCATCAGAGGCACAAATCTAAGCAAACTAAGCTGTTTTTGAAAGCAATCTGGCTTTAATACAACATCTCCAAATAAGGAGTGGGAACATATTAGGAATGTAAAGAGAGGAGTCTACTTAGAATATGGCAAACTTTCCCCCCCCATTCCATGGTTTGTTTATTCTTTATTAGAGTGGTGTCAAGGGAAGCAGCTGCAATCTAAACAGCAGAAAGGCTACACAGACATAAGCACATATTTTGTACTGTATGAGATGCTCTTTGTTCTGCACAAAACAAAAATTAATCAAAGCGAAATCATAAAAACTCAAATCCCACCTCCAGCTATTTAGCTTCTTATAACCCACAAGGAGAATGTCAGTAAGTGGCCTGTTGGCCTAGCCTGGCTCAAAAATGTAAATTGCTTACATATGCCAATACTATTAGTCTAAAAATGTTTTCAGAGCAGGATGCAGCATACGCAGGAAGCCCTGGGAACCACAGAACACTGCGGCAGTGAGTGGAATCGATAGCTATCCAGGATGCAATGTGATCATGACAACATTTTCTGGTTACTTTGTGGGTGAAATTGATCCAGTTCTGACCAGGCTGCGGTGGCAGGGCAATCAATATCCTGCGGGGATAAATGGTACCATAGCTCATTTCTGCTTGAATTGTCGCCAATACCACAGCTGGAGGTTCTGAATTTGTTAGGAGAACTTTGAGCCATGACCTATGGTTTGAACACTTGTCCCTCCTGGCTGGTGAAGGCCAGTTATAGGGGCCTTTGCTGGGAGAGACTGTCAACACCTCCCTTGAGGGGTGAGCAGGGTGCTGATTGCTTTAGAGGAAGGCTGTGTTTTGCCTCTGCTCAGAAAACCATCTCTTGATGCTGACACCATATCCCGATGGGAACCAGCATCTAATCCTCCATTCTCAACTCAGATTATGGAAAAGCTTGAGGCAGGACAACTCTCTGAGCATCTGGAAGCCTCCATCTTGACCCTGGGCCATCAGGACTTCAGTCTGTTGCATTAGTTGATGATCTTCTCCTGGCAATGGAATCTATTCAGAAGCTGAAGTAGGTGAAGAAGGTGGTGGCCTGCTTGTTGCATGGGATAACCTGCTGGGAGCTCATGCTCTGGGATCTGCCTGGTGACTTCCGGGTGGAGTTTAAAGTGTCACTTCTGACCTACAAGCCCTAAGTGCCTTGAGACTTTTCCACTCTGTACTGCTGCAGCTGAGATCAGCTGATGTACTCAGGTTGGAACTCGCTTGCTAAACAGGAGAGGGACCTGCTGCAATTCTCAGAGCGGCCTCTCATATTTGGAATTCATTCCTACCTCTTTCTGTTTGAAATAGTCCCAAGCCTCTTGACCTTTCCGGGCAGCCCTGCAGTCTGAAATCAACACTTCCCACTGGCTGGAGAGTGAGTTAAAACATCACAAAGTGATGAGTCATGGAGCGCACCAGGCTGGCCAGAATGGGAGCCGAGGGCACTCAGCAACTTGCTGGTTTGGACTGCCGCCCTGCGCTTACACAGGAGTTTGACATGTCACAATTCGGGACGGCGTTTCCACAGGACTGCTGTCTATTTTTTAGATTGTAAATTCCTTGGGGCAGAGACTGCCATTCATTATATGTTCGTACAGCACCTGGCACACTGGGGCTCAGTCTTCCATTGTTCACAATGGCCTTCCATTGTTTCTTGCAATACAAATGTTAAATAACAACAACAAGGACAATGAAGAGAGAAAATATTGTTCTGGATTTGTTTTTCAGACTTGAATCAGAAAGCCTGAGGTTCTCAGCATGTTTCCAAATATTATAAACAAATAAATATTTAAAAGTGGCGCAAACAAACAAACAGATAAATAAATAAAAGTCACTCAGATGTGAAACTTGGTAAAGCAGATCAATAATTATTCCAACTTGGTTAGGAATGCAACCCATCCAGTTTATTGCAGGCACTTTGAATCTGGCTGATGTCAAAGTGACAAGCTTATAAAAAAAAAACGTATTAAGCTGAAAATAGAGTTTGTGAACATTAAATGCCGAGAACAGGCAAAGACAAAGACGTGCTGTCAGCATTTCCAGTCCAAGTCTCCTTCATAGATCAGCATCACAAATTCACGCAACCCACGGGATGATTGCAGCTGCATGGAAAGGGTTGTGTGACAACCTGCAGTCCTTATTTTCAGTCAATAAGGGAAATGTTACAAGGCAGACAACTCAAAACCAGTCAAACCAACACGGACAGAGATCAGGTGTGCTCATTGCTAGGTGCCCGGAGAGGAAACCAGATAGGGCTGCTCCTGCTATCTCAGCATGAGGGCTGGTCATGGGATTAAGGAGTCTTTACACAAAGACTGAAAAGAGAAGATAAAGTTAGCCATGGCATGTGGCTAGTAAAGCCTGGGATGAAACCCCATATTCTAGGTGTCCCTAAACCTCCAACTGCCAGAAGCTGGGAGTGGATGACAGGGGATGAATCACTTGAAATTGCCCAGTTCTGTTCATTCCCTCTGAAGCACCTGGCATTGGCCCCTGTCGGAAGACAGGATAGTGGGCTAGATGGACCATTGGTATGACCCAGTATGGCTGTTCTGATGTTGAGGGAAGGGCTGGGAAGAACATAACACCTTTTTTGCCTCCACACAATGTGCTGCTCCAGTCTAATCAGACTGTAGCTGGTCAGCTGTCAGGAGATAAACCTGTCCCATTCCCTCTCCAGGGATGACACAGGGATTTCAGGTACATGGATCAAATCTCTACCTGCTCTGGAATTTCTAAGTTTAAAGTAACAACTGGTGGAGGAGTGTTTAAGGGTTTTGTTGTCATGACTCAGAGATGCCCCCCCCACAAACTACTCCCCTTCTACTTTTCTCTCTACTTACTTTCATCCTCCCATCTCACTGTTTCTATCTCCCCTTCCCCATTTCTGCTTCTTTTTTCCCCACCTCCTAACCATTGAGAATCAAAGTACTAACACTCCCATTACTGCAACCCTTGCAGTGCTGCTGAGAGCTGTGGACAAGTCACAACTGACATCCCCAAGGTAATTGGAAAAGACCATCTAAACCCCTCGTTTGGATCTTAGTTGCCTTAAGGAAACCAAAGAAGGAGATGCAATTGAGATGGCCACCAAAGGTCTGCCAAGTTTGGTCTATACGGAGCCTTGCAAAAGCACTGAGGATGACAGCAACTGGAAGGAAAAGAAGCTGGGTGAATTCATACTATGTGGTGGTGAGGTTGTATTTTATGTCTGAAAGCAATTTCCAGGTTGATAATTCTACGGTAATCTGCATTCATAATATGTTTATACACAGCACCTTCTTTATTAACTAGTTGGTCTTTCCGAATACTGCACTGAGCAAAATGCCTGCAGCTATCTGGACAAAAGCTCATGAAGAGACAGCAGGAAAAACCCAGAGGTGACAGTAAGTTAACAGGTTCCTTGAGAAGGCCACTGCAGTGACTTGGGTGCCAAGAAAAACCTATGATGGGTAGTGCATCTCTGCAATAGTTGAAGACAAGTATAGTGGGAGCCTAAAGTGACCTGGAACATGGCCTCTAGGGCAGAATGTGAGCCACACCCAGACATGTAAGCCTAGGACAAACAGGAGGTTGGGATGTCAGATTCCTGATCTGAAGACAAGAACTGCTAGGCAGGATCAAAACACTGATCCATCTAGTCTGGTATCCTACCTCTATAAGTGGTCTATCTAATCCAGTATCCTGTGTCTGGGTGCTTCAGGAGAAGGTGCAAACCCAGTATAATACACCTCGGTATAATACACTTCAGTATGCAATACTACCCATTGGGGAAGAAGGAATTACATCTTGTGCCCCCAGCTAGTGATCATCTCATGTCATGTAGCACAAGGACTGCCAGCTCTTGGAATTTGATTGGAGACAGTGTAACTGCAGATGCAATTGTTATTCATATGACAGTCTAATCCTTTTTTGAAATTTACTAATCCTTTGTTTTAATAATATCCTCAGGCATTGTGAGTATATAATCTCAGTATTTAATTCAGAACTGCTGGTGCTTTTGCTAACATTAAAAAAAGCAGGCATTTGTGCACAAAAATCAAACCATGCTGAGACAGGTCTTTAGCTTGCTTTAGAAAGACATTCAGGACTAGACTTGCATGGAACTCAATGGAGCTATGCCGACTTACTCCAGATGTGGATCTAGTCTTCATAGTATAATTCAAATATCAGTGTCTGGTCTTCAGCTCATTGTAACCTCTCCCATTGACTTCAAATGGAGTTGCAGATGCTTAGCCCTTCTGCAAATTAAGCCCTAGGTGTTTCACGTTGGGCATCCAAAAACAGAGGCAGCCAAAATTAGAGGTCACTTGAGAAAATTTGGCCCTGTGTGACTCGACTAAGGCTGCATAATGTGTTAGTGGCAGAATTGATGGGGACTAGAACCCAGGACTCCAGCATGCCAGTCCTGCACTGCACCACTGGGTCTGGCTCTACCTCAGCCACTCACCTCCATGGGGCATTTAAAATCAAAGGGGAGAGCTTTCTGTAATGCAAACCACCTACCTGTTTCATTATGCTGTGTAAATAAGTGAAGGAGAAAGAGCTGCAGCGGTAACATTGATTCAGAGTTCATCTTTTATTCTGTAGCTACCTATTAGTCAATATGAACATGTGCTTTGTACACATATCCAGCTCTCCACGGAGTGCTGGTGCTGTTTATGCTCTGAACCTCCTAACAGCCCAAAGGGGAAGATATCCATCATCGGCAACTGCCAGGGACTAAATTTAAAAAGGATGCAATTTTGGCCTATATTTAGAATACATCAAATTAGCATCTTTCAACAGTGAAGGTTAAGCAGCTTTGCTTATTCCAATCCATTAGAACCAGTAGAGCTTTTTAATAAACTCGCTGCCAGGACAGAATTATTAGACACATTAATTAGATGCTGGTTTAAATACAAATGAGGTTTGACCTTGTCTTCCATCTCCCCCTTGGTAACTAACAGGTTTTTCAAAATTCATCTTACAATGGCTGGGAAAACAAACTAACTGTGTTCACTAAAACCTGTCTCATTACAACAATAATACATCATTTATTCTTCTGTCCTACGCTCAGAGCTTGCTCTTTCCCTCCCTCTCTGTGTAATAAAAAAATAACAGCCATTTAATCTCAGAATGAAACAACTTGTTGGAAACAAATGATAACATGCTTTACCTTGCAGGGCCTGATTCCACCAAGTGTGTATGAGCCTGATCCAAATTCCATCGAAGTCAAGTTGACTTAAGTGGGCTTTGTATCAGGGTCCAAGTGTGAAACTTCCATTGAAAGCAATGGGAATTGCAGCATCAAACCCATAAAAGCAATGTCATGCAGAATGCAATTTAAGCTAGGTAACGCTGCTATTCTCCCCTCATGGAGAAAGTGCAAATGCATTGCGCTCAGGTACTATTCTTGTATCACAAAGGTTTCAGAGCTTGCAATCTTCCATGCTATTTTCAAAACAAATGATACAGTGAAGTGACGCTGATACAGTTCAAAGACACTACCAACGTGTGTTACACCTTCTAAAAACCCTTGTTTCTTCTCCCTCCCTGGCACGCATTACCTGACTTGTTATGGAATGGTAGCTCATAGGAACAGGTATGTGTGGGTTGTTCTTATTGTGGGGTTGCTTATTATGGGCCTGATTCTGCCACTCTGATGCTGAGTAGTACCTTACTTCACAAGCAGTCCCACTGATTTCACTGAAGCTCTATATGGACTGAGCTAATGCAAACAGGACACTGAAGAAAAAAAACAAACTGCCCCCCACCACTGTAAAAATGGCTGGAATGTGTATCACGGTGTTGATTACAGAGTGGTCCTGATATTATCTTCCAAGATTATACATTACATCACTGGCCTCTATTTTTAGCAACCAGAAGTATAATTTCTTCAATTACTAACGCAACAAGAAAGGGCTGCACAGAGCCAGAGATGTAGGCAGGGCTTACGTAGCACAAGACAGTGTAAAAACTGGGATTTATTTAGCGTGGTCAGGAGAAGATTTAGAGAGGACATTATACAAATCTAACTGAGAACTGATCAGAACTGGGTAAATGCAGATGCTAGCCCACAAAACAGACCCCAATGGTCTTAGCCATAAGCGTGCCATAAGGAGAGGAGAGGGGATCGCTATGCTTTGAAAAGGCCATACTTCAATATCGTAATATCACTAGCCAATCAATGTTGGCTATTGTGGCAATGGACTTCTGGACACATAGAACACAGATCTTTAAGCAGTGATGTTACTGAACCAGCAGCACTTTTGGGGCAGCACTTTTGGGGTGGGTGGGCAAAATCTTTTACAGAGCTATGGTAAAGAAACCCACTTCAAAATACTGATGCTTTCTCAAGAAAGCAGAACAAATGGCAAGGGCTCAGATTAGCCCAAGACAACCTTGAATGTGACACTACTATTAAGGCAACCATGAAAGAAAGGTAACTTTCTTCATCAGGGAGGTGCGGTGTATGTGTGTGTCTCATAACACTTTACCAACATGAATGAATGAGGCTTTGCAGCACTGAGAGAGGGAGGAAAGAAATGTGCTGAAGGCAGCCAGCTCTGGGGTGGAATTCAGCGGCTACTTAATAGCACACAACAATACTAAATAGCAATTATAGGCAAGAAGTGAGGAACACCAAATACAAGTGAGAGTGCAGTGTATGGGGGTGAGGGGGGAAATCTAGCACTAAGTGGACAATATGTAATTGTTCACAGTGCAATTTGCCCAGGACACCAGGGATAATGGGGTCCTAAATAACCAGCAGTGCTCCAAGATGAGATATTAATTCATAACTTGACACTGAGAAAATCACCACCTTCTGAACCAGCATCATCTCGGGTATCTCCCGTCCATCTATGGGCTCAGCTCAATATTGCCCAGGTTGTAAGATCTGACAGGATCCTAGCACATACTGGCAAGTCTGCACCCCAGAAGAAGTTGAACGTAGAACAGACACATTCTTCCAACAGAGGCTTTACTTTTTTTTTACCTAAAATGTGGCAATGTTTCAGAGTTCATGAGCCAAACAGCACTTTGCTGATGATTTCTGTCACAATTTAGAGCAACTGCGCCTGTATTCCCCCTCTATGGTCCCACAAGGCCACCAACTCTGAGGCTTCCAGCTCCCCAGCCATGACCTCTCCTGGGCGGAGACCCGCATCTCTCTCCCCCACCTGGCAAAAGTATTTCCAACCTACAGTCTCCTGACTACACTGTGAATTCCTCAGCAAGGCAGACTGCCTCCTCAGAGGCTATAAAGAGCGTAATTGCCCATGGCTTTAAATTACCGCAGAACTTTTCCTAAGCAAGCACATTTATTCTTAAGGTAAAAGCATTGGCAGAAAACATTAAAAGAACCTATAAGCATGCTAATAAGCTTACCAGAGATCACCCCCACCTCAGTTTCCACTAGGGCTGTGGTTGGTGTCAGTCTATCGAACCCTTCCCTAAGGATTGGGGCCCTCCCTTTGGACAGATGGTCCTGTCCATTTGCTGGATCAAAGACAGGGCCTGGGTGAGTTTAAACTCAGGTGATTTATCCTAAAGTCCTTTCTTTGTTTGTTAGCCTCTGGAGAATCCAGACTGAACTAGTACAGGGGAGCTCCCAAAGAGGTGGTACCTCTCTGGAGGTGTTACCTCTCTGGAGGTGTTACAACTGAGTGAATTTACCTAAACATGCCCCACTGTTCTTAATTCCTAGCGGTCTGTAGTTACCCTTCCCCATGGAATTACACACAACCCCTGGTCCACAATGATACGTAAACTTAATACAGTGAAATCTCCCAAAGACATTGCAAGAAATTGTCATATCTGTCGGAATTAGTCACACAGCCCTTTGCTGATGGTTTCTGCTTGTGATGGTAAATGCAGGAGCCCGTATTTTTCCTCAGTAAGGTATCTCACTAATGGTGCTGGTCTTGGATGTGGGCAGAGAGGAGTGAAGATGGCAGGTGTCCGGAACCCAGAACGATTTTTTTAAAGGATTGCAGCTAGAAGTTGTCTTCTGAACAAGGAAATGATTCTGAAATTTAGCATTGCACCTTTAACACTGTCAGTGGCGTAAGGAGGATTTAAAACCTGCTGCTTTATTCTAAGCTAACAAACGAGAGTTTATTTCTTGGAGACGATATCTCCAATAGCGTGAGATTGAGAGAGAATTATCTTTCTGTTTTTAGAAGTGAAACATAAGGAATGCAGGAAGGCTCAGGAAATGGAGCCCTTTTCCTCTTGCTTTTTGATCCATATGCTGAGCCAGTTCAGAGTGGCTGGAATTCATTCCCATCTTACATTTGTCCTGAGGCTTATGTGAAATGAGCTGGGGGCTTCAGTCCAGTTGCCAGCAGACAAATGTCCACAAAACCTAAATCAACTCTGTCACAACTAGCACTTTGTTGGCAGTCTCAGCCTAAGGCCAAAGGCAGAGACTGAACTCCCCTCAGACCCTCTAGAGGTGGGGTATCACTGTGCCTCAGTGGGCCACAACTGAGGATGCCAAATGCAGGACAAACTGCTGAGAAGCAGGGCAGATTCACCCTAAACTGGTGGTTATTCTATCTTTACATTATAATAAGCCAGGAACAAAAGTAAACTTCTGTCTCGCCACACTGGTTAACAAAAAATCAAAAGTTCAGTCTCCTTAGGCATTCCAGCTCTTGGCTCACCACCCAGACACTGGACTCTATGATGAGTAGTTACTGAAAACCAATTTAATCAAATATAGGGTCCTCTAATCCCAAAATATGAGCCACTTAGCCAGGTCAATGTATAACTCAGATCTTACCCAATGATCATGCTGATGCCAATCCTTTAGTCACTAAAAACTAAAGAAATAATAATAAATAATAATAATAAAAGGAAAGAAGAGAGTTAATAAATCATATACAGACAAATACTTGCAAAGTCCTTATTTCAGGCTTGTAGCAATGATGGAATGAACTGCTGGCTTGTAAAGTCTCGCTGGTAACTTCCAAAAGATTTGGAAGGTCTTCAATCCATAGTTCAAAAGGGTCCTTTTTGTTGTAAGTCCAGAGAATCACGGTAGGAAAGAGACAAAATGGAGATATCTCAGGGGCCTTTTATATCCTTTGCCGTGTGCATGGAATTTTACTGTCTCAAACACAGCTCACAGCCTATGTTTGTGGAAAGTTTTACTGGCCCAAAATGGAGCCCAGGGTCACCTGGGCATATCACATGTCTTTATATACTTTGATGACTCACAGGGACAGCCATTGCCCATATTCTTGTTGAAGCATCCACAGGAAGAGCTATCTGGGCCTATTGTTAGAGTGAAGTGTCCTTAATGGACCATCAACACATAGCTGTCTGGCTCCAGGTAACTTTTATCAGGTGGGTGTTACTCAGGAATGCAACACATATGTAAAATACAAATCCACCGCCAATATTCATAACTTTAGATACAAAGGTGATACATGCATATAAACAGGATAATCTTACTTAGCAAATCAGAACGTTTCCATTGACACCTTACATTATATACTTTGTACAAGGTGTGTTGCAATTGTATACCGGTGGCAATATCAATGATATAAATGGCCATAGCCAATCATACAGCATCACAAACATAAATCAACACTTCACAACTAGCACTTGTTGGCAGTCTCAATCTAAGGCCAAAGGCAGAGACTGAACTCCTCTGTGACCCTCTAGAGGTGGGGTCTCTCCAAGTTAGGGTTGATGCATACTGATGATGAAGGTATGCAGGGGGAGCTTGCATTGCAGTATCTTATTCAAAGCAGACTTTGGGTGTATTTGATCTGGGGTTGAAACATGTAACTTAGTTCTTTGGTTTTCTCCTTCTGTTCCCTCTGCTTCAAATAATACAGCAGCAGTTATGATAATCTGATATCTAGGACTGGTGAGAAAATC